>NC_089495.1:201128596-201437971 GCF_036850765.1 Saccopteryx bilineata
CTGCTGAGCCAACCGGCCAGGGCAAGAGTGTATTCTTTTTTTTTTTTTTTTTAACAGAAACAGAGAGAGTCAGAGAGAGGGATAGATAGAAACAGACAGACAGGAACAGAGAGAGATGAGAAGCATCAATCAGTTTTTCGTGGCAACACCTTAGTTGTTCATTGATTGCTTTCTCATATGTGCCTTGACTGCGGGCCTTCAGCAGACCGAGTAACCCCTTGCTCAAGCCAGCGACCTTGGGTCCAAGCTGGTGAGCTTTTGCTCAAACCAGATGAGCCCGCGCTTAAGCTGGTGACCTCGGGGACTCGAACCTGGATCCTTCTGCATCCCAGTCCGATGCTCTATCCACTGTGCCACCGCCTGGTCAGGCAAGACTGTATTCTTTTATCACAGGAGTTTTACCCCTGTCCTTGTTGTTTAGTCCTAGGAGGACCCCAAGAATCGGTGTGTGCCTTCAGGGCAAGAATTGCATTGTCTGTGTTTCAATACCCAGATACTTAAAGGGATAGGGCACTCTCTTTGATTTGTTTCCTTGGAGATTTCAGTACAACTAATACTCACCCAGATGATAAATTAAACAGATTCCTGGTTTTTTGATTAGGAATCATTACTCTAGTCCCCTGGAGTCCAAGTACTACAGTAAGGAGCTTTTATGTAGACCAGGGGTAGTCAACCTTTTTACACCTACCGCCCACTTTTCTATCTCTGTTGGTAGTAAAATTTTCTAACCACCCACTGGTTCCACAGTAATAGTGATTAATAAAGTAGGGAAGTATCTTTACTTACAAAATTTATAAAGCGGAGTTACAGCACGTTAAAGCATATTATAATAATTACTTACCAAGTACTTTATGTTGGATTTTAGCTAAGTTTGGCAGAATCAATCTTTATAAAACAACTTACTATAGTTAAATCTATCTTTTTATTTATACTTTGGTTGCTCCGCTACCGCCCACCATGAAAGCTGGAACGCCCACTAGTGGGCGGTAGGGACCAGGTTGACCACCACTGATGTAGACTGTGATATGCAAAAAGGCCCAGGGTTGGTCCAGGTGGGCTCCCTCTCCAGCCCAGAAATGACCCAGAAATTCTGATAATCCCACAGTTTTACCTCAACCAATTTTCATATTACTAAATGTTGTGAAACGTTAAAATTACTTTTAAATAAGATAAACTTGTGGCTTTTACTTTTGATGGTTCATATCTTCAGTAAAAATGCAAGAAACAGCCGTAATAGGTGTATATTTACTTTAAATATATTATGTACATTATAAAATTTACATAAAAATAGATGTTTTCAAAGGATGAGAGTAATAAAGTTCTAATATTTTATTTTACTATCCCAGCAGATTGTCTTAAAACTGCTGTTTTAGTTCATTAAACAGATATTCAACCTGCAGATGCCAGTTTGTTTGTTTTTTCTAAGTGAGAGGAGAGGAGATAGAGAGACAGACTCCTGCATGTGCCCTGACTGGAACCCACCCCGCAACCCTCGTCTGGGGCCAATGCTCTGCCCATCCAGGGCCATGCTCACAACCGAGCTAATTTTAGCACCTGAGGTAGAGACTCCATGGAGCTATCCAACCAATCAAGCCATAGCTGTGGGAGGAGAATAGAGAGAGAGGAAGAGAGAAAGGGGAGGGGGAAGGGTAGAGAAGTAAATGGTTGTTTCTCCTGTGTGCCCTGACTGGGAGTCGAACCCTGGACATCCACAGGCCAGGCCGATGCTCTACCACTGAGCTAAGTAGCCAGGGCCCAAAAGTTTTTGCCATAAATATTCCTTTAAATTAACGCAAAACTGTCCATTCATCAGAGTTATGTGAGTCTGGTGACTCAGAGAGCTGTCTATGAAGAGATTACTTTCCCATGTGATTCTGCTTTCTGTTCTCTTGTTTTTAGAAACTAGGGAGGTAGGATTTGTTTCTTTTTATGATGTATTTACAAATTACTGATTTCTGTTGCTAGCCAAATTAAAACTAAAAAGATTTAAGACTAATCAAGTCAGGTTTTACATTTTTCTTGTTCTAAGACTGCTTTTGTTTTAAGGTCATGGGCCATTTTCTCATATGTTTGATGGAAGATTTATTCCACTCGCTCGTGAGGATGTGCAGTGGAGGGTACGTATTCCCGTATTCAGTAGCCAATGAAATAAAGACTGTGAAAGCAGCAGCCATTGCTGTGTTATCATGTACTTCCCCAAGACAGTGTTCGGGTATATATGTGTTTTTATCTCTGTTTTATTTGATTCTCATGGACTGTAAGGAAGGCGGCATTATCTTCATTTTCACAAGTGTAACGAAAGTGAAATGCACAGATGTATCGATGCACCATAAACCACAAAGCTGTTAAATGGTATAGCTGGCACTGGAGGCCCAGGTGTCCTAGGTGCTAATTGTTGGGCTTTTTTAAATGTTTATTGTATGATTTGAGAGGACATGAGAGAGGAAATCAGAGACAAGAACATCAATCTGTTCCTTTATGTGACCTGACCAGGGGTCAAACTGGCAACCTCTGCGCTTTGGGCCGATGCTCTAACTGCCATAGCTATCCAGCCAAGACAGTGTTGCACCCATTTTAAAAAATTCATTATCTTTTTGTTATTGTTTTGAGGAATTCTTTATAAGATATATAATGAGGCCCTGGCTGGTTGGCTCAGTGGTAGAGCGTCAGCCTGGCGTGCAGAAGTCCCGGGTTCGATTCCTGACCAGGGCACACAGGAGAAGCGCCCGTCTGCTTCTCCACCCCTCCCCCTCTCGTTCCTCTCTGTCTCTCTCTTCCCCTCCCGCAGCCGAGGCTCCATTGGAGCAAAGATGGCCCGGGCACTGGGGATGGTTCCTTGGCCTCTGCCGCAGGCGCTAGAGTGGCTCTGGTCTCGAAAGAGCGACACCCCGGAGGGGCAGAGCATCGCCCCCTGGTGGGCGTGCTGGGTGGATCCCGGTCGGGCACATGCGGGAGTCTGTCTAACTGTCTCTCCCCGTTTCCAGCAACTGAAAAATACAAAAAAAAAAAAAAGACATATAATGAAATTTTTTTCCCCATTCTCTGACTTACCAAATCATTTTTTTTTTTTTTTTTTGACAGAGCCAGAGAAAGAGTCAGAGAGAGGGACAGATAGGGAGAGACAGACAGGAAGGGAGAGAGATGAGAAGCATCAATTCTTCATTGCGGCTTCTTGTTGTTCATTAATTGCTTTCTCGTATGTGCCCTAACCAGGGGCCTACAGCAGAGTCAATGACCCTTGCTGAAGCCAGCAACCTTGGGCTTCAAGCCAACAACCCCGCGCTCAAGCCACTGACCTCGAATTTTGTACTTGGGTCCTCTGTGTCTTAGTCCGATGCTCTATCCACACGCTGCTGCCTGGTCAGGCTTTACTGGCAAATTTGCATTTATTTCATTTGACCACTAAGCTGAGATGCTAACAGAACTTGTAACTTCAGGATTTAAAGCTGATTAAATAATAGAACTGAATTTCATAGCAGTCTTCATTAAAATGGAGTTCCACCTGTATGCCCTGGTAATGATAGTCTTCTATACTGTACTGTGCAGTACTTATTAAATATATTAATGAAATAATGAACTGGTGTATAAAAAGTTTATAGTAAAATATAGACAAATGTGTAGGTTTTAAAAATTATCTGCAGGCCTGACTAGGCAGTGGCGCAGTGAATAGAGCATCAGACTGGGACGCGGAGGACCCAGGTTCGAGACCCTGAGGTCTCTGGCTTGAGTTCAGGCTCATCCAGCTTGAGCGTGTGATCACAGATACGACCTCATGGTCTCTGGCTTGAGCCCAAGGTCGCTGGATTGAGCAAGGGGTCACTCGCTCTGCTGTAGCCTCCCGGTCAAGGCACATATGGGAAAGTAATCAATAAACAACTAAGAAGCCACAATGAAGAATTGATGCTCATCTCTCTTCCTTCCTGTCTATCTATTCCTATCTATCCCTCTCTCTGACTCTCTCTGTCCCCCAAAAAAAAAAAAATCTGCAAAACAGTAGTTGGAAACTAGGTAATTTATATGCAGTAAATCTTATTGCTGAATTATCTGAAATCAGGAGTATCTTGGATAATCTAGGATATCTCTAAATGATAAGATTCTATAACAGACCATATTATGTTGACTTTTCCTAGCATGAACAGGGCTCAGTTAATATGTTTGAGCATCTGATTGATTCTAATGACCTCAAACCTGTAATGCAACAGTATGGCCTCATTCCTGAAGAAGATATTTGCTTTGTCAAGGAACAAATTGCAGGACCACCTGAATCACCCTTCAAGAAAGAATCGGTAAGTTTGTGGACACTTAATTGAAGTGACTCATGCTTTTTATCTAGTTGTGTTTTTCTTTAATTTTTTTAATGATTTTAGAGAGGGGGGAAAGAGAGAGAGAAAGAAACATTGATTTGTTATTCCACTTATTTATTTATTTATTTTTTTTATTTTTTTTTTCAGAGACAGAGAGATAGACAGGAACAGACAGACAGGAATGGAGAGAGATGAGAAGCATCAATCATTAGTTTTTCATTGCACGTTGCAACACCTTAGTTGTTCATTGATTGCTTTCTCATATGTGCCTTGACCGTGGACCTTGAGCAGACCGAGTAACCCCTTGCTGGAGCCAATGACCTTGAGTTCAAGCTGGTGGGCTTTTTTTTTTTTTTGCTCAAACCAGATGAGCCCGTGCTCAATCTAGCGACTTCGGGGTCTCAAACCTGGGTCCTCTGCATCCCAGTCCAATGCTCTATCCACTGCGCCACCGCCTGGTCAGGCTGTTATTCCACTTATTTATATCTTCATTGTCTGATTCTTGTATGTGCGCTGACCAGGGATCGAACCCACAATGTGGTGTATTGGAACAAGACTAACCAACTGAGCTACCCAGCCAGGGCTCATCCAGTCATTTCTTGATTCTTTCTTTTTCTTTTTTTTTAGATTTTATTTATTTATTTTGAGAGAGAGAGAGAGGAGGGAGAGAGAGAGAAAGAGGAGGGAAAAGCAGGAAGCATCAACTTGTAGTAGTTGCTTTCTCTATGTGCCTTGACCAGGCATGCCCAAGTAAGTATTCAAACCATCGACCTCAATGTTTCAGGTTGTTGCTCTATCCACTGCATGCGCCAGACCAGGATCCTCCCGGCAACCCCACCAGGGGCGATGCCCTGCCCATCTTTGGCATTGCTTTGCTGCAATTGAAGCCATTTTCTAGCGCCTGAGGCAGAGGCCACGGAGCTGTACTCAGCGCCCGGGCAAACTTTGCTCCAATGGAGTCTCGCTGCGAGAGGGGAAAAGAGAGACAGAGAGGAAGGAGGCGGGGGGGGGGGGGGGTGGAGAAGCAAATGGGCGCTTCTCCTATGTGCCCTGGCCGGGAATCGAACCTGGGTCCCCCACACGCCAGGCCGACGCTCTACCACTGAGCCAACTGGCCAGGGCATCCTCTGAGGTTTTTAAAGTTTTCATACACACACACACACACACACACACACACACAGATCTATGTGTAAAATAAAGAGGTAGATTTTTTAGCAAATATTTTATTTGCAAAAACTAGAGTGCCATCTCTGGCTAGCTAACTCAGTTGGTTAGAGCATCATCCTTGAAGTGCAGCAGTTGCCAGTTCTATCCCTGGTCCTGGCACACAAAGGAACAGATGTTCCTGTCTCTCTCCCTTCCTCTCTCTCTCAAATCAATAAATTAAAACATGTTTTTAAAAAATGGAGCTCCAAAAAGTCTTTGAGTGGTACATATCATTTAGGGTGGATGTGTGGCTATTTTGAAAGATAGTATTATTTCTATGTATGAATTCCAGCATTAACATATGAGGAATATTCTTTCTAGTTCATTATTGGGTCTTATAATTTTTAAAGATTTTTAAACCAAGAGAACAGTTTGTTGGTTATGGGAAGTATAGTAGAGTTTGGATCGTGTCAATGGCACTAAATACTAAAAAGCTTTAGTATTAACAGGATATTTATACCTTAACATTTTTTTTCTTTTCTATTAATTTAGGTATTAAATGGAAATAACCTTTTACATTATCTCACATTCCCATTTAAATATTTGTTTTTAATTTTCATATCTATACAGTTGATTTGCTTCGCTTTGATTTGGGGTTTTTTTGTGTGACAGAGAGGGAGACAGATAGGGACAGACAGGCAGGAAGGGAGAGAGATGAGAAGCATTAAGTCTTCGTTTTGGCATCTTAGTTGTTCATTGATTGCTTTATCATATGTACCTTGACGGGGGGGGGGGGCTACAGCAGAATGAGTGACCTCCTTGCTCAAACCATCGACCGTGGGCTTGATCAAGCAACCTTTGGGCTCGAGCCAGCAACCATGGTGTCATGTACATGATCCTGTGCTCAGGCCAGTGACCTCGCCCTCAAACTGGTGAACTCACGCTCAAGCTGGATGAGCCTGCACTCAAGCTGGTGACCTCAGGGTTTCGAAACTGGGTCCTCTGCATCCCAGTCCGATGTTTTATCCACTATTGCCACTGCCTGGTTAGGCTAGATCTCATTTTTTTTTTTTTAATATTTTTCTTTTGGTTTTATTTTTTATTTACTTTTTATTTATTTTTTTACATAGGCAGAGATAGACAAGGACAGACAGACAGGAACTGAGAGAAATGAGAAGCATCAATCATCAGTTTCTCGTTGTAACACCTTAGTTGGTCATTGATTGCTTTCTCATATGTGCCTTGACCGCGGGCCTTCAGCAGACCGAGTAACCCCTTGCTGGAGCCAGCGACCTTGGGTCCAAGCTGGTGAGCTTTTTTCTCAAGCCAGATGAGCCCGCGCTCAAGCTGGTGACCTCGGGGTCTCAAACCTGGGTCCTTCCGCATCTCAGTCTGACGCTCTATCCACTGCGCCACCACCTGGTCAGGCTTTTTTTTTTTTTTTTTTTGGTTTTAGATAAAGGAATGGAGAGAGTAATAGAGAGAAAGGAACATCAATCTATTTCTGTATGTTCCCTGAGCGAGGAACAAACTTGCAACCTCTACGCTTCAGGACGATGCTCTAACCAGTGGAGCTATCCAGACAGGGTGATACATTTTGTTCTTTTTTTTGTTGGGACACTTAGTTGTTCACTGATTAATTTCTCATATGTGCCTTGACCGTGGGCCTTCAGCAGACTGAGTAACCCTTTGCTCGAGCCAGCGACCTTGGGTGCAAGCTGGTGAGCTTTGCTCAAAGCAGATGAGCCTGCGCTCAAGCTGGCGACCTCGGGGTCTCAAACTTGGTTCCTACACATCCCAGTCCAACGCTCTATCCACTGCCCCACTGCCTGGTCAGGCTACATTTTGTTCTTATCCTAAAACTTTTAATGAGTTTTCTTGTCTTCTAGTGGCCATATAAAGGGCGTCCTAAAGAGAAGAGCTTCCTTTATGAGATAGTAGCCAATAAAAGAAATGGCATTGATGTGGACAAATGGGATTATTTTGCCAGGTATGCAATGAACACTTCAAAACATTTTTGGTTAAAATCTTTTACTTTAAACATATAAATTTTTTTCTTTATGTAAAGAAATACAATAAAAATGAAATGCTTGTATAAATTTAGTATGAATATTTAAGGTACACTCACCTTGTTGAAAACTTTTCTCTCTGTGTTTTGGAATCTTTCTAGGGACTGCCATCATCTTGGAATTCAAAATAACTTTGATTATAAGCGCTGTCTTAAGTTTACCCGTGTCTGTAAAGTACAGGATATGATGCAGATTTGTACTAGAGATAAGGTAAGTTGTGTCAGAGGGACAATAAGGAAGGTATAGTTCCTAGGTTGAAATCTAGAAGTAACCGTTCAATCATTTGGAAAAGGCAGTGCCTGGTAAATTGTCAGTCTCTTTACTTCATGCTGAGTGTTTAGAAATATCTTCAGGCTCTTTCCACTTGTACTGTGTTGTTAAATGATCGTAAAAATTACAGTGATACTTGCTGATTATTGTGCCTAGCACTGTTTTAGTTGCTCTCCACGAATTAGCTCAGTCCTTACAACCCTATGCGATAGACACTCTGTTATCCCACTTAAGAGATGAACGTAGTACAGCCCAGCAATGGCGTGCAGTTCAGAAATGGCAGAGCTGGAGTTTCAACTCAGCAAATGTAGCTCAAGTCTTACCCTTAATCTCACCATGTTAGTGTTTTATATAGTTAAAATACTAAAGACCTTGGGTTCCTGCTAGATAAAAGTCATATGACTGAAGAGTAGTATATTACTGTACTATACAAGTATTTCTTTTGAGCCTGACCAGGCGGTGGCGCAGTGGATAGAGCGTCGGACTGGGATGCACAGGACCCAGGTTTGAGACCCTGAGGTCGCCAGCTTGAGCGCGGGCTTATCTGTTTTGAGCAAAGCTCACCAGCTTGAGCCCAAGGTTGCTGGCTCGAGTAAGGGGTTACTCGGTCTGCTGAAGGCCCACGGTCAAGGCACATATGAGAAAGCAATCAATGAACAACTAAGGAATCGCAACAAAGAATTGATGCTTCTCATCTCTCTCCCTTCTTGTCTGTCTGTCCCTTTCTCTGACTCTCTCTGTCTCTGCCACACACACACAAAAAAAAGGTTTTACTTTATTGATTTTACAAGGAAAAGTGAAAGAGGGAGGGACAGGCAGTGAGAAGTTTCAACTCATAGTTGCTTCACTTTAGTTGTTCATTGCTTGCTTGTGTAAGCCCAGGGTTTCGAACCAGCCACCTCAGCATTCCAAGTCAACGCTTTATCGACTGCACCACCACAGGCCAGGCAGTCTTTCTTTTGAGAATGAAGAATAAGAATAATATCTGATTTCTAGAGTTACTGGGAAGATTAAAAAATATGTGAAAGATGCTTAAAACAGTACCTGCTACAGGGTTAAAACAATAGATTTTGAGTTACTAATAATGAATGTTGCAAACCAATGAATAGTTTTGCTAATTTGTCGTGGCATTTTTTAGTGAGCTCAGGGATTTTAATGAAATAGCCCTAGGGCATAGCCTTTGTTTCTACTGCCATCCCTTTTTCTTGTTTTAGGTAATTATCTGCTAACAGGGGTAGCATCCTGTGATCCTACCTTAATATCTATTTCACGTCTCCCTGCAGGAGGTTATGAATCTGTATGACATGTTCCACACCCGCAACTCTTTACACCGCCGAGCTTATCAACACAGAGTTGGCAACATCATTGATGCCATGTAAGAAATTCAATTGTTATTTCCTTATAAAATATCCTATGGGCCCTGGCCGGTTGGCTCAGCGGTAGAGTGTTGGCCTGGCATGCGGGGGACCCAGGTTTGATTCCCGGCCAGGGCACATAGGAGAAGCGCCCATTTGCTTCTCCACCCCTCCCCTCCTTCCTCTCTGTCTCTCTCTTCCCCTCCCGCAGCCAAGGCTCCATTGGAGCAAAGATGGCCTGGGCGCTGGGGATGGCTCCTTGGCCTCTGCCCCAGGCGCTAGAGTGGCTCTGGTCACGGTAGAGCGGTAGAGCGACGCCCCGGAGGGGCAGAGCATTGCCCCCTGGTGAGCAGAGCCTCGCCCCTGGTGGGCGTGCCAGGTGGATCCCGGTCGGGTGCATGCGGGAGTCTGTCTGACTGTCTCTCCCCGTTTCCAGCTTCAGAAAAATACAAAAAAAAAAAAAAAATCCTATGATGGTTTGCTCTAATGTATCATCCGTGGAACAAGCTGATATTTCTAGATAAATTCAAGGGAATTTTAAGGGAATACAGTTAAACTTTTTTTTTAAATAAAACAAAACTTGCATAAAGTAAACTGAACTTGGTTGGAGAAAGAGTTGGAAAGTGAGTAACAGGGATATATGAAGGGCAGAAAGGCTGGCTTAGGCCAGACATGAAGACATTGCAGTAATGTGTCAGATGTCAGCATCAAGGTGAGAGATGGGATGTGGATAATTGACATTCGGAAATTAATAGCAAATGTTAATTTTAAGAATTAAGATTCATCTCTGTCCTTACCCTGTCAATTGGTTATCAAAATTAGTAGCAAATAGTAAAACTGACGGGCACTTCACCTGATCCATTGCAGAGAAGCATAGCCTAGTCTGTAGGGACTCAGACCCCATGTGGAGTTACCAGAAGTTCTGTATGAGTCCAGTTAGCACCATGCCTCTAAAATACCTTTAAAGTGATTTATTAGAAGCCTTTTATGATCATGTTTGTGGTGAGGAAGTTGATCTTTTCATTTTCTTATTTTTTTCTTGTGGAAGAGAAAGAGTCAGAGGGACAGGCAGGAAAGGAGAGAGATGAGAAGCATCAATTCTTTGTTGTGGTTCATTGATTGATTTCTCATATGTGCCTTGACCGGGGAGCTACAGCAGACTGAGTGACCCCTTGCATGAGCCAGCGACCTTGGGGTCTCGAACCTGGGTCCTCCACGTCCCAGTCTGACACTCTATCCACTGCGCCACCGCCTGGTCAGGCGAAGTTGATCTTTTTCTATTCCTTCCCCCCCGACTTTTGTCAGGAGCAGACCAGTTAGACTACATTCTTTTTTTTTATTTTTTTTATTTTTTTTATTTATTCATTTTTAGAGAGGATAGAGAGAGGGAGAGAGAGAGACAGAGAGGAGAGAGAGACAGAGAGAGAGAAGGGGGGAGGAGCTAGAAGCATCAACTCCCATATGTGCCCCGACCAGGCAAGCCCAAGGTTTCGAACCGGTGACCCCAGCATTTCCAGGTCGACGCTTTATCCACTGTACCACCACAGGTCAGGCGAGACTACATTCTCATTTGTGTGGTTGTTACTTTGGTGGAGAGTTTTGTTGTTGTTTTTGTTTGTTAGTTTTTAATTTAGAGTCAGAGAGATCAAGGTTAAAAGTGTGGTACTGCTTCTTCCCAACTTGATGAAATAGAAATTTACATAACTTCTGCATCTATAAAATTAAGGCTGATTGCACCTAGCTATGTTACTATTGGAAAGATTAAATAAGACAATGGATGTAAAGCCCAGCCATGAAGCCTGGAACATGGTAAAAATGGGCAGCCCACGAATCCCCATGTACTTACTTAGTATGATCGAGTAACAGGTGTCTTTAGAACATACCGTCTCAAGATTTTATTTCCCAAGCAAGGCCTAAAGTACATATTTCAATTTTCTCACAAGCATAAATGTTTATTAAATGTTCTTTAGGATTACGGATGCTTTACTTGAAGCAGACCCCTACATAGAGATTACAGGTGCTGAAGGAAAAAAATATCACATTTCTACAGCAATTGATGACATGGAAGCCTTCACTAAGCTAACAGGTAAGAACTAGAAGGTAACCCAGATGGTCCATCTCAGATAAAGTATAAGGTGTCCCTAGATTGCAGATGGGTTATTTTTCAAACACTGCAATGGATTGAGCTTCTCAAGTGATTTTATACTTTTGGGTTTAAGTTTTATCTCTCCTTTGTACTAACAAGATAACCTTGATAAAGTTATTTAACTTCTCTAAACCATACTTTCCTCATATGTAAAATAGGAGTAATAATACCTAACATATACATTATTTATTGATTGATTTTAGAGAGAAAGAGAAACATCAACTTGTTGCTCCACCCATCTTTTCGTTTATTGGTTGATTCTTGTATGTGCCCTGACCAGGGATCAAACCCACAACCATGGGGTGTCCAGACAACACTCTATCTAGCCTGACTGTGATGGCGCAGTGGATAAAGCGTCTACATGGTACACTGAGGTCACCGGTTTGAAACCCCAGGTTTGCCAGGTCAAGGCACATACGAGAAGCAACTATGGGTTAATGTTTCCCACTCCCCCCCCTCCCTGCCTTTCTCTCTCTCTCCTCTCTCTCTAAAATCAATCAATACAAAAAAAATCTTAAAAAAAGAAAAAGACCACAGTCTAACCACCTGAGCTGTCCAAGCAGAGCCTAGCACATACTTTTGTTGGGACACTGAAATGAGGCATAGCACCTAGCACAGTCCTTGGCACATAAGTCCCCAATATTTACTACCATCTAACTTAGAATGCCGCTGGCCTCATTTAGGCTAACACCAAAAAACTGACTCACCCTTCTAACATTATTTTTGTAGCAAAACACAGGATGCCAGGACCATTTCTGCACACTTCAGCAGAAGCCGGACCCGCCGCTGTGGGCAGGGAGGAAGATAGGTGAGGGCCCCAGCTGGCTCTCATGTGGGAACGGTAGACCACGCAGGAAAGATCAGAGAAGCCAGAGGAGCAGACCAAAGAGTGAACCCCAGCCTGAGCCCTGGGCTGCCAAGCTGGGAGCCAAAGACGTTTTAACCAAAAATAAAACGAGATAGCAATCACACAGCTTATAGAATCAGTAGGAAGGCTGGCAGCTCCGAAAATGAGCAAAAACAATAGAAGCTGAGCGGCCTGGCACACAGCCAAGGTCACACTCGCTTCCTGTGTGGGTGCTGTTGCCGCTCCACGCTGCTGGGCCAGGCTGTCTGCAGCACGTGGCCACGTGCGCACTGAGGAGTGTCTCTTCGTCTTCTTTTCTGTGTGTGGCAGAGACCGAGAGTCAGAGAGAGGAACAGATAGGGACAGACAGACAGGAAGGGAAAGAGAGATGAGAAACATCAGTTCTTCGTTGCGATTCCTTAGTTGTTCACTGATTGCTTTCTCATATGTGCCTTGAGTGGGGGGCTACCGCAGACCCAGTGACCGCTTGCTGGAGCCAGCGACCTTGGGCTCAAGCTGGTGAGCCTTGCTCAAACCTGATGAGCCCGCGCTCAAGCTGGGTCCTCCACGTTCCAGTCCGACACTCTATCCACTGCGCCACCGCCTGGTCAGGCTCATTGACTGTCTTTGAAGACCCAATGTTCTTCTTTCTAACCCCTTGCACATAGATACTATTGTAAAATATGACAAATTACTAGGAAAATGAAATTGAGTGGGGGAAACAGGAACGGGGAAAAATAAGAAGTGTCAGTTTATAGTTGTGGCACCTTAGTTGTTCATTGATTTCTTTCTCATATGTGCCTTGACTAGGAGGCTTAGCTGAGCCAGTGATCAGGCCAGAGACCTTGGGGTCATGTCTGTGATCCCACACTCAAGCCGGTGACCTCGTGGTTTGGAACCTGGGTCCTCTGCGTTCCAGGCACTGCACCACCACCTGGTCAGAATATAAGCCCAAATTTTTACTACTGAAATTGACAGACTTACTATTTATTTCAAAAAATATAATCAGAGGAAACATAATAGAGGAAAATTTTCATTCTATAATTTATAGTTTTAAAAAATATATACATGTAGGCAATTCATAGAGAGTCCCTCTTACACTTGTAACTTTTAAGTCATTTTCCACTCATAACTAAACCAAAAATTAGAAGTGGAATACTGATTTCCCTTATTAAATGTATTTTTACACTGAGAACTCATTTTGTAAAATATAATAATGGATTCTCTGAAGGAATGCTAATGAGTGCTGAACCATGAGTTGAAAGCTTATTAGAATAATCTTACAGCCTCAAAATATCACCTTATAGATTATTTAATTACAAGGGGGAAATGCATCTGGGGATTGTTGCCTTAACCAGTGGCTGGAACTTAATATTAATGGTAACAAAGCTCATCTGTGACTCCTGATGTGATGCTTTGAACCAGGCACATCCCTAATAGAGTGGGGGTTTTTTTTGTGGGTTTTTTTTTTTTTTTTTTTTTTTTTTTTTAAATTTTCATGAGAGGAGGGGAGGTAGAGAGACAGACTCCAGCATGCTCCCTAACCAGGATCCACCCGGCAAGCCCACTAGGAGGCGATGCTCTGCCCATCCGGGACTGTTGCTCCTTTGCTCCACAACCATGTCATAGTTTTAGCTCCTGAGGCAGAGGCCATGGAGCCATCCTCAGCACCCAGGGCCACCTTGCTCCAATCAGGCAATGCCTGCGGTGGGAGGGGGGGAGAAAGAAGGAGAAGGAAGGAGAAGCAGATGGTCGCCTCTCCTGTGTGCCCTGACTGGGAATCAAACTGAGGACATCTACACGCCAGGCTTTACCACTGAGCCCACTGGCCAGGGCCAAGTGTCATTCTTTTTATACAACACGAAACAAAACACATACCCGTAACCCAGCTTCCAATCTTTCACTCCAGTGAAGTCTTTTTTTTTTTTTTCTAAAGCTGGAAACGGGGAGAGACAGTCAGACAGACTCCCGCATGCGCCCGACGGGGATCCACCCGGCACGCCCACCAGGGGCCACGCTCTGCCCACCAGGGGGCGATGCTCTGCCCCTCTGGGGCGTCACTCTGCCGAGATCAGAGCCACTCTAGCGCCTGGGGCAGAAGCCAAGGAGCCATCCCCAGCGCCCAGGCCATCTTTGCTCCAATGGAGCCTCGCTGCGGGAGGGGAAGAGAGAGACAGAGAGGAAGGAGGGGGGTGGGTGGAGAAGCAAATGGGCGCTTTTCCTATGTGCCCGGGCTGGGAATCGAACCTGGGTCCCCCTCACGCCAGGCCGACGCTCTACCGCTGAGCCAACCGGCCAGGGCCATCCAGTGAAGTCTTGTTTCATAACCACCCTTTCCCCCTCATTACATCACCTGAAAGCGAATCCAAGACATTGACTGGAACGTTTACAAAGGCTTTTTCTTTTTTCACTTCAATCTTTAAAAAAATGTTTTTTTCTCATTGTTATAACCATAGTGTGCCTACACTTGTAAAATACTTGAAATCACTTCAGAGGTACAACAAGGTATGAGTCTTCATACATCTTTCGTGTTTCTTTTAATATAACTAAAATTTTATCAAATTGACAGATAACATTTTTCTGGAGATTTTACACTCTTCTGATCCCCATCTGGATGCAGCACGAGAGATTTTAAGAAAAATTGAACATCGAAAATTATACAAGTATGTGGGTCAGACTCGGCCAAATAAACAGAAGTTAAAAAGGGTAAGTTGAGTTGTCGAGCATCTTCCATTGGTGAAAGGTCCTCTGTCCTCCATGAAGGAACACGGTTACCCTATCACAGTACCGTGACTCAGCGTTAACGCCCTTTCCTCTTGCTCTCATTTCGTCTTTCTTACATCAGCACAGCGTTCTCAGGTCCGTCCTGGCGCTGCCGACTGAGGCGTGGAAGGTGATTTTAATAACTTGCCTATGGAAGCATAGGTAGTGAGCCAGGATTCAAAGCCAAGTCTAGTTTACTCTCTCTTTTTTAATCCTTAACCTTTATTTATTTATTTATTTATTTATTTATTTATTTATTTATTTATTTTAGTGAGGGGGGGAGAGAGAGAGTGAGAAGGGGGAGGAGCAGGAAGCATCAACTCCCATATGTGCTTTGACCAAGGAAGCTCCAGGTTTTGAACCTACAACCTCAGCATTCCAGGTCGATGCTTTATCCACTGCACCACCACAGGTCAGGCCTAGTTTACTTTTTTGTTCTGGAAGTGAAAGGGACCCTCAGAATAAGGTTATCTGCATGAGCTTCATTGAAACTGAGGACCTGCTGCTATATAACTTCTTTCACAGGTTATCAGGCAGGCTGGTACATGCCTATCTTTTTTAGCTTATTTACCTTTTTTTTTTCTTTTCCAACTGAGAGGAGGGAGAATAGACAGCCTCCCGCATGTGCCCCCACTAGGTTCTACCTGGCAACCCCCGTCTGGGACTGATACTCTGCCCGTTTGGGGCCATGCTTGCAACTGAGCTATTTTTAGCACCTGAGGCTCTACAGAGCCATCCTCAGCACCCTGGGCCAATGTGATTGAACCAATCGAGGCATGGCTGTGGGAGGAGGAGAAAGAGAGAGAAGGGGAAAGAGGTGTAGTGGAAAAGCAGATTATCACTTCTCCTCTGTGCCCTGACCAGAAATCGAACCTGGGATATCCACATGCTGGCCTGATGCTCTACCACTGAGCCAACTGGCCTATTTTCCTCTCCTACTTATTGAAAATTTTACTCTCTGCCAGAAAGCAAGGAACACGAGCCATACTGATAACCACATCCTGCTTTTCAACTTCCTTGGGTTGCACTTTCCTTCCTCTTATTTTACTAAGAGTTTAAGCCACTTTTTTTTTTTTTTTTTTTT
The DNA here is from genome assembly GCF_036850765.1 of Saccopteryx bilineata. Taxonomy (NCBI): domain Eukaryota; kingdom Metazoa; phylum Chordata; class Mammalia; order Chiroptera; family Emballonuridae; genus Saccopteryx; species Saccopteryx bilineata. Next base: position 201,144,581 of record NC_089495.1, read on the forward strand.
TTTGGTGACAGAGACAGAGAGGGACAGATATGGGCAGAAAGACAGGAAGGGAGAGAGATGAGACATCAATTCTTCATTGTGGCACCTTAGTTGTTCATTGATTGCTTTCTCATATGTGCTTTGAGCAGGGGGCTATAGCAGAGCGAGTGACCCCCTGCTCAAGCCAGCGTCCTTGGGCTCAAGCTGGTGAGCTTTGCTCAAACCTGATGAGCCCGCGCTCAAGCTGGCGACCTCGGGGTCTCGAACCTGGGTCCTCCACATCCCAGTCCAACGCTCTATCCACTGCGCCACCGCTTAGTCAGGCAATCTGAGGTTTTTTGAACCGGTGACCTCAGCATTCCAGGTGGATGCTTTATCCACTGCATCACCATAGGTCAGGCACATTTTTTATTTTTATTTTTTAATTTCATTATTGTATTATTTTTTATCAATATTTATTTTTTGTTAAAGTGACAGAGAGAGAGAGACAGATAGGGACAGACAGACAGGAAGAGAGAGAGAGAGAAGCATCAATTCTTCGTTGCAGCACCTTAGTTGTTCATTGATTGCTTTCTCATATGTGCCTTGAGCAGGGGGCTACAGCAGAGTGAGTGACCCCTTGCTCAAGCCAGCGACCTGGACTCAAGTTGGTGAGCCTTTGCTCAAACCAGATGAGCCCGCGCTCAAGCTGGCGACCTCGAGGTTTCGAACCTGGGTCTTCCGCATCCCAATCCAATGCTCTATCTACTGCACAACCACCTGGTCAAACAATGCCACATTTTTTAAAATGTGAGAATCCTGCTATGAAAATTGTTCCATCGGCCCTGGCCCATTAGCTCAGTAGTAGAGAATTGGTCCAGCGTGTGGATGTCCTGGGTTTGATTCCTGGTAAGGACTCACAGGAGATGTGACCGTCTGATTCTCTACTGTTTCCCCCTCCCCCTTCTTCTTTCTCGCTCTCTTTCTCTTCCCCTCCTGCAGCCATGGCTCAGTTGGTCTGGGGCTGAAAATAGTTCTGCCTCAGGTGCTAAAAATAGTTCAGTTGCGAGCATAGCCACAGATGGGCAGAGCTTCAGCCTTAAATGGGGGTTGCCAGGTGGGTCCTGGTAAGGGCTGCATACAGAAGTCTGTCTCTATCTCCCCTACTCTCACTTGGAAAAAGAAGAAAAAAATTTTTTAAATAAAAGAAAATTGCTCCATCATGATTTTACTAAAGGGTGGTATACGTACATTTTTTAATATTTCCTGTATGTTCTAAATTAGTATAATTAGACATAAAGGGTCCTTTCATAGTGCCATTTTATAAGATACTGTTTTCTGTTAGTTTAGTTGGAGATGGAGACATGGTGACTGAAAGAAGAATAGTATAGAACTGTGCAGTTCAGTTCACTAGCCGCTGGTCACATGGGGCTGAAGTGCCAGTGTCAGGGAGAGAAACCCTTGGTGGCAGAAACACTTAATGGGGAGGAACTCGACTCTTGTCTTTTCTAGGAAGACTTTAAACAGCTTTCACAAGAGGTTGCCGATACCAAACCAGTGTCCCCGGTTGCCGATCTGAAGGCTGAAGATTTCGTAGTGGATGTAAGTAATCCGTCTGATAATGCACTAAGTAAAGAATTTTTGTAAGAATAAAATCTCCCACCCCCATTATAAAAGCAGCACATGTTCATTATAGAAAACTTGGAAAGTACAGAAAGGTAGATAGAAGGAAAGAAAAGAATCACCTCTGATCTCACAAAGAGAACAAACATTAGCCAGTTGTAAAATTATCTTTGACATGTTTTCAATGTTTAATGTAATTGTGGTCAGGCGATTAACAGAAAATTCTGTATATTTATTTTGGAATGTTTTCTTGATCACAAAAAGTAGTACATGCAGTTCTTTTTTTAAAAATTGTCTGTACAGTCTGACTAGGCAGTGGCACAGTGGATAGAGCATCGATCTGGGATGGGGAGGACCCAAGTTTGAAACCCCAAGGTCGCTGGCTCGAGCAAGGGGTCATTTAGTCTGCTGTAGCCCCACGGTCAAGGCACATATGAGAAAGCAATCAATGAACAACTAAGGAACCGCAACAAAGAATTGATGCTTCTCATCTCTCTCCCTTCCTGCCTTGTCTGTCTGTCCCTCTCTCTGTCTTTCTCTTTGTCTCTGTCAAAAATATTGTCTAGCCTGACTTCTGGTGGCGCAGTGGATAAAGTGTCGACCTGGGAACACTGAGGTCGTCGGATCAAAACCCTGCACTTGTCTGGTCAAGGCACATACGGGAGTTGAAGCTTCCTGCTCCTCCCTCCTCTCTCTCTCTTTCTCTCTCTCCTCTCTAAAAATGAATAAATAAATAAAAAATATATATTGTCTAAACACACAAAGGAAAAAGGCAAGACTTTGACTCATATTTTCATAGAGGCTGTAGTGTTCTTGTATCCAAACGAAAATTCCAAATGGCTTTCTCATATTTCTTTTTTTCCTTTTTGTAATTTTCTGAAGTAAGAAGCATGGAGGCAGACAGACAGACTGCCCGCATGCGCCCAACTGGGATCCACCCGGAACGCCCACCAGGGGTCTGTGCTTTCTCCATTTGGGGCATTGTTCTGCTGCAGTCAGAGCAATACTAGCGCCTGAGGTGGAGGCCATGGAGCCATCCTCAGCACCCGGGCCAACTTTGCTCCCATGGAGCCTTGGCTGTGGGAGGAGAAGAGAGAGACAGAGAGGAAGGAGAGGGGTGGGGTGGAGAAGCAGATGGGCGCTTCTCCTGTGTCATGGCCAGGAATCGAACCCAGGACTACCACACGCTGGGCCAATGCTCTACTACTGATCCAACCAGCCAGGGTCGAGAACCATCAAGTCTTCATTGCTGCACCTTAGTTGTTCATTGATTGTTTTCTCATATGTGCCTTGACCCGGGGGAGCTACAGCAGAGCGAGTGACCCCTTGCTCAAGCCAGCATCCATGCCCTCAAGCCAATGACCTTGCTTTTCAAGACAGCGACCTTTGGGGTCAAGCCAGTGACCATGGGGTTATATCTATGATCCCACGACAAGCTGGTGAGTCTGCATTCAAGCCAGATGAGCCCACACTCAAGCTATGAACCTCGGGGTTTTGAACATGGGTCCTCCACGTCCCAGTCTGATGCTCTATCCACTGCGCCACCACCTGGTCAGGCCCTTTTTAATCTAATATCCTAACTTGCTGAAACTAAAAACTCCATTTTCCAGAATAGTTTCCTGGCTGTCATGTGTCTGCCTCTGCCCTCAGTGTCTTTCTGGGGGGGACTCTGCCCTCCTCCACACAGTGCACTACTTCTAGTCACTCCCTGACCTCCCATCTGGTTTTCCTCTCAAAGTGCAATCTCATTATGGGTGTGGGATCACAGGTCCCTGAAGAGGCCGTGCCTAGGAGAAGATGATACACACATGACCAGTAGACATTACAGGATTAACCTTCTTTTTAACCTGAAGGCGAATAATGAAATATATTTTTAAAAAATTATTCATTTAGCTCCCATTTATTTTTTATTTTTTTTATTTTTTTACAGAGACAGAGAGAGGGATAGACAGGGACATAGAGACAGGAACAGAGAGATGAGAAGCATCAATCATTACTTTTTCGTTGTACATTGCGACACCTTAGTTGTTCATTGATTGCTTTCTCATATGTGCCTTGACCGTGGGCCTTCAGCAGACCGAATAACCCCTTGCTCGAGCCAGCGACCTTGCATACAAGCTGGCGAGCTTTTTGCTCAAGCCAGATGAGCCCGTGCTCAAACTGGCAACCTCAGGGTCTCGAACCTGGGTCTTCCGCATCCCAGTCTGACGCTCTATCCACTGAGCCACCGCCTGGTCAGGCTGAAATATATTTTTGACTATTGACCTGACTAGGTGGTGGCACAGTGGATAGATCATTGACCTGGGATGCTGAGAACCCAGGTTCGAAACCCCAAGGTCGCTGGCTTGATCATGGGATCATTGACGCGATCCTGTGGTCAGTGTGGTTTCCTCTGTATATTCTTTGTTATAGGACTTCTGTTTGGCTAGACGCCAAGTGGTGCTCAGTGGTGGTGGTTCTGTACTTGTAATTTTGAAGTGGTTGTGGGAGGAGGCAAATATAGTGTTTACCTATGCCACCATCTTGACTGGAAGCCTCTCCCGTCTAACAGCCAAACTCACAAAGAGCTGTCTTCTCTTCTCATTTTCTTTTTTTTTAGTGAGAGAAACAGAGGTGGGGGGGCAGACAGACAGGAGGGAGAGAGACGAGAAACATCAGTTCTTCATTGCAGTACATTAGTGTTCATTGATTGCTTTCTCATATCTGTCTTGATCTGGGGGGCTACAACTGAGCCAGTGACCCCTTGCTCAAGCCAGTTATCCCGTGCTCTTGCTAGTGAGCCTGTGCTCAAGCTGGATGAGCCCACGCTCAAGCAAGCAACCACAGGGTTTTGAACCTGCGTCCTCGGTGTCCCTGTCCAACACTATCCACTGTGCCATTTCTTACTTACTTGTGATCTCTTTTTCTGTCACCATTACTAACTAACATTACCCTCCAAGATCACCGGTGACTTCAGTGCTACCAAACCCAGCAGTCAGTCCCCTCGGCGCTGGAGGTGTTCCTTCTGCCTGGTAGTTTCCTCTCCTGCCTAGGCCCAGTTAGTTCCTGCTCAATTAGTCATTCACTCGTCATTCTTCCAGGGCTCCAAACTGCTAGGTTCCCGGTTGCAAACTTTCATGGCACCATTTGCTTTACTTTGGCAGCTTTTAAAACAAAGGTGCTTAGATAATTACTTTCATAATGATTCGGACTGGGGGGGGGCTGAGATTATATCAAGTTTCCCCATCATATCACTAGTGCCTACCACAGTGTCTATCACATAGTAGGTTTTGACTTTATATCCTACTTACACTGAAAGCATGTATACCCCGTCTCCACCCAGATTTCAAGACCAAATCCCTGTGGGTCATGTACCATTTTTGTTCTACTATCAGCCAGCTTACTGAGAGGCAGAAGAAACTGCGGGACGAACTGAAAACACAAGGCTGGTGTGACCTGAGACCAAAAGGTGTCAGTCCAAAGCTGCGGGAGGAGGCGTTCGATATGGGAGTTTGTTGGCATGGGGTTTGTGCACCTGGATTAGCCTATTGGGGTTCTTGTGCCCTTGTTCACTGGTCTAACAAGGGTATTTCTCCCACAGAACCTCAAGTTCTTTGATGTAGTACAGACTTTGTGTTCTTGGTAAATCCTGAAGACAGCCAAGAGGTCAGAAGTCTCCCAGAATAGCTGGGACCTGAGTCTGTGCGGCTGCTCTTACAAACAACTATTGTGATTTAAAGTTCCCCTAATGGTCAGGTCCCTCCCCGATGCAAGCTTTCCTAGACATTCCTATGAAGGTGAACTTTTGCTACATTTCTAAGTGAAGGCCAGGCAGCTTTTAGGAGAGAGAGTAGCAAGCAAATTAATTCTATCTTTGTAAAATGTTTGGGTGAGGGGATATGAGTTTTATAGGGGCTCATTTAACCCTGACACTTACAGCCCTCTTCTGTGCCGTCAGAGAGCTCTGCTGCACTGCTCGTGGTGCCCTACAGCCCTGAATTCAGTTCTCACTGTTACTACATGTGTAAGTGATCATTCATTTCTTGCTTTTATGAAGGTTATCGACATGGATTATGGAATGAAAGACAAGAATCCTATTGATAATGTTTATTTCTATTATAAGGCTAACCCAGAGCAAACCCGCAAAATTAATAAAGAGCAGGTAAATACTTATTTTTTTTAATTTTTTTATTTATTCATTTTAGAGAGGAGAGGGAGAGACAGAGAAAGAGAGACAGAGACAGAGAGAGAGAGAGAGAGAGAGAGAAGGGGGGGAGGAGCTGGAAGCATCAACTCCCATATATGCCTTGACCAGGCAAGCCCAGGGTTTCGAACCGGCGACCTCAGCATTTCCAGGTCGAGGCTTTATCCACTGCGCCACCACAGGTCAGGCAATACTTATTATTTTTAAAAAAATGTTTATTGATTGATTTTAGAAAGAGGAAAGGAGTGTGACCTGGAATGCCTAGGTCGCCCCTTCAAAACCCTGGGCTTGCCTGGTCAAGGCAAATGGGGGAGTTGATGCTTCCTGCTTCTCTCTCTCTGAAATGAATAAAATATTTAAAATAATAGAAAGAGGAAAGGAGAGAGAGAGAGAGAGAGAGAGAGAGAGATCGATTTGTTGTTCCACTTATTTGTGCATTAAGTGGTAGATTCCTATATGTGCCCTGACCAGGGATCAAACCCACAAGCTTGGCATATCAGGACAATGCTCTAACCCAGTGGTCCTCAACCTTTTTTGGGCCACGAACTGGTTTAATGTCATAAAATATTTTCACAGACCGGCCTTTAGGGTGGGACAGATAAATGTATCACGTGACCGAGACAAGCGTCAAGAGTGAGTCTTAGATGGATGTAACAGAGGGAATCTGGTCATTTTTTAAAAATAAAACATTGTTCAGACTTAAATATAAATAAAACGGAAACAATGTAAGTTATTTATTCTTTCTCTGCGGACCGGTACCAAATGGCCCACGGACCAGTACCGGTTCGCAGCCTGGGGGTTGGGGACCACTGCTCTAACCGACTGAGCTCTCTGACCAGGGCCAGGTAACTACTTATAATAAAGAAAAATAGACTGTAGTGGCATTGGGCAAATCTTTATGGTAAATTTGCATTTTAGGCCCGAAAGTCCATTTATATAATTTTAAAAAAAGAATAGGCTTACCTTTGAATTTAAAGTATACCTGATTTTACGTAAACCAGACCATGTTAACAGCCAGTTTTTCCTGTTTGCTGAACCTAAGCAAAAGCAGTTTTTAGTTTAAGGCTGGTTATAAATCTCCCAGAACAGGAGTGTCGTATGGTTGAAGTCATGCAAGTTAAAAGTGCTTATTTGCCTATGAGAGTCTGTAGTCTACCTACAATGATATAATACAAACCTTAAATCTTTTATTTATTTATCTATTTTTATTTATTCATTTTAGAGAGGGGAGAGAGAGAGAGAGAGAGAGAGAGAGAGAAAGGGCGGGAGGAGCAGGAAGCATCAACTCCCATATGTGCCTTGGGAGTGCAGGGTTTTGAACCAGCAACCTCAGCATTCCAGGTCGACACTTTATCCACTGCACCACCCCAGGTCAGGCTAGTCTTTTATTAATTGATATGCAGTTGTAGGACATTTTGCAATATGACAACCACCATGAAATCTTTTATTTGCATTGTAATCAGGCTAAAATTGCAAGGCATTTCGGTGCTTGACAATAACATCAAACCTGGAGTTTGGAAACAGGTGATCTTGCCGTGTGTGAAAGAAAGGTGATGCTAAAATGTTTTCTTCTTTAAAAAGGCTTCACGGCTTTTGCCAGAGATATTTGAAGAGCAGCTAATTCGAGTGTATTGTAAGAAGACAGATGAAGACAGTCTGGACGCCGCAAAAGAGCATTTAAATAGTTGGTGCAACAAAAGAGGTTACATCATGCCGGAGGTGGGTAGCATAGCTTGTTATCCACTGATTTTGCAGTTTTAATATTTAAGTAGAGACCAAAAGAGATCCTTACGTTCCTTTATAAAGTTCTCATTTAAATGATAGTCTTTTAGTTATTGTTTTGGAAAAAAAAAGGTTTTCTACTTTAATCTTTTATTTTAAAATGTCTGAGTCCATGTTACCATTGTTTTCTTCCTACACCAATTGTGAGCGGGTGCTCTGTTCATCATTATTGTCTTAATAATAAAAGAGTAGCCCGACCAGATAGAGCGTGGGATGCTGTGGACCCAGGTTTGAAATCCCGAGGTCGCCAGCTTGAGCACAGGCTCATCCAGCTTGAGTATGCGCTCACCAGATTGAGTGTGGGGTCGCTGACTTGAGCTTGGGATCATAGACATGACCCCATGGTCGCTGGCTTAAGCCCAAAGGTCTCTGGCTCAAGCAAGGAGTCACTCACTCTGCTGTAGCCCTCCAGTCAAGGCACATATCAGAAAGTAATCAATGAACAACTAAGGTGCCACAACAAAGAATTGATGCTTCTCATCTCGCTCCCTTCCTGTCTGTCCCTCTCTCTGTCTCTCTCTCTCACACACACACAAAAAAGTGTGAAACGGTGAGCATGTGAATAGTACTTTATAATGTTCTCACCAATTGTTCCATCAGGCCTGCCTTCTAATTATCCTGGGAATAAGTCACAGTGTCCTCCTCTTTCAGAGAGGGTTATAAACACTGAGTGGTTAACTTGATTAAGTCCACATACAACTAATAATAAGTTTTCTAACTTCTTATTTGAAACTCAGAGTTTGGCCCTGGCCGGTTGGCTCAGCGGTGGAGCGTCGGCCTGGTATGCAGGGGACCTGGGTATGATTCCCGGCCAGGGCACATAGGAGAAGCGCCCATTTGCTTCTCCACCCCCCTCCCTTCCTCTCTGTTTCTCTCTTCCCCTCCCACAGCCAAGGCTCCATTGGAGCGGAGATGGCCTGGGCGCTGGGGATGGCTCCTTGGCCTCTGCCCCGGGCGCTAGAATGGCTCTGGTCGGGGCAGAGCAACGCCCCAGAGGGGCAGAGCATTGCCCCCTGGTGGGTGTGCCAGGTAGATCCTGGTTGGGCGCATGCGGGAGTCTGTCTGACTGTCTCTCCCCGTTTCCAGCTTCAGAAAAATACAAAAAAAAAAAAAAAAAAAAGAAACTCAGAGTTTGCAAACATGTTAACAATTTAAATTCTTTAGAAGAAGAGTGTGGAGAGGGAGTGGAACCAAGCCATGGTTGCCAATCCTGTAGAGAATGTTGTTAAAATCATCCTTCATTGACGTACATAGAGTAGGTGCCTGGCACAGAGAAAGTGACCAATTGATATTTGTTGACTGAATGAATATAATTAGCAAGCAGGTGGGAAACTGCATTCTACTTCCTAGTTTAGGACTCCTTCTCACAACATAGCTGCCATCCCCCACCCCATCCTCGTGTATTGGATGCTAAAGGAACGAAAACATGGCCCTGACAGGTTGGCTCAGCAGTAGAGCATAAGCCCGGTGTGTGGGAGTCCCAGGTTCAATTCCCGGTCAGGGCACACAGGAGAAGCAACCATCTGCTTCTCCATCCCTCCCCCTCTTCTCTCTTTCTCTCTTTCTCTCTCTCTTCCCCTCCTGCAGCCATGGATCAAATGAGCAAGTTGGCCCCGGGCATTGAGGATGGCTCCATGGCCTCGCCTCAGGCACCTAGAATAGCCTGGTTGCCCAGCAACAGAGCAGCGGTGACAGATGGGCAGAACATCAGCCCCAGACCAGGGTTGCTGGGTGGATCCCAGTTGGGGTGCATGTGGGAGTCTGTCTCTCCTCTCCCTGCCTCTCACTTGTTAAAAAAAAACTAAACAAAAACAAAAGGTCAGACATAGAAGAGTGGCTCATAACACCAGTTCTTCATCAAGTGCCAGACGGAGTGGCCCAGGTGAGTGCTTCCAGGGTTCAGAGTTAGGAGAGCAGACAGAAAGGTCTTCTGGAGGAGGGAGGATTCCACTCCATCCAGAAGGCCAGCTGTGTTCCGGTGAGTAGCGGAGGGAGGTGGACGTATTGGGTATAAGGAGCATCCCTAAGGCGTGCGAGTAGAACCAGGTGGGCATGTCTGGGAGGACCACGAGGAGAGCCGCTGACTGAGGGGGCAGAACACTCTGACTGTGGAGTGGGGAGAAGCGAAAGGGAAGAGCAGACTGGATTATGGAGAACCCTGGACAGTCTGCCCAGAAAGAAGATTCTTCTCCTTAGGTACAGCCAAGAGGGAATCGTAGAGACTATGCAAGGCCTTCCGTGCTGCTGTCATTATTAAGTCCTTCTGTGTTGGTCATCTCCAGCTAGAGTGAGACCCATACAAATAAATAAGGAAGCCTTCTGTCTTCAGTACTGTAACACCCAAAGAAATCAAATCACTGGTTAAGGAAGAAAACTCTTAACAGGAGATAGATTGGTTCTTGGAGAGACTGGAAGTGGAGAGGCAAGAGGCTGTTCCAGTTCAGCCATTGGGGCAATAATAACCTTAAATCTAGACACATTCACTTACTGAATGAGGCCTTTGACCAGGCCCCGCGTTAGGGACTAGGGATGGCACAGTACCCAAGGCAGACATAGTTCCCACAGGTCTCACTCCAGTGGGTATAACAAACACAAGTCAGCACAACTGCAGTGGCATGCCGCAGGTTTTGATGGAGGGGCAGTATGTATAGCATCTTTGAGGAACAGAATGGAGGAAAGTGGGAAGAGTTAAGCTGGACTTTGTTGGCTGGGAAAGGCTTAGATAAGGAAGGGTTTAGAAGCTGAGACCTGAAGGATGGAGGAGAAGGAGTCAGCTGAATTAGAGCGGGAGAGGGAAGCCAGATGAGAGAGAACGTGGTGCCTTTAGGGGGAGGGTCCGGGGCATCAGGCACAGTCCTGTAAGCCATGAGCAAGGGGGGCTGTTGAAGTGTTTTAAGCAGGAGAATGATGTATTCAGGTTTGCTTTTCTAAGGGTCACTAGAGTTGAAATTAGAACAGGTAGAAATAAGGACGTTTGATAGAAACAGAGATGGATTTGAAGACAAAGAATGGTGACTTTAAGATTTGGATCTTCCAAATATGAGTATCATGACCATTGAGTGGCTGCTTTTTCTAGCTTTGTCAAGTCAGACCCGGTGTAATTCAAAAGAAGACATTTAATATGGGGAACAAGGTGCAAAATTTTTGGCAGAGTTAAACAAGCAAACAGAGGACAGTTGAGACAACAGCAGGAAACTGTACCCCCTCTGGGTAGGAGTAGTCCAGGTGCTGGGATCACCTGCAGAGGCTAGACCCACAGAAGAGTCACAGCCGCTGCTGCCTGTGCCAGAGGGGCTACAGAGGAAATCCCAGGTTTCTCTGCCCTCCTTTTTTTTTTCTCTTTTTTTTCTTTTTAACCCTACAGCTTTTTATTTTTATTTTTTTTATTTATTCATTTTAGAGAGAGGAGAGAAAGAGACAGAGAGAGAAGGGGGGAGGAGCAGGAAGCATCAACTCCCATATGTGCCTTGACCGGGCAAGCCCAGGGTTTCAAATCGGCAACCTCAGCATTTCCAGGTCGACGCTTTATCCACTGCGCCACCACAGGTCAGGCTGCCCTCCTCTTTTCCAGTCTTCCACCAGTACCTCCCAGTGGCCAAACCTAACTGGAAGCCAACAGGGCAGGAGCTGGGAAATGTCATCTAGAAGAGCAGCTCCTATTAGAGCAGAGGAGAGGTGAGGAGTGGATCTGAGAGCAAACAGGCAAATGGGGAGCACTGTGCTCTACCACAAACATCAGATCGCTTAGCAATGAAGACTCCCAAGCTCCTGTCACAAGTCCAAGAATGGTTTAGGATAGAGTCAGGTGTTAAAGGGCCTTGCTTCTTAAACTATTTGCTTTAAAAAAAAAACCTTTTTATTTATTTATTTATTCATTTTAGAAAGGAGAGAGAGAGAAGGGGGGAGGAGCAGGAAGCATCAACTCCCATATGTGCCTTGACTAGGCAAGCCCAGGGTTTCGAACCGGCAACTTCAGCATTTCCAGGTCAACGCCTTATCCACTGCGCCACCACAGGTCAGGCCTAAAAAAAACTTTTTTAGAGACAGAGAAAGGAACAGGCAGACAGGAAGGGAGAGAGATGAGAAGCATCAATTCTTTGTTGCGGCACCTTAGTTGTTCATTGACTGCTTTCTCATATGTGCCTTGACTGGGGGCTCCAGTTGAGCCAGTGACCTTGGGCTCAAGCCAGCAACCATGGAGTCATGTCTGTGATCCTGTGCTCAAGCCAGCGACCCTGCGATTTCTGTGATCCCACACTCAAGCCAGTGACCCTGCGCTTAAGCTGGCGAGCCCACACACAAGCTGGACGAACCCGCACTTCAGCCAATGAAGGGGTTTTGAACCTGGGTCCTCTGCGTCCCGGTCCAATGCTCTATCCATTGCACCACCACCTAGTCAGGGTGCACTGTTTGCTTTGAAGTCATAGTGTCACTTCACTTGGAGGCTATACCTCCTTTTGGTTTGAGTCAGTGCTTGATGGGCCCGAGTTTGAGCCTTGCAGAGAGCAGTTCAAGCCCTGTCGGTACACACTGTCCTGTCAGGACACGCTGTCCTCTCGGTACGTACTGTCCTCTGCGTGTTTGCTGTCTTGTAGACCGGGGCCATGTACTGCAGAGTGAACGGGGCCAGGGAGGAGCAGGGGTCCAGTGAAATCTCTTTCTCCAGGAAGAAAAGACAAAGTTGGTGAAAGTGGATGAAGGGAAAGGGGCCCCAGGACCAGGCAGTGTGCCTCCTCTGGCCATCTTGAAAAGAAGAGGTCTGCAGCTGTTGCTGTGGAAGGCTCTCTTCTGCTTAGGACACCGGTGTTTCTGATTTGACCTAAGCACATGAATTTGTTTGTTTCTCTCTTTGACAGCATTGCGATATTGTAGCCGCTTTTAATACACCTCTAAAAGAAGAGAGGAAGCAACAAGCAAGCAGGGTCCGATCCCTGAAATATCCTGAGGAGTCTGCATGAACGTCCGCGGTCATTTCTTTACAAAATTAACTACAGCACAATTGATCAATTGAGGGAATTTGATCATAGAGTTCTACAAATTTAGTGCTTTCTGTTTTACATTTTGAATGTACACATATGCTGAAGCTATGCAATTTTTATTCAAAGAAACAAAAAGGAAATCAGGCATAGCTTGTTATATACATGCTGTGAAAAGCATTGCCCTGCCTGTTTTTAGTACTGATGAAAGGCTTTCTCTTTTAATCATCTATTTTCTTAGAATAACAATTCTTTTATATACTCTTGAACTTTTGTGACATATGATTGTTGTTGTTTTTTTAAGAAAGAAAAGTGGAAATGATACAAGGGCACACATTGGAATTTAGAGTTGGGATTGTCATGAAGAGCCATGGTTAAAAACCAGACATGAGATCCTGGCCCCCTGAGGAGGTGGCCCCCTGAGGATGGCTGGCCTTAAGTGATCTGACCTGACCCATCAGTGAATGCACCTTCCCTCCCCCGTCCAGCACGTTGGGGAAACAGATGAGAGCCAGGAGTGGGCTCCAGCCCTTCATGAGAACCGGAAGTGAGACATAAAATATCTTTTAGGAGGCCCTACCCTCAGTGTCAGAGGGATCCCCCAAACCGGGCCATACTCTGGGTCAGTTGTGGCCCCAGAACCAGGCGGTACTCACTGCTCACGCCCTGGTTTTACCACTGCCCAGCCTGGAGAAGGAGGCTCCCCCAGCTGACCTGCTCCTACATCCCTCTTGAGCTGAGCAGAAGCCCCCACAGGCCCCCTGTTCAGGGCTCTTCCGAGCTGGGACTTGGTTTATGCTGGTTCAGTGCATTTTATGGTTTCAGAGCCAAGACTGAGCAGCCTGTGCTGAGATGAGTGATGGCTCGGTGACTTCTAGGTCCCCCTTTGTAAATGGATTTCTTTACCTCCAGCAGTAGGGTGGACACCACTGTGGTTGAGCGGTGTTCCTGTGCTGAGCCCCGCCCTCCCCTCACATTTCCAGTCCTACAGAAATTCACCCAGTTGGAGCGAAAGTGGGTGGTGGCCAGGGGGTCCTGACGTCGCAAGGCAGTGAGGGGTGGGAGTCGTGAGCACCTAACAGCTTCGGCCCTCATGCTCCCCCGTCAGTGGTGGGGTGCGAGTCCTAGCTCTGGGCAGGAGTGAGTGGAGGGAGGGGGTACTCAGACCACAGCCCAGCAGACAGCTGCCACCTCCCACGGTGTAACCAGCTAACCAGCTTCCAGTCTGTTGACAGCAGGGTGGAAAGTATTTGGAATGTCTGCTATTTTGCATAATCTCCACCCACTCCCATCCCTCAGCAGATAATCAAGAGTTGACCCTAATTCATAGGAGAATAGCTAAAACCTTTCTTTCTAGTGTGGTGCCATGTAGGTGGGGACACATTCTCATGTGGGCTCAGAAGCACAGGTGAAGCCAGCTGTGGTCCTGGGTCACATCTGTTTTGATGAGAGTTCCTTGAAAGTATTTAGTGGGGAAAACTCTAGGCCTCCAACTCATGGACCCAGATCCAAAGCTGAGAATGTAATGTGTTTCTGCTAAGGCTGTTTTATTTCTGCAGCTCCTGCCTTTAAGTCATTGTGGTTTACTTTGGGATTTTGTAGTCCCAGTACTGTATCACTGTGCTGAGAAACAAGTTGAATCTTGCTTCTAAAGCAACTGCACTTTATGTCCTTTACAACTGTTCTGATGATGAGAACGGGTGTCATTTACAAGGTTAGCTTTATCTAAGAAAAATCTTCACTGTCTGTACAAAAATGGAGGCTTTCACAGCTTAGCCTGTGGAGTTAGTCATTGTTACCACCTTGAGACTGTAAACGGAACGGCAAGTTTAAATGACTGGTTGCTTAATTTGGGTGCAAGAAATCACTGCAATAAAGCTGCGTATTGTATCTCCATCTCGAAACCAGAGGTGTCCTCCGTAATGACGGTCACAGTGGGTGCCCAGGTTTGACCCTCTTGTGCAAAGGAAATGGGTCTAAAATCTCCCCGGATAGTCCCTAGCACCTCCATGCTATGTTGGGTTTGTGAGAGGGGGGGTCGGTATTTAACAGGGCCTGTGTTATTTTTTTCTCATTCAATAATGGCGAGCAATAGCATGATAAAGAATGTTTTCCTTCTGGTAGGAGCTGGGGACCGAGCATGGGAAGCTATGGATTTTTCTTAGTTTCCTGAGCCGTTGAGCCTGAAAACATATCCTCCCTCTCTTTTAACTTTCCCGAGGTTCCCCTCACAGAGTTTTAGCTTCTCTATCTAATATGCATACTGTTCATTTGCCGCAGTCTCGTCTTCCTCGTGAAATTAGAGATTTGTGAGCACCGGGCGCAGTGGTGCAGACAGGAAGTCCTCATTCGTCTAGAAAAAGGGTGATGCTATTGGGGTCTATTAGTTTCACTGGTTGAGCCCAGGTGTCTGTTGTTCTTCAAGTTAAAATCATTTCCAAAATATATACAGGAGAATCTCATTTTTGTAATATATATATTTCCATGGGAAATTGTCTGGAAGGATATCTACAAAAATGTTAGTGCTTTGGAGGGCAGTTGAATTTTAGGTTATTTTAATGTGTTCAGTTTTTTCCTACAATAAACATGTACCATTTGTACAATTTTTTAAAAGATACTCCTATTCTCTCTTTTTTTTTTTAGTTTTTACTTATTGATTTCAGCGAGAGAAGAGGGAGAGAGAGAGAGACAGGAATAATGAGCTGCTCCTATATGTGCCCTGACCAGGAATCAAACCATCGACCTCTGTGCCTCAGGACAGTATTTTAACCAACTGAGCTATCCGACCAGGGCTAGTTGCATAGTTTTTAAAAAGATAACTTTCATGAGGGACTTGGCACTGCTCAGGTGAGGTATAAATACCTTTTACTCTTCTAGTCACCTCTGCAGGACTGCAGTTCCTGTCCCCCAACCCTGTTCCTGACTTGGGTCCCTGGGCCACCGGGAGGCTGGCTCACAGCCAGAGTCAGCACCAGGACACGTCGCCATCCATGTGTCGGACAGAATGGGCTGCCCCGGGTAAGGGAGGCCTAGACAGCATCCACGAGCAGGTCGGAGCTCCTGTTTCCTTGGGAGGCTGCCCACCATGGGCCATCAGCTCAGAGCCCAGGCCTCCAGCTCCTTGATGCAGAACTGCTCCTGCCGGGCCAGCACCTCATTGTCGAAGGTCGCACAGGGGTGGCTTCCCCCGTGATACAAGTCTCCATCCAACCACAGCCCAAACTGGCCACTACAGAGAAGAGGAAAGTCTTGGTGTGGCTCCTTGCTGGGTGATGAGACCTGTCAGATCCACACCAGCAGCCCAGGGCCACCTATGACTACAGCCTATGTTTCAATGTCCTTTAAATAGATTTATCCTGAATTGTTGGGGACTACACAATCCTGTGGGGTTTCTGCACATTGTTCCCCACAGGATTTATTTATTTACTTACTTATATATTTTTATCTTGATTTCACTAAGGGAGGAAAGGGGAGAGAAAAAGAGATAGGAACATCGCACTGCTCCTGTACATGCCCTGACGGGGATCGAACCAGCAACTTCTGCGCTTTAGGACAATGCTCTAACCAACCGAGCTATCCAGCCAGGGTCCCCACAAGATTTAGAATACATTTTTTACAGGTCAGTAATTTTAATATACACAGTGGCGCAATCCTCACCACAGTTTTAGAACATTTGGAATATTTTTTAAGATGGCAAGGATTAACCAATGGAGTGAATGTCATAAGCGTGGATTCTGAGCCCAAGATACTTGAGAGAGCATCCATTTTAATCCCTTCATCTGACAGCAGACCCGGGCTGGGGCTGGGAAGAGAGTGACTGCCAATCGGCAATGGCTAATGTGTCCGGTGCCAAGCTGCCTCTCTGGGGGCTTTGCGGGCAGCCTGGCGGGGCAGGGGGGGGAGACCTTGCCTGGTACTGACCTAACTGTGCTGTCATTTTTGCCCTCAGGATAAGATTGATTCTGCCTGAACTGTTAGGTCACACCAGGAATGAGACTAACCTTTTCTCCCCATTCCACCCCCATCCCTAATATGCGCGCGCGCGCGCGCGCACACACACACACACACACACACACACACACACACACGGGGGTCCTGGGCAGATTCCAGTTACAGTCCCTAGGAGTACAGTGCTTACAAGTACTGAGGCTAACCTCATCCAACCACATAGAATGTTCTTCCCAGAGTTACATGAATTCACACTAAGCTGTCACCAACTGCAAACACTCAGAGCGAGAGTCCCCGCCATCCCTTCCCCTCGATGTTGACCTGGAGTGGGGTTGAGAGGCGGCTGTCGAAGGGAGAGACCTGAACGTGAACCACCAGCCTTCCCATTGCATCTGGGGCAGCCTAGCTCGACATTCCTGGGCGGGAGAAGGGACCAGAACACAGACCACCCGGAGACTCAGGGAGGACTGAGGCACGCACCTGCCGCTGCCCATCATCAGCAAATCCAAGTCTCCTTTCACAAAGAAAGAGTTGCTTCCTGTCCACTTGAAGACCTGGGACGACAGGAAAAGGCTCGTTACTGCCCTGCAGTTTGACCCCACACCACTGGGTGGCAGTGTGGTGCAGGGAATGGAACATCCTGGCTCTTGAGATTTCCTGCCAGTCTCCGGAGGTCACCCCCTCTGGACCTCCAGTTTGAATCCGCACAGCCCCTCTGTTCTAGGAAGAGAACAGAACCCTCTGAGGCCTCCTGCTTCCAAAGCCGGAGAGAGGAGTGGAAAAGTCCAGGTCAGGAGCAGGGCCCTGATTCCACCATTAACTAACTGTCCCCTCATCTGTCGCTGGAGGTAACACGAAGCCTGCTGGTCCCCCAGTGCTGCCGCCCTCCCAGTTCCTCAGCAGCTCTCCCAGGCCCCACCCCAGAGGGACCCGGTGACGACCACCGTTTCTGTCCTATCCGTCTCCACTCTTGCCCGCCCCATCCACACTCAAGTCACTCCTTGCTGGGTCACAGCTTCCCCTGTCTGCTGCCCACAGCCCGTCTCTACACTGCAATCTGAGTGATGTACTCAGCATCGAATCGGGTCTTAGCATTCCTCTGCCTAAAGCCCGCCCAAAGCTTCCCATAGCAACGGGAATAAATCGAAGGCCTTACTGTGGCTGTACGCCCAGCCTGCCCTGACCCCTGATTTCCTCTCTGACCTCTTCTCTTCCTTACTGACTGCACGCCAGCTATGCCAGCCTTCCTGTCCCTGAAACATCCAAAGCCATTCTTGCTTCCGGACCTTCGCGCCTACTGAGCCCTCTGCTCAGAACGCCCTTTCTGCAGATCCTCAGATGGCCGGTTTCTCATCTTCCAGCCCAAATGTCACCCCAGGGAAATTGCCTGGACCACCCTGACTCCAGTAAGCCTTTCCTCTCAGGCCCTTTTTCCTTTCTCACTGGGATGACCCTGTTCGTGTGTCCGTGTGTCACTGCTGACCCCCTAACATGTAAGCTCTGTGAGGGCCGTTTTTTTTCATAAGCAAAAGTTTATTTAGACCAGGGGTAGTCAACCTTTTTATACCTACCGCCCACTTTTGTATCTCTATTAGTAGTAAATTTTCTTTTTTTTTTAATAGAGATTTTTTAATGATTTTATTTATTCATTATAGAGAGGGGAGAGAGAGAGAGAGAGAGAGAGAGAGAGAGAGAAGGGGGGAGGAGCTGAAAGCATCAACTCCCATATGTGCCTTGACCAGGCAAGCCCAGGGTTTTGAACTGGCAACCTCAGCGTTTCCAGGTTGATGCTTTATCCACTGCGCCACCACAGGTCAGGCAGTAGTAAAATTTTCTAACAGCCCACTGGTTCCACAGTAATAGTGATTTATAAAGTAGGGAAGTAACTTTACTTTATAAAACTTATAAAGCACAGTTACACCAAGTTAAAGCATATAATAATAATTACTTACCAAGTACTTTATGTTGGATTTTAGCTAAGTTTGGCAGAATAAATCTTTATAAAACAAACTATAGGCCCTGGCCAGTTGGCTCAGCGGTAGAGCGTCGGTCTGGCGTGCAGGGGACCTGGGTTCAATTCCCGGCCAGGGCACATAGGAGAAGCGTCCATTTGCTTCTCCACCCCCCCCTCCTTCCTTTCTGTCTCTCTCTTCCCCTCCCGCAGCCAAGGCTCCATTGGAGCAAAGATGACCCGGGCACTGGGGATGGCTCCTTGGCCTCTGCCCCAGGCGCTAGAGTGGCTCTGGTCGCACAGAGCGACACCCTGGAGGGGCAGAGCATCGCCCCCTGGCGGGCAGAGCTTCGCCCCTGGTGGGCGTGCCGGGTGGATCCCCGTCGGGCGCATGCGGGAGTCTGTCTGACTGTCTCTCCCCGTTTCCAGCTTCAGAAAAATACAAAAAACAAACAAACAAAAAACTATAGTTAAATCTATCTTTTTATTTATACTTTGGTTGCTCTGCTACCGCCCACCATGAAAGCTGGAACACCCACTAGGGGGTGGTAGGAACCAGGTTGACTACCACTGCTCTAGATGTTTGTTGAATGAATAAATTATTCAAGAGTTAATTTAGCAAATAAAAAAGCTTTTAAAGGGCCGTGAGGCCTGACCTGTGGTGGTGCAGTGGATAAAGCATCGACCTGGAAATGCTGAGGTCGCCGGTTCGAAACCCTGGGCTTGCCTGGTCAAGGTACATATGGGAGTTGATGCTTCCAGCTCCTCCCCCTTCTCTCTCTCTGTCCTCTGTCTCTCTCCTCTCTAAAAATGAATAAATAAAATAAAATAAAGGGCCGTGAAAGCTTAGCATATTATTGCCTATAATTAGTTGCAAAAAAAAAAAAAGAAAGAAAGAAAGTGCTGTGAACAACCAAAGGGTTTTCAGGGGGAAAACAAAGGACTAATAAAAGACAAGCCTGGGCTCTGAAGAGATGAGATAATATTAACGAGTGACCACGTGAAGACAGAGCCATTCATGTCCTCCTTTACCCTCATCAAGGAGCATGACCTTCAAACTTGAAGGAGGAAGATAAACATTGAGACAGAAGAAATGAGACCATGTTCATGGTGCTGTTTGGAGTAGAAATCCAGGACTTCCCTGCCTCTCATTTAATAATAAATAAATAAATAAATAAATAAATAAATAAATAAATAAATAAAAGAGTGTGTTAGGTGGTGACAAATGCTAAGGAGAAAAACGTAGAGAAGGGCAATAAGGGTTTCCAGGGCATGGAGTAGCATACATTTAAATTTTTTTTTTTTAATATTTTATTTATTGATTTTTAGAGAGAAGGGAGAGAGAGAGAGAGAGAGAGAGAGAGAGAGAGAGAGAGAGGAGGAGCAGGAAGCATCAACTCCCATATGTGCCTTGACCAGGCAAGCCCAGGGTTTCGAACCGGCAACCTCAGTGTTCCAGGTTGACGCTTTATCCCACTGCGCCACCACCGGTCAGGCAGGCTAAGTTGTTTTTGTTTGTTTTTTTAAATTTTTATTTATTCATTTTAGAGAGGAGAGAGAGAGAGACAGAGAGAGAGGAGAGAGAGACAGGGGGGAGGAGCTGGAAGCATCAACTCCCATATGTGCCTTGACCAGGCAAGCCCAGGGTTTCGAACCGGCTACCTCAGCATTTCCAGGTCGAGGCTTTATCCACTGCGCCACCACAGGTCAGGCGAGTAGCATACATTTAAATTAGGTGGTCAAGGAGGGCCTCCATGAGATGGTGACATTTGAGCAGAGGGAATTGAGAACTGAGCGTGTGAGATCCAATGGCAGGCACTGTAGGTTAAAAACATCATGTGCAAAGGCCCTGAGATCAGAGCAGACCTGCATGTGTAAGGACCAGCTCAGTGTGGTTGGAGCAGAGTGGGTTAAAGGAAAAGTAGCAAGAAACAACAACAGAGAGAGGCCAGCAGATGTAGGGGCTTGGAGGTGATTGTAACGACTTCGGCTTTTCCCCAAAAGAGAAGGGCGGCCAGGAGACATGCTCTGACTTCCCTTTGAAAAGGATCATTCATCTGCTGTGATGACTGAAGGTGGAAGCGTTAGGAGGCTAGGGCAAGAACAGAGGCAAGTCAGGACGGTGTGAATGCAGGCTTGAGCCGGGATGACAGCAAAGGACTTGGTGAAAGGCAGAGGGTTCCAGAAATGGATAGAAAGAGCGGCCAGGGCAGTCAGGATTCGTGGACAGCTCCACGAATATAGGGTGTAAAGGAAAGCGATGTTAAGCAGGACTCCAAAGTTTTTGGTCTCAGCAGCAGCAGGAAAGACAGAGTTGTCAATTAACTTTGTTGGGGAAGATGGCAGGAGGACCTGTTTTATGGGGGAAAGTCAGGAGCTTGGCTTTGGACATGTGTGGCTTAAAACACCATGCTTGAGATCCATGTGGAGACGCGGGGTCGTGGTTGGATGTAGGTGAGTGTGGAGTCCAGGGGAAGAGGCCATCAGCTCATGGATGGCAGAGAAGACTGAGAATGGACAAGACCTTGAAGGAGAAGAGAAGAGGTGCTCAGAGAAGAGATGAGAATCCAAAACGGAGCTCTAGGACCTTGTGACAAAAGGTTAGGGGAGACGAGGAAGAACCCACAAAGGATTCTGCCAAGGAGTTATCAGATCAGTAAAGGAAAATTCTAGAACTTTAGAATTCTAGTATGGGAACCCTGGAAGGCAAGAGAGGAGGACTAGCATCCAGCTTGGGTTCACTACGAGCAACTGACGCCCTTCCTCTTTCCTGACATGATTACCAGGCTCGTCGATGGAGGCAATGCAATGGCTATGGTGCGTTTATTTGCCTAAAGCAAGGCAGTCCTTAGCGCCTTGTGACTTCCCGTCATGTGACCAGATGCTTGGGGTGTTGGATGTATCTGTAGGTGTCTTGGTCTCTGCACTGGAGAGGAGGTCTCTAATTGTACACCAAAATACCCAAATTTCTTTTTTTGTTGTTCTTTTCTACAGTGACAGAGAGAGAGTTAGAGAGAGGGACAGATAGATAGAGACAGACAGACAGGAATGGAGAGAGATGAGAAGCATCAATCATTAATTTTTTGTTGTGACACCTTAGTTATTATTGATTGCTTTCTCATCTGTGCCTTGGCCGTAGGGCTGCAGCAGACCAAGTAACCCCTTGCTCAAGCCAGCAACCTTGGGTCCAAGCTGGTGAGCTTTGCTCAAACCACATGAGCCCGCGCTCAAGCTGGTGACCTCGGGGTCTTGAACCCGGGTCCTCCGCATCCCAGTCCGACGCTCTGTCCACTGCGCCACCACCGCCCGGTCAGGTCAGAACCATTTCTTTATCCATTTTGTATTTCCACTCCCTTCAACTTCCTTTTTCCTCTCTCCATCTGTTAAACCACATTGGCAAACCCCAGTCGTGGCTGAACCTGCACCTGCACTCTCTCCGGGCCTGAATGTTTCTGGAGGAGTAACTGGCTTGCTTTAGATTTGGTCCCAAGCCTCCAATCAACACCGCCGGCTGCTCCTCTGTTTCCCTACTCTTCCCTCGTAGGCTTCCTTCCCCTCCCGTGATCATAGTTGATACCTACTCTCCCCTCAACCTTCACGCCTTCTCCTCCATCCTCGCTCACAGTGATGATGATAAGCTCACCCGGTACTTCATAAGAGAGTTGAAACTATTGGACATATCTGTCTTCATCTTCCTACCCCAACACCCACAGATCTACCTGCACTTGGACCAGTCTTGTCTTTTCAGCCTGTACCTGGTGAGCAACCAACCTCATCCTCTCAGAGCCAGTAAGTGGTTGCCAAGGACCTTCTGAGCATTAAAAAAATAAATAAATAAAAACAAAGATGGCCGCCCACTGCCCTCCTACATTCCCTCTGTGGAAAGATGGAGAGGAACCCCAGCACGAGGGATGGAGCTGGGGGCCACTGGGACCCTGGGATCTTTGTCCTGCCACAGACCCCCCCCCCAACACTGCAACATCACCTTCAGCTGTGGGGAGAAGGAGAAGAGGAATGTCTCGCCGGTACCATAGAAGCTTTTGCTGAGTCGAAAAGCTGAGGAGGAGAAGGCCCCAAACATCTGGAAAGCAGAAGAGTTCACAGTTTGCAGCTGGAAGGGAGTTGGTGGTCCTCTGGAAACCCCACTTTCCATGCTTATTTTAGAGGAGCAACGTGGGAGCTTGGGGCAGAGCTGGGGGACAGAGAGGCCCCCAAGGGCCCATCAACTAATGCATCCTTTCCCTGAACACACCCCAGACCCGGCCGGTTTGCTCAGTGGTAGAGCATCGGCCTGGCATGCAGGAGTCCCAGGTTCGATTCCCGGCCAGGGCACACAGGAGAAGCGCCCATCTGCTTCTCCACCCCTCCCCCTCTCCTCCCTCTCTGTCTCTCTCTTCCCCTCCCGCAGCCAAGGCTCCATTGGAGCAAAGTTGGCCCGGGCGCTGAGGATGGCTCCATGGCCTCTGCCTCAGGCGCTAGAGTGGCTCTGGTCGCAACAAAGCAACGCCCCAGATGGGCAGAGCATTGGCCCCTGGTGGGCATGCCTGGTGGATCCCGACGGGCGCATGTGGGAGTCTGTCTGACTGCCTCCCCGTTTCCAGCTTCAGAAAAATACCAAAAAACAAACCCAAAAAAAACACACCCAGCCCAGCTCACCTGGCCGTCCTGGTCCTTCAGCACCAGCAGCACCGGCCCACTGTGGCCTTCCATCTGCCTGTACAGGCTCCGCAGGCTGAAGCCGTCCCTTGCCGTGCAGAAGGCCAGACTCCAGGAGTGTCCAGTGATTCTTGGGGGGAGGTGGAGGCTGAGCTGGGGGCAGGTCTGCAGGTGAGTGGGGCAGCCTCGTCCTCCCAGCCTCCTTGCACTATACCCTTAGGGTCCCAGGGGGACTGGGGTTAAACAGCCACGACTCACACAAGCATGGTGCCTTATGGGTTGCAGAGTCGTTTCCTGTTTCCAAAGGACCTTCCCACAGATTAGAAGTAGCCCTCAGAGAGAGGGATTATTATTACTACTTTTTTTACAGAGACAGAGAGAGAGTCAGAGAGAGGGATAGACAGGGACAGACAGACAAGAATGGAGAGATGAGAAGCATCAATCATTAGTTTTTCGTTGCACGTTGCAACACCTTAGTTGTTCATTGATTGACTTTTCATACATGCCTTGACCACGGGCCTTCAGCAGACCGAGTAACCCCTTGCTCAAGCCAGCTACCTTGGGCTCAAGCTGATGAGCTTTGCTCAAACCAGATGAGCCCTCACTCAAGCTGGTGACCTCGGGGCCTCGAACCTGGGTCCTCTGCATCTTTTTTTTTTTTTTTTTAATTTTTTTTTTAATGTTATTTATTCATTTTTAGAGAGGAGAGAGAAAGACAGAGAGAGACAGAGAGAGAGAAGGGGGGAGGAGCCAGAAGCATCAACTCCCATATGTGCTTTGACCAGGCAAGCCCAGGGTTTCGGACCGGCGACCTCAGCATTTCCAGGTTGACGCTTTATCCACTGCGCCACCACAGGTCAGGCGGTCCTCTGCATCTTAGTCAGACATTCTATCCACTGTGCCACCGCCCGGTCAGGCAAGAGGGGTTATTTTATAGATGAAGAAACTGAGGCTCAGGGAGCTAAGGCAACCTGCCTAAAGCCCACATGGGGAGCAAGGGGCAGAGTCAGGATTTGAACTCGGGACTCTCTCCCCTTGGTCACCCCGGCCCCTAGTGGCTAGAGAATAGATGAGATGCAGAATCTGTCCTCCTAATCCACCTTCCTGCCCTCATTCTCCTACCTCTATCCCAGCTTTGGTTTCAGTTCCCAAGGGTGGTTCTACTTAAAAAATTAACATTGCATTATATCCTTAACCTCCTGGTCCAGTGAAGAAGGCGGTGCTAGCGTTTCCAGATCATTTGACAAGTGCGAAAGGAAAGCCCCGAGGAGAAATTATTTGCTCAAGGTGACACAGTGGGCTGCATTCCGAGCAGGGATGACCCCTGATATCCTTGGGCCTGGCTGGGGGTGGGACTCTCAGCTTTAGGGCTGAAATCCTTGCTCCATAGGCCCGAACCTGCCTAATCTCCGAGGCTCCCAGAACCTGGCTGGCTTCTGCCAGCTGGGGCTCCACTGGATCTTCAGGAGCTGGGGCCGGGGCTGCCTCCTTCTCTTCTTCCTCTTCCTCTTCCTCACCCTCCTCTCCAGACTGAGTGTCCTCCACCTGGCTGGGCTGTGAAGACACAAAGAGGCCTGGTGGGTCAACAGTCAGGAGACACCGGCTCCCGCACCTCCAAGCCTGAGAGCCTCAGCCACCCTGCCCAGGCCCCTAAGGCCGCCAGCCCAGCCAGGAGGCTGGGGAGTGTCTGCCACAGACAAGACCCGGCCCTGCCTCCTGCTGGTCCCCCCCCCCCCCCCCCGCCGCGAGCTGAAGTTTGAAACACACACCCCTCTCAAATGTGGCTGTGGGCACCGTGGTTTGTCTGCCCGCCCGCTCTGGGCCCAGGGTGAGTGCCAGAGATCCAGTTCTCAGCGTGGGGGCAGGAGGGAAGGGCAGGTGACAGCTCAGCCCTGGGTGCTGCAACTGTGTGTGGTTGTACTTGAAATAATGATAAGAATAAGAACAATAATAATAACCAGAGTGGCAGATGTTGACCAGCACACGCTTGACTGGGCCTGTGTGAAGTACTTGCTGGGCTTGATCTCTCTGAATTGACCCAGGAATCCTAAGAATGTCCTTCTTCTTCTCCCCATTTTAAATTTATTTATGTATTTATTTATTTATTTATTTTTCCATTTTTTTAGAAAGGAGAGAGAGGGAGAAGGGAGGAGGAGCAGAAAGCATCAACTCCCATATGTGCCTTGACCAGGCAAGTCCAGGGTTTCGAACTGGCGACCTCAGCGTTCCAGGTCGATGCTTTATCCAATGTGCCCCCACAGGTCAGGCTTCTCTGTATTTTAAAAAGGAAGCCAGGCCCTGGCCGGTTGGCTCAGTGGTAGAGCGTTGGCCTGGTGTGCGGAAGTCCCGGGTTCAATTCCTGGCCAGGGCACACAGGAGAGGCGCCCATCTGCTTCTCCACCTGTCTCTCTCTTCCCCTCCCGCAGCCAAGGTTCCATTGGAGCAAAAGATGGCCCGGACGCTGGGGATGGCTCCTTGGCCTCTGCCCCAGGCGCTAGAGTAGCTCTGGTCGCGACAGAGCGACGCCCCAGATGGGCAGAGCATCGCCCCCTGGTGGGCATGCCGGGTGGATCCCGGTCAGGCGCATGCGGGAGTCTGTCTGCCTCCCCGTTTCCAGCTTCAGAAAAATATAAATAAATAAATAAATAAATAAAATGTGCGCTTGTCCACGTGAACATGTGTGTTAGCTTACCATAGAGTTGGGTAGGCAGATCAGTGTGAGGACGTACGGCGTGTAACTTTGTGTGTTTGCCTGTCAATGTGTTTGTGAGTGTGAGTTGGGATTGTGCCAATATATGTATGTGAGTTAGTGGGCATGTATGTTAGTATATTCATTCGTTTGTTTGAGCTTCCGCTCTGTACCAGAGTGGGTGTGGGTGTGTGTGGGTGTGTGCGGATGTGTGCTTGCGCACAGTGATTTCAGGGCTCTCCGTAGGAAAGAGAGACCTCAAGGATGAGACGGACAGGACACCGCTTTCCTGTTCCCAGGTTCAGGCCCAAGGAGGGCTCCCAGCTGTGTGGGGCTTCTGGACAGAGCTCCCTCTGGCACCCGGCCCCAGGGAGGAGGAGCAGAACAGCAGTCTGCTCTCTGAGGGTCCCAGGACCGTGGGGCTGGGAGCTTAGGCCCTGGGTTCCTAAGTCCGTGCTCTGAACTCCAGGCCAGCTGCGGAGGAGGGACTTGGACGAGACGAGACGCAAGTCTCCTGCCTGCACTGATCCCTAGCTCAGGCCCCACCCTGCCCCAGAACTCACCTCCCCCCACCTTTCCTGACCTAAGCCCCGCCCACGCCGGACCCCTTACCAGCCGGGTGTAACGCCAGCGAAGACCGCTCATTCTCCCGTCCGAGTCCAGCTGTGGGCTGCCAGTGAGCCAGGCCTCAGCCCTGCCAGGGGAGGAATCGCCACTGGGCGAGGCAGATAGGTGAGAGGGAGAGAGGTCTGCGCACACCGGGCTGGCGCCACGCCACCCAGCTGCCCTTTGCTCACTCTGTCCTGTCACTCTCAGCCTGTGTCGCCACTGGGTGTGTCTGTGAGGTTGGCTGCCCTCGGCGTTCAGGGCCTCCCTCGCGTGATAGCCATACACAGTCAATTCTCGGTGTGATTCCCTTCCACCTTCTTGCCCTTCTAGCAGTCTGGCTTAGGAACTCTGGCTCCCTGTATGACTCTGAATAAGTCTCTTGCACTCCTGGGCCTCAGTTTCCCTACATGTAACACGTTGAACCAGATCACGACAGAGGCCACTGCAAAACTGACATCATGCAATTCAGTTCCTCCTTAAAGCCAACGAGTGCATTGTAACAGAAGCTTGAGAAGGCTGCCCTAAACCAAAAATCACATTTTAAACAAAAAAAATCCTTTTTTTTTTTTTTTTTTACAGAGACAGAGAGAGGGATAGACAGGGACAGACAGACAGGAACAGAGAGATGAGAAGCATCGAAGCATCAATCATTAGTTTTTCGTTGCGACACCTTAGTTGTTCATTGATTGCTTTCTCATATGTGCCTTGACAGGGGTGGGGGCTACAGCAGAGTGAGTGGCCCCTTTGCTCAAGCCAACGACTTTGGGCTCAAGCTGGTAAGCCTTGCTCAAACCAGATGAGCCCACGCTCAGGCCAGCAACCACGCGCTCAAGCTGGATGAGCCTGTGCTCAAACCAGTGACCTTGGAGTTTTGACACTTGGTCCTCTGCGTCCCAGTCCAATGCTCTATCCACTGTGCCACTGCCTGGTCAGGCCAGTCTTTTATATTTATTTAATAAATATTTGTATGCACATGTTTATAAACAGGTCATACCATTTATAGTTTTATATAGTTCTTTTTCCCTTAACAGACGACAATTTCCCAAAGACTTTATTACCCTTTGAACGCGTGACTATCAATGGCTGCTTATTATTTCATCATAGGACGTGCGCCATTTAGTCCTCAAATTTTGTTTGCTTCTAACTTTTTGTGATGATAAGCAAAACCGTAATGAACTTCCTTTTTCATAAATCTGATTATACCCTTTATGATGCGTTTCAAAAGTTGAACGCTGGATCAAAGGGCTGACGCATAGTTCTAGACAAATGCTTCCAGAAAGGTTTCCTGGTGCTTAAAGCTGACCCAGGTCCAGGCAGCTTTGGGGAATCTCAGGGCAATATCTCATATCCTCAAGCTGCAGAGGAGGAAACTGCCGCTCAGAAAGTGGAAGGGACGTCCCACAGCCCCATGATAGTCTGACACAGAAATTAAGAGCACAGGCTCTGGAGTCAGGGCGTTCAAATCCTGGTTTTGCCATTTAATTGCTGTGTGTCTGTGGGCAAGTTACTTAACATCTCTGTACTTCCGTCTCCTCATCTGTAAGAAATCTACCTCATAGGGCTGTTGTAAGAGTCAATGGAGAAAATACCTCAAGAACGGGGATGTTAAGCCAGGCCTCCACCCTCCTGTCCTCAATTCGGTGAGGTAACCTCCAGGGCCTGGTGTTTGGTGAGCACTGGATAAATGACAGTGCTTTCGCTACCCTGCCCCACCCTGTCACCACACACACACGGCCTCTTTGACAAATCCGGGGCTCAAATTCCTGACAAGTGGCCACTCAGTCTCCACCTGGGCACCTCTGGGACAGATAGTCACTCTGTCAGTTGTAGGGGTGAGAAGCTCGTGGGGAGAGGCGGGAACGGTGGAAATGTACTCACCCTGCCGAGCCAAGCCTCCAGCCCGTCCAAGCCCAGTGGTTTCCTTAGCGCATCTCCCGGATCGCCCAGAGAGGGGGCCCCTTCCCGAAGCGACCCTGCCCACCGGGCAGTCTGAATGCAGCAGTTTCAGCGCCCCACCCTGGGATCCCCGTGGCTGGCTGGCATCTCCATCCTGGCTCGGCTCCAGGTCCTCTTTGGCTCTTATACCTGCCCAGAGGGCGGCAGGCCCTGGCTCCGGGCCTGCTCCGTTCCAGCTGGGGAGGCCTGGCCGTGATTACCATCTATCAGAAACTCAAATCCCACAGCACACACAAACAAGACCTGTCGCCCTTTGGCCCCGACTCTGCCCCCACCAGCCCAGAGAGGCGGGGACACTGAACTTCTTGGCCCTAACAGGGAACCTCTCACCTCAGCTACCAGGTGCAACCTGCTGCCTGACTCCTGCTCCCCAGACCCTTTTCTTGTGGGGCATAAATGCTAGAGGAAAGGCTTACGCTGTGGGGTCTCCATCCGGCACCTCGTGCTACAGGGGAGGCCTGGGCTGCCCCTGCCCCTTTCCTCTCTTACATGGGTGACAGGTGACAATCCTTTCCTCGTTGGCCCGCCCTGACATTAGGCGAGAGCATGCACAGGGAGCCCAGTGTTGGGCACACAGTAGGCACATCACCTAGCTCATAGTGGGACATCAGCGAATGCTGCGTTGTTGAATCACAGAACCTCGAAGTTGGAAGGGCAGTCGGCCCGTTCCAGAGCAAGTGACCGCCACCCAGGGCAGACTCCTCTAGCAGATACCCACACCTCATGGTCCCCCAGCCTCTGTTGAGTGAGTGAGCCCACTGTCTCGCTCACTCCGTCCTCACATGGCTGAGAGAGCCCTCCTGCTGGGCTTTGTGGAGTGAACTTGGGTCCCTAGATACTCTGCCCATGGCCAGGTGCGCCGGGGCAGTGTCCCCTCCTGGAAGGATGGGGTGCCAAAAGGACTTGTATTATGGGGGAAACAGGCAAGTGAAGGGCCCTGTTGTCACCTCAAACATGGCTGTTGCAGTGTGTGTTTAAACTGTAAACGGTTCGAGGGTCACACACCTGGCCCTGCCTGCTCTCCGAGTCCTCTCCCCACCTTCTTTCTCTCTGCCATGCTCGATGCCTGAACCATCGGGCACTTTAAGAAGCCAGCAAAGGCCTGACCAGGTGGTGGCGCAGTGGATAGAGCATCGGACTGGGATGCGGAAGGACCCAGGTTCGAGACCCCGAGGTCGCCAGCTTGAGCGCGGGCTCATCTGGCTTGAGCAAAGAGCTCACCAGCTTGGACCCAAGGTCGCTGGCTCCAGCAGGGGGTTACTCGGTCTGCTGAAGGCCCTCGGTCAAGGCACATGTGAGAAAGCAATCAATGAACAACTAAGAAGTCGCAATGCTCAACAAGAAACTGATGATTGATGCTTCTCATCTCTCTCCGTTCCTGTCTGTCTGTCCCTGTCTATCTCTGCCTCTGTAAAAAGAAGCCAGCAAAGATTGCTTTGCTGTCCCATTTCAGGAAATGGGACATGTCCCCATGTCCAGGAAAACCCAGCACGTGACCTGTCGGGAACACCAATTGCCGTGCTCCCCTGGTGGGATTCTAGGCGCCTGGGTGCTGGCTGTCCCAGCTCTGCCTCAACAGCTTGCTTGCTTTCTTCTTGACCAGACACACACCGCCTCTTTCGGAACCGCTGTAGACATCTCCAGGAAACAATTTAAGGGGGAAAGGTTAAGTGACCCAGGGAACATCCACTCTGTGGATTATTTCTAAGTATTAAAAGCAATGTTGTCAAAGAGTTTATAAAAGCACGGGGCCACGCTTCTGCGTCCCCGCTAAGTGAAGAAAAGCAGGACATAATATCGTATGTGCAGTATGATTTCAGCTATGTAAAATGAACCTGCAAACGTTAAGAGAAAATGACTAGAACCTCTTTAGAATTCACCTGGTGTTTGCTGGGCTGACTGGCTTCCCTCTGAGCCTCAGATGGGTGCATAGATGACCCGGCATACCCCCTCTTTCGTCCTGGGAAGTCTGGTTTATCATTCTCCGAAAAGACTCCTATTCTTGGTGACTTCATTCTTCACTGAAAAGAACAGAAGCCATCATCAGTCACTGCCTCACCTTCCTGACAGCTGCACCTCCTGCATCTCCCCCATCTCTCTCCCTCCCCTCCAAGACAATGGATGAAGGATCCCTGTTCCTTTCTAAAGCTAGTCCCCCATCCCTGGATCCATCTGTGTCCTCTTCTCCTGCCCCTGCTTCTCTCTCTGTCTCATTCCTCTCTCGCTGGTCCCTCCCTCTCAACGTGACAGCCCCTTCCATAACTCTGCCGTTTTCCTCCTTCCTACACTCCTCTTTTACCCACGTTCTAGAACACAGAATTTTAAAATATTTTCCCCATTGATTTGAGAGAGAGAAAGAGAGGAAGGGGGAGAGAGATCAACTCATTGTTCCACTTAGTTGTTCCATTTAGTTGTGCACTCACTCATTTTTTTATTTTTTTTTTGTATTTTTCTGAAGCTGGAAACAGGGAGAGACAGACAGACTCCTGCATGCTCCCGACCGGGATCCACCCGGCACGCCCACCAGGGGGCGACGCTCTGCCCCTCCGGGGCGTCGCTCTGTCGCGACCAGAGCCACTCCAGCGCCACTCCAGCGCCCGGGCCATCTTTGCTCCAATGGAGCCTCGGCTGCGGGAGGAGAAGAGAGAGACAGAGAGGAAGGAGAGGGGGAGGAGTGGAGAAGCAGATGGGTGCCTCTCCTGTGTGCCCTGGCTGGGAATCAAACCCGGGACTTCTGCACGCCAGGCCGACGCTCTACCACTGAGCCAACTGGCCAGGGCCCACACTCACTCATTGATTGCTTCTTGGGGGATCAAACCCAGGACCTCTGGTGTACCTGGGGCTGTATGTTCTCTTTGGAGAAATGTCTATTCAGGTCCTCTGCCCATTTTTTATTGGTCTGTGATGTTTTGGGGTTTTTTGGTATTGAGTTTTATGAGTTCTTTTTTTTTTTAATTTTATTTATTTTTTACAGAGACAGAGAGTGAGTCAGAGAGAGGGATAGACAGGGACAAACAGGAACGGAGAGAGATGAGAAGCATCAATTATTAGTTTTTCATTGCGCGTTGCAACACCTTAGTTGTTCATTGATTGCCTTCCCATACGTGCCTTGACCGCAGGCCTTCAGCAGACCGAGTAACCCCTTGCTGGAGCCAGCGACCTTGGGTTCAAGCTGGTGGGCTTTTTCTCAAACCAGATGAGCCCGCGCTCAAGCTGGCGACCTCGGGGTCTCGAACCTGGGTCCTATGCATCCCAGTCCGACGCTCTATCCACTGCGCCACCGCCTGGTCAGGCAATGAGTTCTTTATACATTTTGGATATTGAACCCATACTGCAGGGGTCCCCAAACTACAGCCCGCGGGCCACATGCGGCCCCCTGAGGCCATTTATCCGGCCCTCGCAGCACTTCTGGAAGGGGCACCTCTTTCATTGGTGGTCAGTGAGAGGAGCATAGTTCCCATTGAAATACTGGTCAGTTTGTGATTTAAATTTACTTGTTCTTTATTTTAAATCTTGTATTTGTTCCGTTTTGTTTTTACTTTAAAATAAGATATGTGCAGTGTGCATAGGGATTTGTTCATAGTTTTTTTTATATAGTCCGGCCCTCCAACGGTCTGAGGGACAGTGAACTGGCCCCCTGTGTAAAAAGTTTGGAGACCCCTGCCATACTGGATGTATCATTGCTGAATATCATCTCCCATTCAGTAGGCTGTCCAGGCCACACTGATCTCTCACATACTGACTGGTTCAACAGCCCTCCACCCATCTCCTAGCATCTCTTCCTACCAGCTGCTCCAGTGAGCTATATATAATAAAACACAAATCAGATGATGTTGTGCCTCTGCTTACAATCTCCAGTGGCTCATCATTGCACCGGGAATAAAACCCCGCCCTGGCCGGATGGCTCGGCTGATTGGAGCATCATCTGGAGGTGTGGAGGTTGCTAGTTTCATTCCAGGTTGGGGCACATGTGGGAACAGCTTGATGTTCCTGTCTCTCTCTCTTCCTCTCTCACTAAGATCAATAAATTTAAAAAGAATAATAAAAAGAATAAAGCCCCTGCCCAAGGCATGCCTTGGGTCCTGCTGCCCATTGAGCTTTATTTTGTTTTCTCTCTATCACCCATCAAGTTCCAGTCACGTTGACCTCCTCATTTTCTTTCTTTCTTTTTTTTTTTTTTTTGTATTTTTCTGAAGCTGGAAATGGGGAGACAGGCAGTCAGACAAGACTCCCGCTTGCGCCGGACCAGGATCCACCTGGCACGCCCACCAGGGGGCGATGCTCTGCCCACCCGGGGCGTCGCTCCGTCATGACCAGAGCCACTCTAGTGCCCGGGGCAGAGGCCAAGGAGCCATCCCCAGCGCCCGGGCCATCTTTTGCTCCAATGGAGCCTCGGCTATGGGAGGGGAAGAGAGAGACAGAGAGGAAGGAGAGGGGGAGGGGTGGAGAAGCAGATGGGCGCTTCTCCTGTGTGCCCTGGCCGGAAATCGAACCTGGGACTTCTGCATGCCAGGCCGATGCTCTACCACTGAGCCAACCGGCCAGGGCTCCTCCTCATTTTCTTGAACGTCTATCAAGCTTCTTCCTCCTTCAGGTTCCCCTCCTAGTTCCTCTAATCTCACTCAGCCAGTTTCATTGATGATTGCTTTAATGGAGAAATAAAAACTTGAATTTTTCAAAATAATAAACAAAACACCTCCTCTTAGAAGGCTCCCAGGATTTAGTCTCCATTTAGTTTCGACTCTGTTGGTCAATTTAGCAGCTTCCCTGAGAGAAAACAAACTTTTCCCACTGGGTATTCAGCATCCTTATTTCTTACAGTCTGATATCATTCTTACAGTTATTTCCTGCTTCATGCCTTCTTGAGTAGAGGACAACACACACTGTTTGCCTGAGCTGGACACAGCCCACTAGTGCAGCACAACAGGCTCTGAAATTGGACAGCCCTGGGTTCAAATCAGTCCCGGCCCTGCCACTTCAAGCTCTGTGACCTTGAACAAACATTCCAGTTGTCCATTGCTGTGTAACAAACTACCCCCAAACTCAGTGACTTAAAACAACAATATTTATTTTGCAGTTTGGAACAGCTCATTTCTGCTCCACTTGGCATTAGCTGGGGCAGCTCCAATGCCGGGGGCTGAGCTATCTGAAGGTTCACCCTCTCACATATCTGGTGGTTAATGGGGACCGGAGTTGGGTTTGTTGGCTGGAATACCTTCCTGTGGCTCTCCATGAGGCCTGGCTTCCTCCCAACATGGTGGCTGCATTCCAAGAGTGAGAAGGGGAGAGGGAGACAGAGAGAGGGTTGGAGGGTGAGAGAGAGAGGTTGCGCTGAGTGGAGCCATATTGTCTTGTATGGCCCAGGCTTGGAAGTCAGTGTCACCTCTGCCATTCTCTGTTGGTTGAGGCAGTCACAAAGGTCTGCTCAGGTTCAAGGGGAGGGAACATAGACCCCATCACTCCAGTGGAAGAGTGTCAATGCCACATGGTAAAAAGAGCAATTGAGATGAGCTGTATGCTGCTATGACTGTCTTTGGAAAATACAGTTAGTCACACGTTTTAACCATTACGAGAACCTCTGGTGAAGTGTGAGCACAGAGCCTGCCATACGTGAGTGCTCCTGGGTCAGGAAGCTGCCCACGGTCTCTCTGCCTGCACGCAGCCAGTCTGGACTCCCAGCAAGTCTCGCTCCTTTTGCGATTTCCCTGGTCCAAACTGAGCCCCAGCCCAGAGCACTTACATTGGCCCCACCCACCCTAGGACCACTCCCACCAAAGTCTTGCTGCTCCCCAGGCTCTGCTGGGGCTGTAATGTGGATTCATGGCTCCTCTAAATCCAAAGACCCTCAGAGGAGGAAGAGCCCTCAGCCCCCTGCTCAGCCATGGCGGGATATGTGGTAGAGCTAGGACTCATGCCCAGGTCCAAGTGGAGAGACCCAGGCCGCTCTAATTTCAGGACCATGGGTGTGTAAGGAGTGGCTGAGCTGACTGGTCCCCTGCCTGTGGATTCACACCACTTGACATCTCCAAGCCCACCTTCTGCATAGGGACAGAAACTGAAGCACAGAGAAGGTAACCAATTTTCAAAGAGCTACACAGCATCTCTCTTTGTGCCAGGCCAGAAAACCATCTCACAAGAAACAGGAGCATCAGAGCTGGAAGGCTCCTGCCATCTGTTGGGGGGGGGGGGAGTGGGGGGGGGATGGGGACGGGACACGAAACTCTGAGTACCAGAAAGTGGGAAAGGCTGCCCTGGCCCTTGCCCCTGTGCCATACCTTGCCACCCCGTTTGTGAAGAAGCTTTTGTGGCCATCTCCCCCCATATACTGTGTGCTCCAGGAGGTCAGGAACACACCACTGACAAGTGCCCTTCAGTGTCTCACCTGGGGCCTCTGGACCAGGTGAGTGGGCAGTCAGTGGGGGCAGGGGAGCTGGTGCTTTGCCAGGAAGGGGTGGGAATGCCCCCCAAAGAAGTGTCCCCCTAAACCTGCTGAGTAGGCCTCTTCCTTACCTAGCTCCGTGCGGGGCATCGGGAGGGAGGGTCTGCGGTAAAGGGGGCACTCACACCTGGACGCAGGGAGATGGCGGTGGAGCCCAGAAGTTCACTGTTGTGGCGGAAGTGGGACAGAAAGAAGTGGACGCGGTGCCAGTGGTGCATCAAGGGCAGGAGCAGGTGAAAGAACAGGTTTGGGGACGGAGGAGGGGGGAGAAAATGAGCAGATGAGGCGAAAGAGAGAAATGGGAAAAAGGAGACCACTGCAGCTTTCCTGGCGGCGGGCACGTTTGGAGGAGGAAAAGGAGGGGAGGGGAAGAGGGAGAGGAAGAGGAGGCTGCAGAAGGATAAATATAGCCCTGCCCCCCACCCCGGTGGCAAGTGGCTTGATACCCTGAAGATGAGTGCCTAGCGGAGCGGCAGCCAAAGGACTTAATCTGGCTCTGCCCAGCGATGCTTCCGTGACAGGGAGTAGTTGCGAGAAGCAGGGTAGGGGAAGGGGGGAGAGGAGGTGTGACAGACACAGGGGAAGTCAGCAGCTGCGGAGACAGCTCTGGGAGGAGAGAAACGACCCCTCACCCCGCGCCGGGGGCTCCTGGGTCGTCTGCAGTCGCTCTTAGAAGGGAACGTGTGGGGCTCAGGCCAACCTTCTGCAGCCCATGGCAGCCACCTTCGGGGCCAGGATCTTCTCCCAGAGCATCGCTATTCTGACACCTCTTAACGGGTCAACTCCATCTAAGTGGTGCGAAGCCCTGGAGTCGGGGTCGCGGAGGAGGGTGTATGCCTGACTCACAGCGGGTCAAGGTGTGCAGGGCCGGGCATGCACCCAAGGGCTCCACGGTGCCTACGCCCGCGGGGCTCCACGGGAAGCCGAGGCAGAGGAGCCGAGCGCGCCCTTGAAGTGTGAAGTTTGGGTTCCATTCTGGCTCTGCCGGAGACCTTTGGCTAACCGCGAGTCTCCCCGAAGCTTCAGTTTACGAATCTGTACAATGGGATCAATGGCCCGGCTTTGCACGGCGAAGGGGGCGGAGTCCGCGCACGCTCCGCAGAGCCGCGAGGGGCGAGGTGGCGGGCGTGTATATGGATGCTTGCTCCTGCGTCCTGAGGTCCGCCCGGCCTCTACCTGGGAGTCCCCCGTCTCGACGCTCGCGGGGCCTCTGCCGGGACCCTGGGCGCAGGGGAGCTCCCGCCGGCTGCGTTCCCCAGGCCCGCGGGGAAGGGGGCGGCGGCGGAGCGACCGGGGAGGGATCCCGGGCCGCGGCAGCCTCGGCCCGCCTGACCCTCGAGGGGGTCGCTGTTGCCTCGCAGATCCCTCCCTCGCTCGCAGCTTGTGTCCCTCCCTGCCGCTCCCGCCGCGTCCGCCTTTTGTTCGCGGAGCCGCGCGCCCCCGAGCCGAGGCGGCTGGGCGGGGAGCTGGCGGGGCTGCGCGGGGGGCGGGCCGCACCGGGCGGAGCCGGGGCCCGGGCCGCAGCCGGACTCGGAGTCCGAGGGAGCGATCGGCGAGCAGGCGGCCGGGGCCCGGGCGCGCTCCGTGGGCGCGGCGAGGCCGAAGGGGCGGGCACCGGGCGGAGCCGCAGCCGGAGCCGGGGTGCCTGGCGGCGAGCGGGTCGCTCTCTCCGAGCTCAGAGCAGCGGAGAGGCCGTTCGGCGGGGGCCGGAGCCTGAGCGCGGTCCCGGGGCTGAAGTGGGCCGACAGGAACCGCGGCCCGAGCGGCCGGAGCGGCGCCCGGACCCTCCCCAGGGGTGCGGAGTCCGGGCGGGCCCGGGCCATGCGCGCCGCGCGCTGAGGCCAAGGGCGGCCGAGATGGAGGCGCTGGCGGGGGAGCCCCCAGCCCGGGGCTGTGGCCCCCCGCCCGCGCCCGCCCCGGAGAGGAAGAAGAGCCACCGCGCGCCGTCGCCGGCCCGGCCCAAGGACGTGGCCGGCTGGTCTCTGGCCAAGGGCCGCCGCGGCCCAGGCCCCGGCGCCGCAGCCGCCTGCAGTGCCGCGTCCTCCTCCAGACCGGACAAGAAGGGGCGCACGGTGGCGCCCGGGGCGCGGGGCTCGGGGACACGGGTCGCGGGGGTCCGCACCGGAGTCCGTGCCAAGGGCCGCCCGCGCCCGGGTGCCGGGCCGCGACCGCCGCCACCGCCGCCCAGCCTCACCGACAGCAGCTCGGAGGTGTCGGACTGCGCGTCGGAGGAGGCGCGCCTGCTGGGCCTGGAGCTGGCTCTGAGCAGCGACGCCGAGTCGGCGGCCGGGGGTCCGGCGGGGTCCCGCACCGGGCAGCCACCCCAGCCCGCGCCGCCCCAGCCTCCGCGGCCGCCCGCCTCCCCCGATGAGCCGTCGGTAGCCGCGTCGTCGGTGGGCAGCAGCCGCCTGCCACTCAGTGCCTCCCTCGCCTTCTCCGACCTCACCGAGGAGATGCTGGACCTCGGGCCTGGGGGCTTCGTGCGAGAGCTGGAGGAGCTGCGCTCGGAGAACGACTATCTCAAGGTTGGGGTGCTGGTGGGGGACAGGGAGGCCGGGGGAGGCGCAGGTTGTCACAATCCTATGGGGCTGAGGCACTAGCCCGCCTGCTGCCCCACTGAACGAGCTGGAAAAGGGGGCCTAAACCATCGGGGACCAACCTGAAGTCGATCTAGGGCTCCTTCACAACCCACCTCCCATTGTATTTGGGAAACCCTCTCCTGAGGAGGAAGCTGGATGGGACACTCGCCAAAGGGTCTGATTGGGGAAGGGGAAGGGAGTTGAGAAAACTGCTTTGGTGGTTGCCTGGTTGTATTACTTGGGATGGCCGGGTGGGTAGTCAGTGAGGGGCTGGACCTCTGGCTTCATCTGTCCAGAACCCACATCCCCAGGCCCGAGGCCAGGCCTTTGGTGGATCTCCTTTTTGGGACAGGTACTGGTGTGCAAGCTGCCAAGGAGACCTGTGGCCAGCCCGTGCCAAGGAGAGGCCCGAACACCATGCTGAGTCTTGACTCAGGGCTTTCCCTGGCACAGGCCTGTCCCTGCCTGCCCTTCAGGGCGGGTCCCGTTTGAAAGCATGACATCTGGGAACATCCCTTTGGCTGAAGTCCGACTTGACTTCCTCCCTGTCTAACGGTCCCACAGCCTGGGAGGATGATGTCGTGGGAGAACCGGTTCAGAGGCAGTTTCCCCTCTCTGGGACAGGCCCTGAATACACAGCGGGCCCACTGGCCCCTCTTGGCCTGATCCATGCCCTTCCCACGTTCCCAGTCCGAGGAGGGGAGCCGCCTCTCTGAAATGGCATTTCCTCTAGGCATGTGGGGACCTGAGAGCCTCCCGGGGAGGGGCTTTGCCTTCACCCTTTCCGTGGGCATAAGCACCTGCTGGGTGCAGGCCAGGCTTTTCACTGTGGTAGCTTTAGGGACAGCCCAGACCTTGTGCATCGACCTTGGCCAGGCAGACTAGAAGCTTCATGGGCTCTAATCTACTGCCGCTGGCCCGGCACGGTTTGGGCAGAGGCTGAAATGTTACCTACTCTTGTCAGTTGCTGGTCTGGCACAGCAGCCAGAGTGCCCTGCCCCTGGCTGGGAGCCACAGAGTTAACAGCGCTGCTGGTTTCTGTCTGCCTGGCGACACTTAGCTTTGCTCTGTGGCTCTTCTGGCCAAATGCATTTCTGTCTCATTAGAGTTTTTGAGGTCTTGCTCAACTGTGTCTCCCGCTCCCCATTTCCCCAGGACTTGCTGTCCAGCATGTGCTCTGTAAATGCTTGTAGGATAGGAGGCAGGGCCTCTCTGAGTCAGGATAACCTACCCTTGGTTAAGTCTTTCCAAAGCCCCCGTTCAGTGTTGACAGGCAGGGGTTCAGGACTGTCTTCAGAAGCCAAGGGTGGGGGAGGACCAGTAGAGGGAGGGGGAAGGGAGGGAGACAAGCCAGAAGGAGGCCTGGCCCTGCCCTCTTGGTGCTCTGAGCTGCTTCTTGTAGTTCTGCCAGAGATGCTCTAAACTCAGACCCTGGGCTCCCCACTCCACCCCCTGCCTGTGCTCGTCGCCGTGGGTAGAGAGAGTGGGCTGCAGAGCTTTGCTTCAGGGTCCTCTCATGCTCCCATCCCCATGGCCTGCTGTCCAGCCCAGGAGTCACCAGGCAGAGAGCTCTGGCGTCCCTTCTGAGCCACCTGTGACTGTTAAGATGTAACATAGTTCCAGAAAGCTGGGGGTCGAGTCCAAGATCTCACAGGGGTCAGGGCTTGGCTGGGGACTTCCCACTGTCTAGGCCAGGGCTGAGCCTCAGTTTCCCTCAGTCATTTAGTGTTTCAGGCTTTGTGCACAGGCCTCTGGTCGCTGTTGGATTTGGGCTCTGTTGCTACTCCACTGTGTGGTCTTGGTCAAGTTTCTTTAATGTCTCTGGACCCCAGTTTCCTCGTTGTAAAAAGGCACAGCACACACCTTCCAGCCTTAAGGGTTAAATGAGGTAATGTGTGCAAACACCACCAGAGCGTCTGGCATGGAGCGAGCCTCAGATGGGAGTAGCTGTCATCACTGCTGTTCTCAAGTGGTATGTAACACATTTCCATGGACGCCTTTTATGTTCTCTTGTGGATTCTGTGGGGGCAGAACAGATCCTCCTCCCCATCTGAAGCAGGCTGAGCTCTTTCTCCCGGCCCCTCATTCATTCATTTATTCACCGACTATTCGGTACCTACAGTGTACCAGAAACTAGTGCAGATCAGGGGATGCAGCCGTGGACAAGGATGAAGTGTCTGTTCGTGGCCTAGTCTGGGAGACTGGGATTTAAACGGCGGTCATACAGTAAATCACGATATGGAACATGTTGAACGTGGAGAAGGCCAGCAGCATGTGGAGGTGGGGCCGGGGGTGCTCAGAGAGGTCAAGGGCTGAGGGAGGCGATGGGGCCAAGGGAGCAGGAGAACTAGGAAAAAGCTCGTTGATTTTGAGGAACAGCAAGCATCTAGGCCGGACAGAAGGAATCTGGGTGAGAGAGGCGAGCAGGACCGAAGTGTACACTTGGGTTGGTCCCTGAACTTCTGCAGAGCTCTGTGTAACCCAGCTGTCCGCCTCACAAAGGCGAGATGAGAAATCTAGAGGCTGGATGTGGACCGTCCGTGTGGGAGCTTGTGCAGAAGGTGTTGGTGTGTTCGTTCTGCAGACGGTAAACCATGGCCAGAGTGGGGACAGACTGTTCGAGGACCCTCAGCTGGTGCTCCAGGCAGCATTGCACTCCTGACGTGTTTCCTGCCCCTCTGGGCCACTCTGCTTCTGAGCCGCAGGCACTGGTCACCAGGAGAAGGGCTCCAGACCTGCAGGGTGTCCCTGTGCTCCCTGGCTTGAGTCCCGTAGAGCCTGGTGGGGCCCTGCTTGGGCTCACCTTCCAGCTAGTGGGGGACACTGGGGGTTGTCAACTGGGGAAGGCTTCTTGGGTGGTGGCAGATCTCCCGTCACATGAGGCCAGCTCTGGGACCCACGTGGGGCAAGTGTAAACGGGCAGCTCTCTCCCCAGTGAGACGGAAGAGGAGCAGCTACAGAGAAGGGAGTAAGCTCGCTGTCACTTGAGTTATTCAAAGAGAGGCTGGGTGACCTCACATGTTTGGATAAAGACCTAGGGTTTGTGGAAAGCAGCTTGTTAAGTGTACAAAGTGTTGGTGGTTGTGATTACTTGGGGAGGATTTGGGAGGAGATTCACGTGGTGGCTACAGTTGAGCTGCCTGACCTCAGGGTCCCTTCCAGCCCAGGAAGGCTGGAGGCTATTCACTTCTGAAGTTCTAGGATCCTAAGATGCAGCTTTGAGGGCAGAGCAGACACATGGACTGCCTTTGACCTTCAATGCCCTGATGGTCTGAGAGCTTCCAGCTTCCCATCACGCCTGTCGCCCACCATGTGGCGAGGATATGCTGGGAACCCTCCGGGTGTGGCTGGAAGAATCTGAGTGTTGGAGCCTAAAGACCCGCTCTGAGACTTAGCTGTGCCATTTACTGTGTGGCCATGGGCAAGTCGCTAAGCCTCTCTGAGCAACTTTTTGTTTTCATCTATATGATTAAGATTATGGAACCTGCCTGGGCAACTGCGTAGGACCGTTAACAACGAATAAGGCAGTTATGAATAGACAGGAATACATTTTGCAGGCAGTGGAATCCTGCATCTCTTGGGGAATTGTTAATATTATTACCATGAAGCATTAATATTATGGCCCAGAATAGACAGGATGTCTGTGTTTTCATTCTTGGGGGAGCTGGGAGAAGCCTGGAGGGTGGGTCCCCTTGGCTGTGGGATGTTAACAAACCGGCAGCTGCTCCAGCGAGGACAGAAAGTGAGACAAAGCCTCCTTGCCTCCTTGGAGAAGATTGGAAGTGCAGCCAATCTAGATGTCAGCCCTCCGGGGCTCAGAGGAAGCATTTAGTCCCCCCCCCCCCCCAGTTCCCATTGTACAGCTGAGTAAATGGAGATGCCAGGTCACACCGCCAGGGTTCCAAACCTGATTGGTCTAACTCTGGGTCCTATTCTTTCTACAGGGTGACTGGAACAGCGAGCTTTTGGTTGCTGTGTGTCTAGTCTGGGACATGGGTCGGTGAGAAGAGTCCTGTTGTGTGCCAGGCTCTAGACTAAGGCTGGTTGGGAATTAGTAGGCAGTAACCTGTGCTGGGCTGGGGGCCTGGAGGCTGCAGGTGGGGTGGGGAACATGTCCATGTCGTACATGCATGTGTGTGAGGATGTGCCTGCACCACTGCAAGTTATGATTGGGACCGGGGATCTGAGATCCTGGGCTTTGGATCCAGCCTTAAGGGCTTGGTCATGTTGAGGCTGAAGCTCAGGGTGCTGGAATGGGCACCCTGCCTCCTGCAGCGGAGAGAGTGGAGGAGCGGACCCCTGGACTTTTATGGCTCTTGTCTCACAAATGCTATTCACTGTGGATCACTTCTCAGGTGCCAGGCTCTGCGTTAAGTAAGCCCTTTGCTCCTCATAGCAATCCTCTGCGGGGGGGCTCTGATATCACACCCATTGGACAAGTGAGGAAGCGAAGAGGCTCTGTAATGGGGCCAAGGCTGGCAGCTGAGGTACTTGGGAACCTCACCAGACAACCCTATGGAGCGCCCCTTCCCCTGTCGCTCCTCCACTCTCTCCCCTGCAGGAGGCAGCCCGAGTTGCCCAGACCGGGCTTCTTGACTGGCCTTGTCAGTTACAAGCTGTGTGACACCGGGGGAGATACTCAACCTTTCTGAGCCTGTTTCTTTCCAATGGGGGCTAAGCCTGCCTCCTCTAGAGTCGTGGGAACCCTTTTCAGTGTGATGATATCGATCCAGTGCACAGTAAACGTCAGTGCCTGTCCCAGTCCTCGCCTTTCCCTTATCTGCTTTTCCAGGCATTCATTCATTCATTCATTCATTCATTCACACATGTTTTCTGAGCGCCTCCTGGGTACCAGGCCAGCAAGTTGTGACGTTCATCTCAACTCCTGGGAGCTTTAAGGGGAGGGTTCCAGGCTCTGTCCCTGGCTGGAGGAAAGGGGTGGTCATCACGGTCAGTAAAGCTGCTGGCCAGTCCCTGCCCTGAGGTCCGGCCCTCCCTCTGGAGGCTGAGAAGTGGCCTAGAAGCAGCGGCTCTGAGAGCTGGGTCTTTAAGAATCCTCAGCAGTGTGCCTGTCATGGCGGCAGGGGGAGGGGGGGAGCTGCAGCGGGATGGAAAGTGAGATGGAAAATGTGAGACGGTTGCTGCTGGGGCCTGGGGGGCCCACAGCTTCCAGGGCTCCCAGCATTCCTCGCAGAGGGGCTGGGCCTGTGTCCCCGGGCACACTCTGTCTTGCGCACACATCCACATATTCACAGCTTGTGCCCAGAGAGCCTCACATCTAACACACACATCCAGTGACATGCTGGCGTTTGCCTGCTCCAGGCGTTAAGAGAGGAGATGGCTGGGAGAACACACACACCCAGGGCACACAGGGCCGCCTGCTCCAGGCGTTTAGAGAGGAGATGGCTGGGAGAACATACACACCCAGGCCGACACACACGGCCGCCTGGCTCCCTCCTCACACCCACGCAGCAGCACCAAACAGACGCAACAGAGACTCACACTATCTAGGAAAACCCGGCTCAGAAACACACCTTACACCCCCAGACGTGCGTGGCCGTGTCCCAGAGATGAACACACAGCCTGGAGACACCCTCAGACAAACGGAAGCACATATGTCTGCAGGCATATACACAAACCCATGCAGACTCGTTACACCCGGGCGCTGGTGTCCACAGGAATCCACAGAGCCACCCTTCCAGGCAGGCAGAGACAGAAGCTCACAGCCCAGGTACCCCCACTGCCTCTTCCGCCGAGAGAGCAGCCTTGCACGACACCCAGGTGCACAGACACGTGGCCACGTACACCCAAGAGACACGAGCACAGAACGCTCAGATGTCATGCTTGTGTCATTTGCTCATGGGAGCCAGACACGCACAAAACCAAATGCCCAGACACACACACACACACACACACACACACACACACACACTGACATTTCACCTACACAGAAACAGGAAATCCTGTCTGTGTCTCCCTGGAGCTAATGTGTACAAACTGCTGTTTTCAGGTCCTCCACAGGCCTCTGGGGACAGTGAGGAGTATGGTGGCAGCTTGATTTTGTCACCTCGTGTCTTGGGTCTGAGGCCCTAGGACCCTGGCTGGGCCTGGGTGGTAGGTGGATGGGGCCGCAGGTCATCATCAGGTCAGGAGCAGCTGCACCGAAGGCCTTCAGGGCCCTGGTGCCTGGCCCCATGGGCTGAGGGGAGTGGAGCAGCCCCAGGGCCTGCCCACAGGAGAAACACTGCATGGGACACCTCCCTTCTAATCTCCTTGGGATTTCCTGCTTGCCCTCCTCTCCCTCCCTCCCTGTCCCTTCGCGGGGCCTGTGGACAGCCGTGGCACTCAGTTCCTAATGAGCCTGGTCCTGCCCGGGAGCCAGTGAGGAAGGAGGGCAGGCCAGGCCAGGCCGGGGGAGCTGGGGAGCCGTGGGCATGCAGTGGCGGGCTGGAGGAGGGGGCATTGGAGCTGGGGGTTAGCCGTGAGGGGCTGGCTCTGTCCAGCTGCTGCAGCAGTGCCTGACGCACCGTAGGGACTCAGTATCTGTTGTGTGATTCTAAGGCAGTGGTCAGGGTCTGCCGGCGGGCTGCAGGCAGACTCAGGCTTAAAACAGAGGAACTGAGGGAGTGGTGGGTGGGGGCAGTGGTGAGCGAGAGGCTGGGAACGGGGTGGGGCCTGCTTGGGAAGGGCACTGCATGCCGAGTGGAGCTGAGGCACTGTGAGCACTTGCTGGGAGGGGCCAGACTGACCTATAGCAAGGGCAGGAGCTGTCCCCTCTCCGTGTGTCTATATAACTGGGCACAAGGCTCAGGGCCCTGAGGCTGGGAGTGGGGGGAAGGGAGTCCATGTGGTCTCATGGACAAACTCCTTCTTTGGGATCAGGCTGGGGCCGTCCCTGGGCATGATCTCCATGTGCACATCCCCTCCTCAAGCTTCAGTCTTCCTGTCTGTAAAATGCGAATCCGGCCCCTTATTTGTTGGGCACTTGGGAGAATTAGTATTCAGGTGGATGGCGGTAGGTACTGCCAGCACCTTCCTGAGCATGGAGGAAGGGAGGGAGCCCTCTAGGGCAGAGGGAGTTCCCCAGGGGAGGGTTCCAGGCAGGGGCTGGACCAGCAGCCAAAGTTATTACTAATGTCATTCCCCCCGGGCCCCCAAGGAATGACCTCACCTGTGGTCACGTTCTCTGCCCCCTGGTGCTGGCAGGAACTCGGAGCAGGAGTGGAGGAAGGGCCAGAGACACAAGTGTCCTGGGCCAGGCTGACC
The DNA here is from genome assembly GCF_036850765.1 of Saccopteryx bilineata. NCBI lineage: Eukaryota > Metazoa > Chordata > Mammalia > Chiroptera > Emballonuridae > Saccopteryx > Saccopteryx bilineata. The sequence continues at coordinate 201,189,196 of NC_089495.1, forward strand.
GCGGCCTTCACTGGAGACCCACAGGTCTGCATTCTTAGCAGATGGTGCCAGCCTTTCCGAGGAGTGGCAGGGCGTCAGAGGCGGTGGGAGCAGCAGGCCAGCCCTTCCCTGGGTTCCAAGGTGGTTAACAGCTCTGAGGTTTAGGGCCAAGCGGACCTGGGCTGGAATCCTGGCTCTGCCTTTTCCTCTGTGAGCTTCCCGTTTTGAAGCCTCAGTCTGCTCGTCTGATAGGACTCACCCCACAGTGGCGCTGTGATTACCACAGAGACTGTGTGTGTGTAAGCTCGTAGTAAGGACTCAACAGCCACCTGCCCTCATGGCTCATTAGCCGGCTGGGCTCTGACTGCCTGTGGACCCTAGATCTTTGGTGGCAGTGTTGTGCCTGCCCTGGCTGGGGGTCTTGTCATGGAGCAGGCCCCTGGGAGGTGTGGAGCTGAGTTGCATTATGGGCTTCCCGAAACACATCTCTTCCTCATATCCCACCCCAGGGTTCTCTAAATAGCCGAGGCCAGTGCCACAGACTCCGTAACCCGGAATATTCCTTTGGTAACGGAGGGGGTCACTTTGGGGATCCCTAGTTCTAAGACCGAGGTGTATAATATCTCTCATTGCCTGGGCCGCAGAGAGAAGCAGGGTAAAATCGGTTTGGTCCCACAGCCAGACGGGACCAGCTAAACTTTTTTCTGCTGATTTTGCCCCAGATCCGCCTGGGATCTTCTGGGTCAATGGCATCAGCCTCTCCCCTCCGCACCTCTCCTTGGCCCTGCCCCTGTGCCTGAGCAGCCTGTGTGGTCCTGCCCCTCTCCGCCTTGCCCCTGCTCCACCCAAGCTCCCAGGGCCCCTGGCACCCCAGGCCTCTGCTCCTGTGCTGTTCCCAGCAGAGGGGCCTCTGGGCTTGCTAGGTCCCCTCCCCCTTCCCCTGGTTTCCTCCTCCACCTTCCTGCGTTCAGCTCCAGCCCAGGCTCCTTCAGGGCATTTACCTCAACTGTAATTAGGTTATTAATTGGGTAATTACAGGTGTCACATCAGTCCCTTCCCCCATGTGTTCTGTACTACAGCGGAGAGCTTACCAGAACAGCACTTAGCCCCTTCCTTTTACACAGGTATCAGCTCAGGCTCAGAGAGGTCAAGGGAATTCCCACAGGTCACACAGCCTGCAGGAAGCAAGTGGCAGAAGGACTGGGGTCTCGTCTCCTGGTGTTCTTTCTAGATCGCCAGGCAGGGGGAATGTCAGAAGCAAATGCTCAGGGGTGTGCTGGCTCTCCAGGCTGTGTGGCCTAGGGCCATTCCCTTGCCCCTCTAGTCTCTCTCCTTCCCCAGAGACCTCTGCGCCCTGTTCTCTCCCTGCTCAGAGATTTGGCTGCAGCCCAGAGGCTGTTTAGGGGATATTTTAAACACATCCGAATACTGCCTTCCTTCCTGTGCACACGGACAGACGCCCCTGCTGTGAGCACCACCCTCCCGCTCAGGGGCTGCAGGGGCTGCAGATGTCTCCCTGCTCTGTCTGGGAAGCCTGGGATGGGGCAGTGACAAGCCAGGCCTGACCTAGGTGGGCACCGGTCTTGGGGCCTCTCTCCTGTTCCCCAGCACATGCAAATGCTTGCATGCATACACACGCCCGAACCCATGCCTGCACGTAATGCACACTTGCACGCACAGCTCCCCACCAAGGGAGTGTCTGTGGTGTCAATCATGGAGCTGTGCCAGATCCGGGTGGGTCTCTCCTGATTGGCTGTAGAGCCTTTATCTTCCTGAACCTCTGTTTGCTTATCTGTAAAATGGGCATAAAATAATAACGTCCCCTTAAAAGGGCTGTGTTGAGCACAAGAGAATGACCTCCTTTCAGAGCTCAGCCTGTTGTCTGGCACATGGTAATCCCTGTAAATATTCGCTGTAATTATTGTCACTATTGTCCCATTGTAGAGACTACATAGACTAGTTTATCAGAGCTCCGAACCGGACTCAAACCCTGGCTGTGCCACTTAGGCCGCACAGTTCACCTCTCTGACCTCGGTTTCTCATCAGTCGTCGTCGGAGCTGGCTGGGGTACAGGATCAGCCGGCTGGGATACAGGATCAGCGGCTGGGGTACAGGATCAGCCGGCTGGGGTACAGGATCAGCGGCTGGGGTACAGGATCAGCCGGCGGGGGTACAGGATCAGCCAGCGGGGGTACAGGATCAGCCGGCTAGGGTACAGGATCAGCCGGCTGGGGTACAGGATCAGCCGGCTGGGGTACAGGATCAGCAGCGGGGGTACAGGATCAGCCGGCTAGGGTACCGGATCAGCGGCTGGGGTACAGGATCAGCCGGCTGGGGTACAGGATCAGCGGCTGGGGTACAGGATCAGCGGCTGGGGTACAGGATCAGCCGGCTGGGGTACAGGATCAGCCGGCGGGGGTACAGGATCACTTGTGCTGCCTTTCCTGTGGCTGGCGGAGGGGGAGGGGCACTCAGGGACAGTGTGCTTGTCACTTATTGGTGTTGGAGACTCAGGTTCAGGACCCTTGTCTTCCCTTGTGGCCCTCTGGGTCCCTGGGACCGGGCAGCCTCCTGCCAGCTGGAGTAGGGGCATGGTGTGGCCCAGCAGTGCCTGGCTGGACTCTCGGCCCTCTGACCCTGACTCCCCCAAAACGAGAGCCCAGCTTCCACCCACAGAGGCTGAGCTGGATGGAGCCCTGGGGCTGGGAGACAGGAGCCCAGAGTCCCTTCCTGCTCAGCCCTGGACCCTCTGGGGGACTGTGGCATTGTCCCGGTCCCTGGCTAGGCCTCAGTGTCTCTGTCTGGGAAAGGATGGAGTCTCTGGGTTCCCCTGGCCCTGCTGCTCTGCCCAGAATCTTTGCTTTTGAGCCGGAAGTGGAGCTTGGTAGAGACTTCTGCCCTCCTTGGGGTCCAAGTGCGATGATGTCATCTGGAGCCTTGACAGGCCCTGGGGGATGGGCAGAAGAGATGGCAGATGGCTGCCCCGGCCTCTCGGGGGGGCTGGCATGCCGCCCCCGTGGCCACTGCTGGCCCACCCTGCCGGTCAGCCCTTCTGGGCTGGGCTGAGTGGCCCGTGCCAGAGCCAGGGCGGCAGATGGGCAGGCAGCCTGGGCTTTGGCCTGAGGGAGGGACTGTGGTGGCCAGGGCAGTGTGGGAGAAGGCGGGCCAGGCAGAGGCTCCTGTTCCTCCACAGAGTGGTTGCTGCTCCACAGAGCACGGGTTCTAGATCCCTCCATTCAGCTCTGTCATTCTTTCCCATCGGCCGGTCAGGTCCCCAGAACCTAGGGAGGAGGTGATGTCGTTGGGCAAGGTTTGGAATCTGGCAGGGGTGCAGCCTGGGACTTGGTGAGCTGGGGTTTGAGGCCCACCACTGGGGTCCGAAGCCTCCAGGAGCCTTTAGCTTTACAGAATCAGAGTTAAATTTAGACCCGGCAGCGGGGACCGGAAGCGGTGTTCTGCGGGGGAGTGGACTGGGATAGTAATCTTCCCGCTCCCAGGACCTGTTATTCATTCCACACACCTATTTACTGAGCTGCTCCTTAGTGTGCCAGGCACTGTGCTGGTCTCTGCCCTCCTGAGGCTCACACCCTGGTGGTGGAGACCTACAATCCACAAGCAAACAGGCCAGCAAGTAAAATAATTCGTATCACAAATAAGCCCGCGATACCGTCCATGAGAGAAACACAGGTTTGAGAGTTGCCTGGGGGTGCTAGGGGAACCGCACCTCCCATGGCCCACCCTTCGCCGTGTGGGCACCGACTCTGGGGTGGGAAATAGCCGGCCGGGGAACTTCTGTTCTGGAGCAGTCCCGCCTCGGTGGCTGGTAAGAAGTGACCTCCTCCTGCCTTCAGGAGCCTCCTGTCCCCTGATGGCCAGCTGGGAGCTGTTGCTGGGCTTCAGACCGCCCGTGGCCACGTGTTGAGTTTCTGCAGAAGGGCCCCCTGTCTAGTCACTTTCACCTCCGGGCCCCGCAGGTCAGGTGACCTTCTCAACATTCTTTCCGCAGACCAATTCCATCAGACCCATGCGTGTGGGGTCACTTGCAGGTGTTCCAGTGGGCCCTAAATCTCAGCTTCCCCCTTCTGTCCTCATTGTACAGAGATTGATCATCTCACATCGATGGAGGTTTCCCACAGAAAGCATTCTTTCCTGGAACGTTTCGAACATGGCTTGAAAGGGGGGGTCTGGCCCTGGCCGGTTGGCTCAGTGGTAGAGCATCGGCCTGGTGTGCAGAAGTCCCGGGTTCGATTCCCGGCCAGGGCACACAGGAGAAGCGCCCATCTGCTTCTCCACCCCTCCCCCTCTCCTTCCTCTCTGTCTCTCTCTTCCCCTCCCACAGCGAGGCTCCATTGGAGCAAAGATGGCCCGGGTGCTGGGGATGGCTCCTTGGCCTCTGCCCCAGGCGCTAGAGTGGCTCTGGTCACAACAGAGCGACGCCCGGAGGGGCAGAGCATCGCCCCCTAGTGGACATGCTGGGTGGATCCCGTCGGGCACATGCGGGAGTCTGTCTGACTGTCTCCCAGTTTCCAGCTTCAGAAAAATACAAAAAAAAAAAAAGAAAGAAAGGGGGGTCTCCTGCAGCCTGATGCCCTGGTGATGGAGAACCAGGGTCTGGGGTAGCGGCCCGGACCCCGTAGATGCGGCGGCCCTGGAGAGGAACCTTACGCTTTTTGCTGAGAAACCAAATACAGTTTTCGAAGTATGTTTTTAAATTATGCAATGATAATATGTGTGTTTATTAACGCACAAGGTCTGGTGACAGGTCTACTTACGATTGTAATTTTTTTTTTTTTTCTGAAGCTGGAAACAGGGAGAGACAGTCAGACAGACTCCCGCATGCGCCCGACCCGGATCCACCCGGCAAGCTCACCAGGGGCGACGCTCTGCCCACCAGGGGGCGATGCTCTGCCCATCCTGGGCGTCGCCATGTTGCGACCAGAGCCACTCTAGCGCCTGAGGCAGAGGCCACAGAGCCATCCCCAGCGCCCGGGCCATCTTTGCTCCAATGGAGCCTTGGCTGCGGGAGGGGAAGAGAGGGAAAGAGAGGAGGAAGGCACGGCGGAGGGGTGGAGAAGCAAATGGGCGCTTCTCCTGTGTGCCCTGGCCAGGAATCGAACCCGGGTCCTCTGCACGCTAGGCCGACGCTCTACCGCTGAGCCAACCGGCCAGGGCACGATTGTAATTTTAAAGCACTGATGAGTGTAAATAATATTTTGACATTTCTGCAGCCACTGTTATGTGATATGAAAATATCTGTGGTTTCTTCTGGTGACAGAGTCGCAGGTACTGCTAACATAACTGTGGCTTGTCCAGAGAAGAAGGACATGGTAATTTGTAGTTAGAGGTTCATGAAAATAAAGACTTGGTTTTTTTTCCTTCTTCCCACTCAAGTTTCATGGACTCCCTGCATTCTGGTGAGAGTGAAAGAGCCCAAAGTTCACGATCTGAGCCCTGCTTGGAGGTCCCTCTGTGTGACCTTGGGCCCGGCCCACCTTCCCTGGGTGTTTCCCGGTTCTTCATCTCTAGAACAGGGATGGTGATTTCTGTCCTGCCGGTCTGTGGGGCTTCTGTGAGGACCCGTGAGATGATTCAGCTGGAATGTCTCTATAAACTGGGAAGCTCTGTGCAAACTATTAGCTATTATTAGCAGTAGTGTGAGCTCATGTTTGGCCTTCCAGCCAAGCATGGACCCAGAGACTCTTCCTGGCCAGTTCCCCCGGGATACCTGGGAACCAATCCCTCGCGGGGAGTAGCTCCGCCTCGGAGAGGCTGCTTCCTGCGGCCTGGCCTCATGGATCATCAGGGGTGCTTGTGGGAGGGCGGACGGAGAGTGGGTGGGTGGGTGAGCAGGAGATTCCCTGGGTACAGACAGAGAGTGGGTGGGTGGGCGAGCAGGAGATTCCCTGGGTAGACAGAACCTGCCCCTCCTCCTGGGGTGGCGTGGGGGTCTGGACCTTGGAGCTGCCCAGGCTCTCCCTAGCTCTGGGCAGCTGGCTTGGGGCTGGGATCAGGAGGGCCTGCCACCCTGGGCTGTGGAGAGACACTGGGTCGGGCAGAAGCCACATTTGTCCTTTCATCGGTTCATCCATCCAGAGACAGTGTCTTGCAGCAGATTGAGGGAGGAGGGAATGTCCTGGAAGTATGAAATCATTAAGAGGTAGCCTAGCAAAGGCCATCCTAGCAGAGAGAACAGCCTAAGGCTAAGCAAACATGGGAGTAGAACACAGTTAAGCAGCACTTCTAGCCCAAGGTTTACAAGGGCTTGTTTGGATTCCAGCTTTACCACCACTCCTTTGCTCGAGCAGCTCTGCGGAACTCTGAGCCTCCGTTTCCTCATCTGAAAAACGGGAACATTTTCAGTACCAACCTCACAGGGCTGGTCAGGGGCTTGTGCACAGCCATCCGTGTCTGGGCTGGGGCCTGGTCCTTGGTGAGCTTCCCGAGAGGTGGTAGCTGTTTTTTATTTATTATTTCTTTACTTGTTTAAGTTTTATTTTTCAACCACAGTGGACATTCAGTATTATTTTATGTTCGTTTCAGGTGTGCAGCACAGTGGCTAGACAGCTGTATAGCTTAGGAGGTGACCCTTCTGATGATTCAAGTACCCACCTGGCACCGTACCTCGTTAGTACAGTACTATTGACCGTATTCCCTAGGGCCTAGGCTGTATTTTACGTTCCGGTGACTGTTTTATAACTGCCGATTTGTGCTTCTTAATCCCTTGACCTTTTCCGTCCGCTCTGGCAGCCGTCAGTCTGTTCTCTGCGTTGGGGTGTTTGTTTTGCTTGTTCACTTATTTTGTATTGTAGATTCCACATATAAGTGGAATTACAGGGTATTTGTCTTTCTCCATCTGACTTATTTCACTTGGCATAATAGGTGGTAGCTTATTTTTAATCGTGGCGTATCTGGATGGGGCGGGGCCGAGGGGGACGGGTGCAAGGACGGGGGGGCAAGCCAGGAGTGGGGAGGGGGCCACAGGCAGCCCAGGTTCCCAAGGTCAAGGGCTTGGAGCTACTGCAGAAGCCACCGGGAGCGAGTGGAAGATACAGAAAGCAATCGACTTCCTCCCCTCCCCCCCCAAGTCTTCTCCAATACATAGGTATGACGTCTGCAATCAGAGCAAAATAAGCCATTTCTGTAAAGGGAAGGGCTGCCCAGCCTGGCAGCAGTGGGGGGTGCCCATGCCTCTCCCGCATCCTCCCTCTTCCTTCCACTGTCTATTCTCAGTCCCGGTCAAAACAGAGGGCAGCTAGAAGGAGTGGCCAGAGGGCATGGGCGTGAGGGGCTGGCAGGCTGAGCTTGGTCTGGGCACCTTTCCCCAGCGTCCTTGGGCTGCTTTTCTGATGGGCTGTGGGGGGGGAGGGATCCGGGCTCTGAGGTGAGCCCTGCTGGGCAGTGTGACCTTTTCCTGACTGTGGTGGAAGGTATGGTTAGGGGTTCCCCCACTGATGTTGGGGGGACCGGCCAACCTTGTTGGGAGTTTGGACCCTCCTACCCCTCTTCCACACAATTGCGGGGGGGCGGGGGCTCTAGGATCTGGGAGAGAGACTCATGAGGTCTTAGAACCTCTGGAATAAAGCAGAGTCCTGCCCTCCTGGGTCCCCTCCCCATGCCCCAGCAGCCCTGTGTCCCTGCCCCCACCTCCCGGCCCTGCAAGCTCAGCGCCTGCCTAAGCCCTGCATTCATCGGCCTCTGCTGCCCACTTCCCAGCAGACCCGGCCTGTGCGGGCCACAAGTCGGCCTTTGTGGACTTGCCCTCTCACATGGGCCGTGCCAGGAAGGGATGACCACATTCTCCCTGCAGCTGGGACAAGCCCCCGAGGGGCCTGGGCCCCCCGGGCCACCATGGAGAGACGGAGCTGGCAGGGTTGCAACATCCTGCATTTTCAGAAATCGACTGTGGTGAAGGGCAGGCCCTGGAGAGACAGCTGCCCCGTGTGAGAGAGATCAGTTATTCATTCACTTACTCAACAGATGCTTACTGAGACCCTGCTCTGTGTCAGGCCCTGGGCTGGGGACTTGTGCTGAGACACATGACTCTTGCCCTTTTAGGGAAAAAGACAGAGAAGACACCCTTCATTAGAGTCCCCTGGGCGCCCCGTCCCTGCCGTTTCAGATTCAGTAAGCCTCTGTTGGGGCCTGAGCGCTTCTGACCAGTCTCCCAGGGAGGTTGATGCTGTGGGTCCAGGGATAAATGATGAGTGTTTTTTGTTTTGTTTTTTTTTTATATTTTCACAACCGTCTCTATGCTCGCTGTTTTTTTTTTATAAATAGAAAAATCAGTTATTTAAAACTTAAAAAAAAAAAAAGGTCCTGCAGAATGACTCCAGCGTGCTGGATGTGGCCCTGTGTTGAGGGACGACACCTCCCAGGAGCTAAATGTCGTGCATTGTTCCTGTAGCCCAGCATCGTGTGAGCTTGTGTGTCCTCCGCACTTCCACTTGTTCATCCTGAGCTTTGGGTCCACTCAGACCCCTGCATCCTCCCCGACCCCGGGCCCTGTCCCTGTGTCTGCAGAGAGAACAAGTGAGATGTCAGTAAAGAGTGGGGTGGGGATTTGAACACAGGTCCGCACGGAGGCCGGTTTAGCTGGGGTTTAGCCGGCCGGCCTGCACCTCCTGGGCCCCGTTCCCTTCATGTTTCTTCAGTCCGCCCGCTGAAATGGCGCGTGGAGCCCTCACTTCCTCATTTTCCTAACTGGTGTGATCACTGACTGGCCCACTTCCTCCTTTTCCACTTTTAGTTCTGTCCCTGGGCTTGGTGCTGGGGGGCTGAGTCTGTGTGCCTGTCGGCGGGGGTGGGGCTGGGGCTGACGGTCCTGCTGAGGGGACTGGTTCTCTGAGGGTGGTGCCGCTGAGCCCACCCCGGGACAGCGGCTGTGGTGGCAAGTGAGGATGAACCCTTCTGGTGATAGTGGGAACACAGCAGTGTCTGCTGGGGTTTGGAGAAGCAGTGACCTGCTCCCTCTGTCTTCTCCTGAGTTCAGAACCATTTGAGAAAGAGCCCGGTAGGATCTGACAGGTGGATGTGAAAACCTCAGTGAGCTTTCCTCCTCACGACCGGCCTGGAGGGTCGCTTCCTAACCCTGCCCCAGAATCACACCACCTTCCCGGTCTCAGGGGCCGCCTCCTCGTGGGGGGGGCGGAGGCGGGCGCCCATTCTCTTTGGGGGACGAGGGGCCCGGAGGGCTGGTGAACCTAGTTCTCCACGGTGGCCCCTGTCCAGGGCCTGCAGAGGAGTTCTGTTCCTTCCTGGGCCCCCCATGCCATCTGCACTGTCCTCAGGGGATTTCTCTGGCTCCTCAGGGAGATGCCTTTGGCAGGTCGAACTCCTCCATGACTCAGGTTCTCTTGTTAGTTAGTGTACGATTGTATTTAATCTGTTCAATATTAAGGGTAGATATTATTCCATTTGCGACTCAGTTTTCACATGTTATGAGTTAGATACAATAACATTTCTTCTGCGAGGTCTCCCCACTCATCCCTTATACTTTGTTTCACATTGGTGTGTTTTTTTTTGCTGCTGTTTACCCAACTGGACATGGATTCTTTTTTAATATTTGTTGAGTGTCTGCAAGACCCTGTGCTGGGCGTGGGGGGTGCCTCAGGGAGTGAGGTGGCCCTCCAGACATTCACAAGTGTCTCTGGAAGACAAACTATTCAGGAACTGCGGATGTGCGCATGGTGACCAAGGGGAAGTGAGGCACATCTGGGAGCTGCTGACAGAGGTGGGCATGAGCTGCCCTGAGGAAGTGAGGTCATCCCTTCACTTGAAACCCCAACCCAGACTGTTTACTCAGCCCTTCTTCAAGGCTCTGGATGATAGCTGACCCGTGTCTGTTTCTCCAGCTTCAACTTCGCCTTGTAGCTAGCTAGCTACCCTGGCCTCCTTGATGTGTCTTGACACACTGAACTCTTCCTAGCGCCTGGGCCTTTGCACACACTGTTCCTTCTGCCTAGCGTAATCTCTCCCTGGCTGTCTCTTTGCATGGCTGCTCCTCTGTGCCTCAGCTCAAACATCCCTGTTTTAGAGGTGGCCTCCCTGACCATATCCTCTCATATAATACTACTTCACCGTCTACCCTGCTGGTAGGCAATGAATAGTATTTGAATGTTTTCATTTGTTGGTTTATGATGTGTCTGCCCAACAAGATGTGGGGCTCCATACGGAAGATCCAGAAGGGGTCCCGTTAGCCTTGGTCACCACTGTTCCTGTTCTTCCTCACCCCTGTGCTTGGCACAGAGCCTGGTACACAGTTGGCGCTCATAAATGCTTGTTGAAGGTGCCCCTCCCCAGTATATGAGTTTCCTGTTGTTGCTGCAATATAGTACCATAAGCTTGGTGGCTTCAAACAGTTCCAGATTATTACCTTGTCATTCTAAAGTCAGAAGTCTGAGAATACAGCTGTGGGCAGAGCTGTGTTCCTTGTGAAGGCTCTAGGGGGAGAGTCCCCTCCCTCAGTTTTCCGGCTTCTGGAGGCTGCCTGTTTGCCTTTGTTAGCGGCCGGCCCTCCATCTTCAGAGCACGTCCCTCAGTCCTCTGTGTCCGTCATCACGTGGCTTTCTCCCACTTTGATCCCCTTGCCTCCCTCTTATACGGACCCATGTGATTATACCGGACCACCCCGATAATCCAGGAACATCTCCCAGCCTTGAGGTCCCTAACTTAAATACATGTGCAAGTTCCCTTTTGCCATGTAAGGTGACACAGTCTCGGATTTTGGGAACTAGGACATGGACCTCTTTGAGAGGGGGTATATCCCTGCTACCCCAGGAGGTGGCTAGGACCAAGTTGGGTGTGGCTTGCACCGAGGCTCAGAGCCCTGCGACCTGACCGCCCCGCCCCGCCCCACCCCGCCCCTGCAGGATGAGATCGAGGAGCTGCGGGCGGAGATGCTGGAGATGCGGGATGTCTACATGGAGGAGGACGTGTACCAGCTGCAGGAGCTGCGCCAGCAGCTGGACCAGGCCAGCAAGACCTGCCGCATCTTGCAGTACCGGCTGCGCAAGGCCGAGCGCCGCAGCCTCCGCGCCGCGCAGACCGGCCAGGTGGACGGAGAGCTCATCCGGGGCCTGGAGCAGGATGTCAAGGTGAGCCCAGGGCCTCTCCCAGCCCCCACAGGTGCCCTTGTTGGGGGCCCGGACCACGAGCCTGGGTGGGACCCAGGTCAGTCTGCAGCTCACGCCTTGTGTGTCGATGGGCAAGTTACACCACTTCTCGAGTCCTCGGCTTCTTCATCTGTAAAGTTGGGGATCCCGGGTGAACCGACAGGCCATTGACCAGGGGGAGTCCCAAAGTGACATAATATGAATCCTGCTAAAAGTGGCTACTGTTTGTGAAGCAGCTGCACCCCTGGAGCTGGGCTCCCCTCGCCCCTGCACGGATCCGTGGAAGATTCTTTGTTGCACTAATTAATGGAGAGTAGGGAAGGCCTGGAATTGGATTTTGCTGGTTTAAATCTTGGCTCTCGTGTGTCCTGATTTTGTGATTTTTGAGCAAGTCACCTGAGTTTCAGTTTCCTCATCTGTTCCGTGCATGCGCGCAGCTTGTGCCTTACGGGGCTCTGTGACGGCTAGAGGAGACAGCGTGGGTAAAAAGTCACTGTAAGCGCTCAGTCCTGTTAGCTGTTGCTGTTATACCCATTTTCCGGATGAGGCACTTGCGGCTCAGAGAAAGGAAGTGGCTGTCCCTGGTCACATGACACTGTATCTGCCGAGCCTCCACTCGGCCTCCCTCGCCTCTGCCTGACCTCCCTCTGCCTCCGTGAGCAGTGAGCAGGGGAGGGACAGGCTGGAGAGCGGCCAGCGGGGCCCCAGGCGGAGAGGCCACCACAGAGCCCTGGGGCGGGGCTGAGAAGTTGGTGTGGGGGGACTCAGCCCCCTGCTCTCAGAACTCAGTCCGGTGCCATCAGGGGGATGTGGGAACTGGGGGAGGGGGCAGGGGTGACATCTGAGCGGAGGCCTGAGGAGAAGGGGTTCCCTGGACCGGGCGGGGGTGTGTGGATGGGGAACAGCGATGCCAGCCCCGTGCTGGCTTCGGCAGCTCTGTGCTCTCACATACGCAATGGGGCGATGGCGTGTTGTACACAAGAGGAAACCGATCTCAGAAAGGTCATGTCTCTGAGTCTAAGGTGCACCCCTGCCTGAGAGGGCAGCTCCCGGGACAAATGGTGCCACAAATACTCAATGCCAGGCCCTGGATTGGGAGTGTGTGGGGTGAAGAAGAGCCCGGGAAGGGCCGAGGAATCTGAGTTTGGGCCCTGGTAGTTGGGGATTTCAGGAAGGGACACAAAGTCAGACTGAGAGAGAGGAGGACAGGGAGTATCTCTGGGGCTGGAAGCGGGTGGGCTGGGCAGCCTGGGGAGGGGCTGAGGGGTGTGTGTGTGTGTGTGTGTGTGTGTGTGTGTGAGATGTGTGGGTGTGTGTGATGTGTGGATGTGTGTGTGTGTGAGATGTGTGGATGTATGTGTGTCTGTGTGTGTGAGATGTGTGGATGTGTGTGTGTGTGTGTGTGTGTGTGTGATGTGTGGCTGCAGTGGTGAGAGGGGGCCTCTGCCCTGGGCGGAGGGGAGGGGAATGGCTCCTTCTGTTGGGATTTGAACTGGCCAATCAGCATCAGCCTTGCCCCCTCCCCTCCCTCCTCTCCCAGCCCCTGCAGCTGGAGCGCTGAGCTCATCCACACAGACCCGGACTGGATGCCTCTGGCCACCTCACTGTACCCTGTGTGCTGGGGATGTTCTGGGGTGCTTTCAAAGGTCCTCAAAATGTTGACTTTCCTGGCATCTCTCAGGAGGGCTGGTGGACCCTGGTGGGGAGGGGTCCGGGGGCTTCCTAGGAACATATCAGGGGGACTCTGAGACTTCCTGTGTCAGCTCCTTGGCCTGTGCCCCAATGGGCCCCCACCTCTTGGGTCTTAGGGCCTCAGTTTCCCCTTCTGTTAAATGTAGGGCTTAGACCAACTGAATCTTCAGGGCTTTTGCAGCTCTGTGGTTTTATTGAGCAGGTCAGTTATTGGTGAGGACACCAGGAATGGGACCCCAGGCCTTGTTTCCCCCCACCCCCCTACCTCCCCACCCCCGCCTCTCTATTCCTTGCCAGGCTCTCTCACTCTGCTGGTCCTCACAGCTAACAGGACCCACAGAACCTCAGTGGGCACATTGCCTGGCATAAGGGGGGCAGGGGCAGGGACCAGAGACCTGCTCTGCCAGTCGTTTGCTGTGTGGCCTTGGGTAAGCTCCTTTACATCTCTGAGCCTCAGTTTTCCCATGTGGAAAATGGGAGATAAAACTGGTTCCTACGTGTAGAGATTTTTGTGTGGATAAAATGAAATTACTCAAGTAAAGAGAATGCTAAGCATGAAGCCTGGCGCTGTGCCCAGCGGATCAGCAAATGCTGGTCGTGGTACAGTGGTTCGGGAAAACTTACGAGCTATGACTAGGACAAATGGCTGGGGCAGGGGTGGAGAAGGAGAGGCCAAAATCTCCACCTGGATGGATGAGAATCACCTGGAGGATTTGTCCACAATGCAGATTTCTAGGCACTGGAGGCAGGGCCTGGAATCCTAGGGAGAGCATCTGGTTTCCAAATCCAGGGGTATAAATTTCCACCTGGAGTCACTCCTGTGGACGGCCCAAGACACCAGTGAAGTGTTTTCTTTCTAGAAACAGATGATACTGGAAAAAAAGTTCTGGCTTTGGGTGTGATTCCTGGATAACCCGGGCAGGTGCCTCCCTTCTTTGAGCCTCAGTTTCCTCATCTGTACAAGGGGGGTGACATTCCCATGCTCTCAGGGTTCCTTAGCCACACGGAGCTAAGATGCTGCCTGGCAGGGGGTGTTCCTTCAGGAGGGTTCCCATCCCCCTTCCTGTGGATTCAGGACCACAGGGACACCCGGAGGCCCGTGAGCTGAGGGCAGAGGGGCCAATCAGCGAGCGGGCCAGGCCGCTGTGGCCTGCAGGCTGCTGGCTGCCTTTGGCAGGCGCCAGGCCCCACTGCTGTAAACAGTGACCTCATGACTGAGCGCATTTGTTTGCTCTTTGGGGATTTGCCCTGGTTTCCGGAAGCTGCAGCTGCTCAGCTCCAGTGGTGTCTCAGCCCCCCTACCATGGCCCCCTACCATGGGAGGAACTGGGAGGATCAAATGAGACAGGCAGGTGGGGCCCTAGGAGCACCTGACGGTGTGAGCCCATTGTGGGGCTTACTATCGATACTTTTACTGTGGCTCTTTCATCCAATGTGTCATGTGTCATCCGGCATCAGGCCGACAGCAGGGGCAGGTTGAGAGCAAGACTCTAGAGTTGACTCCTCTCATTTCCAGTCCTGGTTCTGTAGCTCCCTAGCTGTGTGACCTTGGGCAGATGACCTTCCCTTTCTGAGCCTCAGAGGGGGGCTCATAAAGCCCTTCCTGAGGGAATGGAAGGATGGGTGCCCGGGAAGTGACAGCTGGTTATGCAGTCACCTGCGAGAGCCGAGGCAGCCGAGGACCACTGAGGCTCAGAGAGAGGAGGGGACAGGCTCAGGGTACCAGGCGGCTGGCTACCCTTCAGGTCAACGTGCTCTTTGCTCCCATCGGCTCTGGGATCTGAGATGAACGACTCTTTCGTCCACGTGGGAATTCTGTAAGATGCCTGGGGTTAGGCGTTTTAACATAGTACCCCTTGAGGGTGGGGAGCACATGGGAAATGGGATCCCACAGGGAATAGGGCAGAACGCAACTAGTGCTCGTGGAAGGGATGAAACCTGTAGTCCCTCAGGAGCCCAAGGGGATCCAGGAATCCATGTGGATCATGACTTCCTGGTGAGGAGCCTGTCGCTTCCCCCAGGGAGGCCATGGTGGGGACAGAGCAGCCCACCAGGTGGAGGGGAGCAGGTCCAGGTAGGAGCACAGTTGGGAGAGGAGCCCTGGCCCCCAGCAGCCGCTCCCTCACCCCAGTCGGGGACACAGCCCTTCCTGGACCGCGAGCGGGTGGGATGGACGGTTGGGGAAGCATCCCCAGCTCAGCTGGGGCAGACACACAGCTCCCATGTTTCAGTTATTCACTCCTTCACCTCTCTCCGTTTTGGCTGGTTATAGCCTTGGGTTTGTTTGTTCAACCATTAAGCATTTATTAGACACTTACTGTGTGCCAGACCCTTTGCTTCTACCGAGACACAGAAATGTGAACGAGCCCAGGCGTGGTCTGGGGCCTTGATCTTTGTCCCACTGCTCCTGCCCCCTGGGCCTAAGCAGGATGGATGAATGAATGAATGAATGAATGAATGGAATGGCAGTCCAGACAGGAGCCCACTGGGTGACCTAACAGTCCAAAACTGGGGACCGTAGCCAGGAGCCTGGGACTGAATATTTCCAGCAAAAAACCCTGACATCCAACTTAAAAGGGAGGTTGTAGGGTATAGAGCCAAGTCGGATAAAATCAGTGCATGGGTGGGGGGAGGGGAGCAGTAATCTTGGTTATGCATTCAGAATTGTATTTTTTGAGCAACTACTATGTTGCAGCCACCGACCCAAGCACTGTGTCAGGTATTCCTCATAGCAGCCCTCAAGGCTGGGCTATGACATCCCCCTTGTACAGCTTAATAACCAAACTGAGACTTTGCCTGGTTGACTAACTTGTCCTGAGTCACACGCTCTGTGAGTCCTGGAATCAGGCTGTAACCTCGTTTTCCCACCTGCAAAGTCCAGACAATGAGGGATGGCTCACTGCGCTGTGTGGGTGAGGCAGGCTTGGGGCTTACAGCGGCTGTGCGAGGGTCCTCCTGGGCCAGCTGCCGGCTCTCTTTGGAGATCTTCGGCGACAGGGAGAGGCAGTGGGCATCGGAGGGAGGGGAAGGCAGCGCTGGGTTTCCTTTCTGGCCGTTGTTTTTTCTGGCCTGCCTCGCACACTGCCCAGGGGTTGGTGCCGAGCTGGGCCTGGGCCCAGGCGGAGGGCCGAGCCAGGGAGGGCCGTCATCCCTTCCGGCAGGGAGGAGGTGCTGTGGTCATTCCCGAGACTGGCGGGCACAGGGAGCTGGGCTGTCTGCCCCACTCTTGCTGGCAAAAACATCGTACCCCTTGTGGAGGCCTCGGCCATGCGGGCCCTTCAGCCAAGTCCCCGGGGCTCCCCCCAGCTCAGCCCACAATAGCTTTGTGTGACGCTGACTAGGTCACTTGCACCCTGAGCCTCAGTTTCCTTGTCAGTAAAATGGGGACAGGATTAGGGTGAAGGTGAATGAACCTGGCACACAGTAAGTATTCAGCCAATGGTTGTGCCCAGCCCACTCAGAGCTGGTTGTGACTTACAGCCCAGAAGGTCCCTCCTCATGCTCAGAGGCCCCTTTCCTGGCCTTTCAGCCCAGCCAGCAGGGGGCGGGACAGAGGTGTTCTCCAGAAACTGGGTGCTCTTGTCTCAGCGCCCTGGAACCGGGATGGGAGCGTGCAGCCCCATTAGCTCCTTTCTGTGGGGTTGACTTGGACACTTGCCCAGACTTTGTCATTCGGGGCCTGTTCTATATCCCAGATGATTGGAAACAGGCCTCGGGGTCGTGCTGTGACCCCCAGCAAGACCTTCCCCTTTCTGGGCTTCGGCTTCTCGAAGCAGCAGCCGCCACTCAGCCGGCGCTCACTGTGTGGGCACCGGGCCAAGCCTTTTGTGCAACAGCTGACTCGGTCCTCCTGTCAGACCTGCGCGGTTGGTGCTGTTACTGTCACACCCCGTCTGCAGTTGAGACTGAGGCACAGATAGGAGATGATTTGCACAAGATCACGTACTGGTCCCTGGCAGAGATGGAACGTAATTGGCTCTGGGGCTGTCCTTCTTGCTCTGAGTTTACAGTTCTTTAAAATGAGCTTCTGCCCAGCCACAAGCTCTTGTGAGGGTTGGCACCGAGGTGGCCAGGAGAGGCTTCTGGGAGTATTAAGGGGCCCCTGGGGAAACGAAAAGGCATTCCTAAGAACAGGAAGGGCCTGGACAGCTTCCTGGGGGCTGACCTGTGACATAGACGTAAGGAAGATGGGGTGCCTGGGTTTGGGTTTGGGTTTGTTTTTGTTTTTTGTTTTTTTGTTTTTTACAGGGACAGAGAGAGAGTCAGAGAGAGGGATAGATAAGGACAGACAGACAGGAATGGAGAGAGATGAGAAGCATCAATCATCAGTTTTTTGTTTTTAAACCTTAGTTGTTCATTGATTGCTTTCTCATATTTGCTTTGACCGTGAGCCTTCAGCAGACTGAGTAACCCTTTGCTCAAGCCAGTGCCCTTGGGTCCACGCTGGTGAGCTATTTGCTCAAGTCAGATGAGCCCGCGCTCAAGCTGGCGACCTCAGGGGTCTCAAACCTGGGTCCTTCCACATTCCAGTCCGACACTCTATCCACTGCGCCACCACCTGGTCAGGCTGGGTTTGGGTTTTGGTTCTACTCCTTGCTGGCTGTGTGACCCTTGGTGAGTTACTTAACCTCTCTGTGCCTCGGTTTCCTCATCTGCTAAGTGGGGGTGGTGAGAGAACCTGCCTGCTCAGGGAGTGCCCTGCGACCCCGATGGGATGCCCCTCGGCCTGCCCATGCCCTGCTCACCACCCGCCCTTGCTCAGGTCTCCAAGGACATCTCTGTGCGGCTGCATAAGGAGCTCGAGGTGGTGGAGAAGAAGCGGGCACGCCTGGAGGAGGAGAACGAGGAGCTTCGGCAGCGGCTCATCGAGACCGAGCTGGCTAAGCAGGTGCTGCAGACGGAGCTGGAGCGGCCGAGAGAGGTGAGGGCCCCATCTATCCTGGGCAGGGCCAGGCAGGGGGTGGCGAGCATGTGCCAGCCCCACCCAGCCAGTATCTCTGCACAGTTAGGCCCCCTCTGGCAGAGCTGTTTTTTGCATTATTCCGTAGTGAAAAGGTGGGGGGAGGGGCGGGGGGTGGGGAAGAGGGAAAGCAGAGAGACTCCCGCATGCGCCCGACCGACTGGAATCCACCTGGCATGCCTACCAGGGGGCGATGCTCTGCCCATCTGGGGCTTTGCTCTGCCGCAACCAGAGCCATTCTAGCGCCTGAGGCAGAGGCCATGGAGCCATCCTCAGCGCCTGGGCCAGCTTTGCTCCAATGGAGCCTCGGCTGCGGGAGGGGAAGAGAGAGACAGAGAGAAAGCAGAGGGGGAAGGGTGGAGAAGCAGATGGGCGCTTCTCCTGTGTGCCCTGACTGGGAATCGAACCAGGACTTTCACACACTAGGTCGATGATGTACCGCTGATAGAGCTGTTTATTCATGTATTCCTCCAGCGCATGTTTTCTGAGCACCTGCTGTGTACACTGTGTGCTGGCCACTAAGGACACAGTGAGGGATGAAGGACATTTGGGTTCCTGTTTTCAAGGAGCCTACAGACTAATGAAGGAAGCAGTCACCCGGCACAGAACCACACTGATGGGGGCGCTAATAGAGAAAACATGCAACCATGCACAGCATGGGGCTAGCCCTCTGTGCCTCACTTTCCTCATACATACAATGGGGCAATAATGCCCCGGGCCATTGTAAGAACAAGCTGGAATAACTTACGGAGACATACTTCAGGGACTGCGAGGCCCTGCCTGTCAGTGCCGGGCTGGGCCTCTGGCTGGTGTATGGGCAGAGATTTCGGGACACGAGACCCTTCCAGACACCAACCTCTCTGTCTTTGATCATGCCAGTCCCTCCGCCTGGGATGTTTTTCTCTTCCTTCTGCTGTTAGCCACCATGCTGGGTACTTTGTCTCAACAATTTTCATAAAGGCCCAATGAGGTTATGGTCTTACCCATTTTATGGATGAGAAAACAGCCTCTGAGAGAGAGGGATGGATGTCCTCAAGGTCACACAGGGCCCAGTGGGCTTGTTGGACACCCGTTGGAAACCATTAGCTTAGGTGACCCCTAGGGCTGGACTCCTCCAGATTCCAGGGGTCTGTGTTCCCGGCAGCCTGCAATAGCTCCCGGCTCTAGGGGCGGGGCTGGGCCTCAGCTGTCTGGCTGCTCACACAGTATCCTAGGGGATCGTAATTGTTATGGGGCACACTCCCTCCGCACCTTCCCTGAGGGCAGGCTTGCCAGCTTTCTGGGCTCCAGGGCCCTGAGCCAGAACCGCCCTTCAGCTGCCCTCGGAGCGGGTTGCTGTATGTGCCAATGGCTTCTCAGTGTGGAGTCGGGCGTTTGCTGCCTAGCTCATATAACTAACATATGAAACGAGTTCACCGGAGGTTTGTGTTAGCAGTAAGGCTTCTGATCAACAGTTGGCTATTGGTCAAGATTGGTTAAGATTTGGGGGGCAGTCAAAAGTCACATGTGGGTTTTCAACTGCATGGGGGCAAGTTGGTGTCCTAACCCCTTCGTTACTCAGCTGTCAACGGTATGACTGTATTGACACGGAAGGCTCTCTAAGGTACTGAGTTAAGCAGGAAAAGCAGGTTATAGAAGTGTACGTATTGCACAGTCCCGCTAATTATTTTAGACAAGCCATACAAAACACGCTGGATTTGAAGCATGTACGTATACATGCAAACGCAGAACAAAAGTCTGGAGAAAAACCACTGCACTGAAGAATTAGAAAGGGTGGGAGTAGGGTGGAGAATGACTGTTTCCTTCGTACTGTGAGTGCTGTGGTTGGTTTGTTCTTTCACAGTAAGAAGGTACTTGTGTATTATGTGTGAAATTTTAAATGCAGTCAAACATGTAAAGAGCCCTTCGTGGTCCCTGGCACACAGTAGGTATTCAAGAAAGTGGTTTACTGCCCCTTTGGAAGGCGATGTCAGCAAAGCAGGTGTAGCCCACCCTGAAGTGCCCCTCCGTGTCTCAGGATGTGGGCGAGGAGGCGTGGCCCTGTGTTTATTTGCTGATTGCCCTCTCCCTCCTCCCTCTCCTCCTGACTTGGTTTCTATGGAGACGAGGGTCCCTCAGCAATTCTTCTGCCAGAGCATCATCAAGATCTGCCGTTGCCATCCTGACAGGTTGCTGTGACGATGCTGTCACCCGGCTGGGAACAGGAGCCCCTGGCCTGAGCTGATGGGGTTGCCATGGAGACTGGTCTTCGCTCGGAGAAGGGAGGGCGGCCGGCCACGGCCGTGCTCCGTGGTAGCACTGTTGCCCAGCTGGGCTGCAGCTCAAGATTCATAACCCAAGAATCATTCCCTGTTAGGAATCGCTCCCCCTGCTTGTATTTTAGGCAGAAAGCCAACGTCGGGGTTGACGTATACTTATTAGAATCTAGCTGCTGTGTCTGAGGGCTCTCTCTGTACCAGGCACCACACCAGACATTTTATGTACGCCCTCATGTTGTGTAGCAACGACTTCCCAACACACGTAGCGACGCTGTCCCCGTTTTATAGTTGGTCATCTTCTTGGTGATTTTTAAATTGCGATATAATCCACATCATAAAAGTCACCATTTTTAAAGTGTACAACTCAGTGTTTTTTAAATACATGCCTAATGCTGTGCAGTCCCAGAACATTTCCTTTGCCCCCGAAAGCACCCCTGTACCTGTTAGCGGTCACTGCCTAGTCCCTCTTCCCTCCAGCCCGCGGCAACCACACTAATCTGCTTTCAGTCTCTATGGATTTGCCTGTGCTGGAAATGTCACACAAATGGAATCACGCAATGTGTGAGCTTTTGTGACTGGAGCATCTTTCTTTTTTCTATTTAATTGAGTGACTGATTTCTTTCACTTAGCACAAGGGTAGTCCACCTTTTTACACCTACTGCCCACTTTTGTATCTCTATTAGTAGTAAAATTTTCTAACCGCCCACCGGTTCCACAGTAATGGTGATTTATAAAGTAGGGAAGTAACTTTACTTTATAAAATTTATAAAGCAGAGTTACAGCTAGTTAAAGCATATAATAATAATTACTTACCAAGTACTTTATGTCGGATTTTTGCTAAGTTTGGCAGAATAAGTCTTCATAAAACAACTTACTGTAGTTAAATCTACCTTTTTATTTATACTTTGGTTGCTCTGCTACCGCCCACCATGAAAGCTGGAACGCCCACTAGTGGGCGGTAGGGACCAGGTTGACTACCACTGCCTTAGCATAATGTTTTTAAGGGTTTTCTATGTTGAACCATCTATTGGTATTTCATTCCTTTTTATGATCGAATAATAACCCGTTGTACGGATATAGCACATTTTGTCTATTCACCCATCAACAAATCCAGCATCATCAAATGTTGATGGACATTTGGGTTGTTTCCACTTTGTGGCTATTATGAATCATGCTGCTGTGAAAGTTAGTCTCTACAGCAGCGGTTCTCAACCTGTGGGTCATGACCCCGGCGGGGGTCGAACAACCAAAACAGGGGTCGCCTAAAGCCATCGGAAATACATGCTGCTCTACAGGCTTTTGTGTGAATACATGTTTTCAGTTCTCTTGGGTGTATACCCAGGAGTGGACTTGCTGTATATAGATGGGACTGGGGAAAAAAACAAAGATGGGATTCTAACTTGGGGCGCTCTGTGGGAGACTGCAAGTGGCAAAGCTCCTGTAAATTTGAGGCTTAACAGAAGGCTAAGCTCCCCCCCTCCACTCCTCCATATTGGCTAGAAAGCTGAGTATTTGCGCTTATCCCAATCCCCCATCACACTTGGTTAGTGAAGTTGCCAAAGGCTAAGTTTTTCTCCACACCTCCATGTTGGCTGTGATACTGGATTGCTTCAACTTGTCCTATCCGGCTTGTCCCTCCAGAGACTAGAGGCTGTTTCTTTTTATCCTTTGTTTTGTGAAGTTAAGATGTTATGTATGGTGGGGGTTATGTATGGTGGGGGTTTTCTGCACTGGGGAGAATTCTTGGGTTGCTTTGGAAATGTGACTTTGTTTTAAGGATATCTTTGATTTGCTAATGACCTCAGTTTGCCCTATAAATAAAGCAGATTGGGGGGGGGGGTGGAGACTCGCCTTTTGCAAGCTATCTTCTGCATTGCAGAGAGTCCTTCCGAGCCCGTTCTTTCTTCGCTTTAAGCCTATTTTCTTTTCTTTTTTTTACAGAGACAGAAAGAGAGGCAGAGAGAGGGATAGACAGGGACAGACAGACAGGAACGGAGAGATGAGAAGCATCAATCATTAGTTTTTCGTTGGGCATTGCGACACCTTAATTGTTCATTGATTGCTTTCTCATATGTGCCTTGACAGCGAGCCTTCGGCAGACCAAGTAACCCCTTGCTCGAGCCAGCGACCTTGGGTCCAAGCTGGTGAGCTTTTGCTCAAACCAGATGAGCCTGCGCTCAAGCTGGCGACCTCAGGGTCTCGAACCTGGGTCCTCAGCATCCCAGTCCGATGCTCTATCCACTGCGCCACTGCCTGGTCAGACTAAACCTATTTTCTTAATTCTGCGCCATTCCCACTCAGGACCTGGAATTACTAGCCGTGCTGGTTCACAGCAGTCCTCTACCTTCCAGAGCACACTGAGTCTTATGGTGGTGGCCCTGCCCTTCTTGCCCCATCCAGGGGCCTTCCTAGGACCCTGCTTTGTCCTCAGACCCTCCAAAGAGGCTGCTCATTCCATTGAGTACCCCCTAAGTGGCACAGGCTTCCTTATTTATTTATTTTTGGTGGCAGAGACAGAGACAGAGGGACAGATGGGGACAGACAGATAGGAAAGGAGAGAGGTGAGAAGCATCAATTCTTCTTTATAGTACCTTAGTTGTTCATTGATTGCTTTCTCATATGTGTCTTGACCAGGGGGCTACAGTAGAGCAAGTGACCCCTTGCTCAAGCCAGTGACCTTGGGCTTCAAGCCAGTGCGACCCTTGGGCTCAAGCCAGCGACCATGGGGTCATGTCTATGATCCCACAATCAAGCCAGTGACTCCGTGCTCAAACTGGTGAGCCCGCGCTCAAGCCGGATGACACCACGCGCAAGCCAACAACCTCGGGGCTTCAAACCTGGGTGTTCTGTGTCCCAGTTTGATGCTCTATCCACTGCGCCACTGCCTGGTCAGGCCTGGCACAGGCTTCTTGTGCCTATTCCCAGTCTGATGGGTACAAAGGGCGCCGACCATGGGGTCAGATTACCTGGGTTCATATGTTGGCTCTGCGGGCGTTGTCTGTAGCCTACCTGTGGCCTGTGTTGCATCGCAGACGCGAACTTGGAGTCACATGGGCCTGCGTTTGAATTCTGATTTTGCCACTTATTTGCAAATAATGGTAACACTGGGCACATCATGTAATTGTTCATTTATAAGTTGGGAGTATTTGCCCTGGCTTGTTGGCTCAGTAGGTGAAGTGTCATCCCTGAGCACCAAGGTCACTGGTTTGATCCCTGGTCAGGGCACACACAAGAAGCAATCAGTGTGTACACAACTAAATGGAATAGCAAATTGATGCTTCTCTCTCTCTCCCGTCCCCTCTTTCTCTCTCTTCCTCCCTCCCTTACTTTTTCTCTTTCAAATCAATGGGAAAAAATTTTTTTTAAATAGGAATATAAATCCCTACTTCTCAAGAGGCATTTGTTAGACTGGATGAAGAGAAGCAGATAAAGGCTCCCCGGAGAACAGGGGCTTGGTGAATGCTGATCGCCTTGACCGTCACCCTCACAACCTTTACGGCATCCCGAGAAGCCTTGGCCTTAGCTAGTAGAACGAGATGTTTCCACTGCCTCTGGCAAGGGGTGCCCCGTATGGGACTGTCAGCTCCCCATGGAAGGAGCGGTTACATTGCAAGTCAACACCAGCGGTTGGCAAGGTCTGTCCCAGGGACTTTTGATTTGGGGCTCATGCCCAAACCACTGCCCCTCCGCACCCCCCACCAGTGGTGGTCTCCTCCAGCCTGGAGCCCCTAGGCCTGAGGAAGAATGCCTCAGTCTTTGAGAGACACCCCTGTCCCAGGTCCCCCCTAGAGTAAATTTTGCACACACAGTACAGTCTGTGTTTTTAGTGAGACTTTTCCAAACATCCCCTCCAAGTTTGGTGAAAATCTACCCAGCTGTTTTGGCAGAAGGTTCATTTTATTCCTTGAAGGTTGGTCTTTGTTACCTGGCAACCAGGGAGCGGGAAGGGTGTTGGAGGGCAGGGGGCCCCTCCAGAGCTGTGTGCAGGCAGCGTCTCTGCGGCTGGAGCGGTGGAGACACGCTCCGCTGGTCTCCTGAAGGACGAGGGAGGGCATGGCTCCTGCTCCTGCTAACAGCCCTTGGACCGAGAGTGTTTTGAGGCGCTGGTGGGTGGGGAGACTCTGTTACAGGCCAGGCCAGAGAGGGTGCCCTCAGGGTTCGGCAGTGGGGATTGGCATTCCTGTTGGTGCCCCAGCACTGTCCTGCCCTGTCCTGTCCCACACTCCCAGGGCCCCTGGGGGCTCCACAAAGGGGCTCTGACAGACCCTGGCTCCTTGAGGGGGTGCCACAACCCCCTAGGCTGCCTGGCCAGCTGTCTCCCTGCAGAGGGGAGCAGGGTCTGTACTCTGTGAAGCTACCTTGTTTTCCGTCCAGACCTGCAGAGCAGGGCGGGGCCCGCATGGCTTAGACGGGATGGGGGAAGGGGCAGTCCGAACCCGGAAAGCCTGGAGCCCCTCTTGTCTGGAAAAGGGGTGCTGCTTCAGCCCCTCTCACCTGCCCGCTGCCCTATCTTTCTGATCACGTGCAGGCCACTCAGAGCTCACTGTCTGCCCGGTGGCAGGCATTCAGTGACTTTTCTTGGGGAAAATACATGTTGAAAACATTTTACTATGAACTTTCCCCCTCTACCCAACAGGTAAAATATGCTTGGTAGAGAAAGACTAGAAAATACAAGCACTTAAACTGTAAGGTGGGAAAAAAACTCACCTATAATCCAGCATTCAGAGGGAATTAACTCTGAGTAATTACCTAGTTACTGTTTGGGTGAGAGATATATGTACTTTATTTTTATTTTATATTTTTAAGTGAGAGGAGGCTAGATAGACAGACTCCTGCATGCGCCCTGACCAGGATCCACCTGGCAACTTCCGTCTGGGACCAATGCTTGAATCAACCCAGCTATCCTCAGCACCTGGGACCAACACTTAGACCGAACCACTGGCTGCAGGAGAGGAAGAGGGAGAGAAGGGGGAGAGGGGGGGGGGAGAGAAGCAGATGGTCATTTCTCATGTGTGCCCTGAACAGGGATCGAACCCGGGGACATCTGCATGTCAGGCCAATGCTCTATCCACTGAGCCAACTTACCGGGACCTATATGTACTTCCAATACGGTTTTTCTACTTATATGCACACTTATGTTGAACTGTGTATGTATATATGTATTTTTGAACTAAAGAGGTAATGGAAGCTCAGTGAAGCAAAACTGTCATTACAAAATCCCATAAAGGCATGCCTGGCATACCTCTGAGCACGGGTGCGTCAGACTCTGGTCACATTGGTTGCCTCGGGCAAGAGAAGGTGAGAGGTCCGCTGCATTCCTTTTTGTACTTTTGAAGTTTGAATATGTTATCTACAAGAATAATAGAAATAATAACAGCCATGCATACAAGAAAAGAAAGCAAGCCTCCCTGCATTCTGCCCTGACTCCGCCTAACTCATGACGAGTAGTTTGGTCTGTATCGTTGTTTTGGGGTGTTTTTTTTTTCTAATTTATTTTTCATAGTTTCTGTCTTTTTGGGCCTCTCTCTGTATATTTCCCTCCCTATGTATTTTTTTTAAAAATAAAGACAAGATTATGTCCTATGCACAGTTTCTGTAACCTACAAAATAACGTAGCACGAACACAGACTGTTTTTTAAAATGCTAGATGTTTGAGGGTTTTCTTCTGCCTAACGTGCTTATTATGAAAATCAAAGATCACAGAGGCCAGTAAACATAGGAAGGAAAGAAAGTCTAAAAGAGTACCATCTATTTCAGTATTTTAAACACAGAGCCAAAGGTCAAGAAGGAGCTCCAGCGACCAGGGGCTTGGGCACCCTCAGGCTGAGTAGGAGAAGGGGTGGGGGGTGTGCAGGGGGACATCTGCTTCGTCAGCATGCCAGAGATTCGCAGTGAGAATGTATTTTTATGTATTAGTTTATTTTATAAAAAAATATTGTGTATTTAAAAAGGCTTGAGGACCAAAGAAAGAAGTGGGGGAACGAAGTGCAAATGCGACTTTCCTGCACACTCACCGTTAACAGCTGGTGAATATTCTGCAGACCGCCCCACCCCCCATGGACGTGTGTGTGCGTGCACGCACACACCCACCCATCTTATTTTTATAAAAATGATAACATGCTTTCTTTTTTAAATAACAGCTTTATTGGGATATAATTTTCATACCATAAAGTTGGCCTTTTTTAAAAGTATACAGTTCAGTGGTTTGAAGAATATTCGGAGTTGTACAACTGTCGCCGCTAATTCCGGAACATTTTCATCATCACCCCAAAGGAAGCCCTGGGCCCATCGTTGTCACTCCCTGTCTGCCCCCAACCCCCGACAATC
Organism: Saccopteryx bilineata; assembly: GCF_036850765.1. NCBI lineage: Eukaryota > Metazoa > Chordata > Mammalia > Chiroptera > Emballonuridae > Saccopteryx > Saccopteryx bilineata. Next base: position 201,215,523 of record NC_089495.1, read on the forward strand.
ACTCATCTGTCTGCTTTCTGCCTTTGTGGACTTGCCTGTCCTAGACATTTCGTGTAAACGGAACCATACGCTGTGTAGCCTTTCGTGACTGGCTTCTTTCCCTTTGTGTAAGGTACATACATGTTGTCGCATGTGTCGGTACCCCATTCCTTTCTCGGTGGTTGAACAGTATTGCCTCGTGTGGATGCACCGCATCTTGTTTGTCCTTCATCAGCTGGTGCACGCTGGGTTGTAGATTTTGTTCTGCGGGGTCTTTCTTTCCCTTACAAGATGTCTTAGAGACTTTACCATGTTGCTGAGTCCTTCTCTTCCTGTCCTTATTAACGGCTTTAGGCTTTCTATTATCTCCTTCCTTTCTATGTATGTAATTGATGGCTGGGACTTCTCAGTGCCTTTGGAGACCCCTTGCTCCCCTTCCTGTCACCTACTTTCTTCCTCCAGGGAGTCTGCAGTGCTTGAAGGGGCTATGGTCACCTAATCCATGGCTCAGGGTTTGTTTTTTTTTGTTTGTTTGTTTATTTATTTATTTTACAGAGAGAGGAGGGAAGGGAGAATGAGAAGGTATCAACTCATAGTTACATCATTTTATTTTATTTTATTTTTTATTTTTTTATTATTATTTTTTTTTTCATTTTTCTGAAGCTGGAAACAGGGAGAGACAGTCAGACTCCCACATGCGCCCGACCGGGATCCACCCGGCACGCCCACCAGGGGCGGTGCTCTGCCCCCCAGGGGACGATGCTCTGCCCATCCTGGGCGTCGCCATATTGCGACCAGAGCCACTCTAGCGCCTGAGGCAGAGGCCACAGAGCCATCCCCAGCGCCCGGGCCATCTTTGCTCCAATGGAGCCTCGGCTGCGGGAGGGGAAGAGAGAGACAGAGAGGAAAGCGCGGCGGAGGGGTGGAGAAGCAAATGGGCGCTTCTCCTATGTGCCCTGGCCGGGAATCGAACCCGGGTCCTCCGCACGCTAGGCCGACGCTCTACCGCTGAGCCAACCGGCCAGGGCCATAGTTACATCATTTTAATTTTTTTTTTTTATTTATTCATTTTAGAGAGGAGAGGGAGAGACAGAGAGAGAGAGAAGGGGGGAGGAGCTGAAAGCATCAACTCCCATATGTGCCTTGACCAGGCAAGCCCAGGGTTTCGAACCGGCGACCTCAGCATTTCCAGGTCAACGCTTTATCCACTGCACCACCACAGGTCAGGCTAGTTACATCATTTTAGTTGTTCAATTGCTTGTTGTATGTGCCTTGACTGGGCAAGCCTGGGGTTTCGAACTGGCGACGTCAGCATTCCAGGTTGGCGCTTTATCCACTGTGCCACCACAGAGCGGGCCCGTGGCTCAGTTTTGTTTTTTCTTTTGTGACAGAGACAGAGAGAGGGACAAATAGGGACCGACAGGTGGGGAGAGAGATGAGAAGCATCAATTCTTTGTTGTGGCACCTTAGTTGTTCATTGATTGCTTTCTCATATGTGCCTTGACCCGGGGGCTCCAGCAGAGCAAGTGACCCCTTGCTCAAGCCAGCGACCATGGGGTCATGTCTATGATTCCATGCTCAAGCCAGTGACCCCACGCTCAAGCTGGCCCATGGCTCAGTTTGATAGATAATAAGTTGGAGTTTCAGGGAGAAGAAGGGATTCACCCAGGATCATAACATAAACTCAGAGCTGTAGGGTTCCCAGAGTTCAGCTTCCGGCTAAAGTCACAGCCCCTCCCACTTAGCTTGTTGCTAAGCAAGCTCAGATCTTCAACCCAGAGCCCTCACTCCTCACCTCAATCACTCCACGTGGGGTCTCCCTCGGAGCACCCCCTGGGTGGGCCCCATTTGTGGGAGGGGCTCTTTATGGGTGGACTTGCTTTGTGGCTCTCACCCACAAAACAAAGTCTTGGCAACCCAGCATCTGAAATATCAGCCTCTGCCTTCCTGCCTTATTTGCATTTCAAAAGGTCTCTTTAGGATTTGATTGGACTTTAAGATAAACTTAAGAGCCCATCTGGAGTTCATCTTCCTGGCTCTGTGGTTTCTACCTGGGCTGCACATTCGACTCACTGGGGAACCTACTTTAGAATACTGATGTCAGAGACCCACCCTGGACCAATGATAACAGAATCCCTGAGGTGGGACTTTGGGCATCTTTTTTTTTTTTTTTTTTTTTAAGTTCCCAAGGTAACTGACATGCACTCAGCTTGAGAAGCACTGTGCTTCCTCATCAAAGAAGGCACGTTTTCTCCTTCCAAGTCCTTGGAGCTGGATGTAGAGGTCTGTCGAGAACCGGCCCCCTGGTCAGCTGTGGATTTGCTCTGGGACCGCGCTGTCACCTTCCGTAACGCTGGGGCTCGGATCAGATCAGTGGTTCTCCCCTTCAGGGATGGGATGTAAGAGGTGAGGGGTGGGGAGGGCATGTATTCAGACCACCTCAGAGCATTCTTTAAAAAATACCTGCCCAACCTGAAAAGTCGGAAACCACCTGAGTGAGTCAGTCGCCCCTCTCGCAGGTCCGCGGACTCATGCGTCTAATTGAATGACGTATAAACACTGAGAAACTTCAGTAATGGTTATTGTAGCCTTTCTTCCTCAAAATCTCCTCCTTCGAGCATGTGCCAGTTTTGCATTCCTGCCGGAGATGTATGAGCATTTCTGTTCCTCCAGAGCTTCCGTAGAATCTGCCGTGAGATGTTTGGATGTTTGCCAATCTGATAGGTGAGAAATGGTATCCCAGTGTGGTTTTAATTTGCATTTCTCTATGAACAGCGTGACCGTCTTCTTATGGTTAGGAGCCATTTACCTTTCTTTCCCTGAGAACTGTTCTTCATATCACTCTCTCATTTCTCTGTTGGGCTTGTGTTTTTTATTTCCTATTTTGTAAAGCTCTTTACCTAGATAGGATATGAACCTTTGGTCAGTGTTATGAATTGCAAATATTTTCCCCAGTTTGTCATTTATATTTTTAGGTTTTTTTTTGTTTTTTTTTGTTTTTTTACAGAGACAGAGAGAGAGTCAGAGAGGGATAGATAGGGACAGACAGGAATGAACAGAGATGACAAGCATCAAGCATCAGTTTTTCATTGTGACACCTTATTCATTGATTGCTTTCTCATATGTGCCTTGACCAGGGGGCTTCAGCAGACCAAAGGAACCCCTTGCTCAAGCCAGCGACCTTGGGTCCAAGCTGGTGAGCTTTTGTTCAAACCAGATGAGCCCACGCTCAAGCTGGCAACCTCGAGGTCTCGAACCTGGGTCTTCCACATCCCAATCCGATGCTCTATCCACTGCGCCACCGCCTGGTCAGGCTTTAATTTTCTTAAGGTGTATTTATTTTTCATGTGGATTTTGCTTATCTGATCAAATGTATCGATTTTCTTCACCTATCGCTTCTGGAATTTTGAGCCATGATTATTTGAGTTGTAATCTTGTTTTGCTTTAAGTCTGCATTGCAGACTTTTACAGTTTAAATTGAGATCTGCCCCTCATCATTTCCAAGGCTCCACAGAGACTGTTGGAAGAGTTCCCCTTGTGAATAACACCATCAGGAAGTGAGGCAGAGGGGAGAAGTTGGGGTGTGGCGCCTTCACACCAGCAGCTCAGCCAGTCTGATGGGGAGCTTAGAGCGAGATGGGCCCGTCGAGTTGTCCTGAGTTGAGGGTGGGGAGCATGAACCAGTCATTGGATGTGGGATGCCCTCAGCCAAAGGCCATTGCTGGGAGAGGAATGAATGCCCCAGTCCTGAAGGGGGGACCTCAGTGAAGCACCCCAGCCTCACCCTGTCTTGGTCCCTGCTACGTTCTCTGCACCTAAGGGTGCCTAGCACGTAGTAGGTGCTCAGGAGGTCTTTAGGGAATGAATGAAAGACATGCACGAACAGAAATCCAGATATCCGGGTCTCAGCCCAGGCCAGCTGGATCACAATATGGAGGTGGGAAGGGGGGGCACCTGGCCAGTTGTGTTCAGAATCACCCCCTGAAGTGCTTCTGGCCTGTCCCCATTTGCAGCTCACCAGGTGGTCTTGAGAGTCTCTCTGGCTTAGCAGTTTGCTCTGGTCAAGGCCTGGAGGTGGCTGGGCTGGCCTGGGCTGGAGAGGGGGGACCGCAGTGGGACCTTAGGCTCTGTGATTTCTCTTTGGATGCACACCACGCTCATGAGCTCTCCGTGCTGACTTTTTTTTTTTATTTATTTATTCATTTTAGAGAGGAGAAGGAGAGAAAGAGAGAGAGAGAGAGAGAGAGGAGAGGGGGAGGAACTGGAAGCATCAACTCCCATATGTGCCTTGACCAGGCAAGCCCAGGGTTTCGAACCGGCGACCTCAGCATTTCCAGGTCGACGCTTTATCCACTGCACCACCACAGGCCAGGCTCCGTGCTGACTTTTTTTTATCTCCCTCCAGCATTCCTTGAAGAAGAGAGGAAGCCGCTCCCTGGGGAAGATGGACAAAAAGCCATCCATACAGGTACTTCCCAGCAGCTCCCACAGCCCCCAGTGCAGCCCCCACTGGGAGGTTTCGGTCTTCAGGGTCAAGGCCTGACTCCCAAGTGGCTGGGGGGGGGGGTCCCCAGAGGTGCCTAACCCTCTCCAGCTCTACCCCGTCCTCACCTGTTCATTTTCTTAGCTTCACTGCCCATTTCACTTCCCAAAACCATGCCCTGAACCATGGCTCTTGCACACTCAGATCAGCGATACATGTAGCATAGGCCAGGCATAGGATGCAGTTAGCTTCTGGCGGTCTTGGGTTGTCAGGGGGCCGGGCACTTTTCATACATTATCTCATTTAAGGAGTGTTATTGTCCCATTTTACAGGTGAGGAAACTGTCATAGTAATGGTCTTAGTGGTAGTAGCCTCAATAGTCAGCCTAGTTAAAAAAAATGTCACCTATTCCAGGAAGCCGTCCTGGACTTACCAGGCTATGTGTGGTGCTTTATATTTGCTGCTCTATCAATACCCCCCTCTCTGCTTCCCTTGGACTTCCTCTGCTTCATTCTTGTGTTTCCAACACATAATTGGTGCCCCCAGAAACTCTGTGATTGGTATTGAGCCTCCCAACACTAACCTCCTTGGGTCCTCTCTGTACCTGTGTCTGGTGGGCTCTAGGAGGACAGCGCAGACCTGAAGTGCCAGCTGCACTTTGCAAAGGAGGAGTCGGCCCTCATGTGCAAGAAGCTCACCAAGCTGGTCAAGGAGAACGACGGCATGAAGGAGGAGCTGCTCAAGTACCGCTCGCTCTACGGTGACCTGGACAGCGCCCTGTCAGCAGAGGAGCTGGCCGACGCCCCCCACTCGCGGGAGACCGACCTGAAGGTGCATCTGAAGCTGGTGGAGGAGGAGGCCAACTTGCTGAGCCGCCGCATTGTGGAGCTGGAGGTGGAGAACCGGGGCTTGCGGGCCGAGATGGACGACATGAAGGACCACGGTGGCGGTGGCGTGGGCCCGGAGGCACGCCTGGCCTTCGCTGCGCTGGGCGGCGGCGAGTGCGGGGAGAGCTTGGCCGAGCTGCGGCGGCACCTGCAGTTCGTGGAGGAGGAGGCAGAGCTGCTGCGGCGCTCCTCCGCCGAGCTCGAGGACCAGAACAAGCTGCTGCTGAGCGAGCTGGCCAAGTACCGCTCGGAGCACGAGCTGGACGTGACGCTGTCGGAGGACAGCTGCTCCGTGCTCAGCGAGCCCTCGCAGGAGGAGCTGGCGGCCGCCAAACTGCAGATCGGCGAGCTCAGCGGCAAGGTCAAGAAGCTCCAGTACGAGAACCGCGTGCTGCTGTCCAACCTCCAGCGCTGCGACCTCGCCTCCTGCCAGCGAACGCGGCCCATGCTGGAGACGGACGCAGAGGCGGGGGACTCCGCCCAGTGCGTGCCGGCGGCCCTCAGCGAGGCCCACGGCTCCCATGTCGCCCGGCTCTGCAGAGCCCGGGAGGCCGAGGCGCTGCCTGGTCTGAGGGAGCAGGCGGCCCTGGTCAGCAAGGCCATCGATGTCCTGGTGGCCGATGCCAACGGCTTCTCGACGGGCCTCCGCCTGTGTCTAGACAACGAGTGCGCTGACTTTCGGCTGCACGAGGCCCCCGACAACAGCGAGGGCCCCAGGGACACCAAGCTCATCCACGCCATCCTGGTGCGGCTGAGCGTGCTCCAGCAGGAGCTGAACACCTTCACGCGGAAGGCGGACGCCGTCCTGGTCCTGGGGGGTTCGGCCAAGGAGCCCCAGGAGCCCTTCTCGCCGCTCACCCCCCTGGGCTCCCAGGGGCCCTCCAAGGAGATGCTTCTGGCCAAAGACCTCGGCTCAGACTTCCAGGTGAGAGGTCCCAGCCACAGGGCCTGTCACTTTTTTTTTTGTTAGAACGTTTTTAACTGAACCATAACGTGCAGACAGACAGGGACACAAAGCACGGGTGTGTAGAGCTTCGGGTTTTCCCAAGGTGAACACATTCATATGACCATTACCCAGAACAAGAACTAAAACACCATCAACACCCCAGGAGCCTCTCCTCTTGTCCTCTTGAAGCCATAATACCTGCCCCCAAGAGTAGCCTTTTTTTCCCGTATTTTTCCAAAGTTAGAAGCAGGAAGACAGACAGACTCCCACATGTGCCCGACCGGGATCCACCTGGCATGCCCACCAGGGGGCGATGCTCTGCCCATCTGGGCCCTTGCTCCATTGCAGTCGGAGCCATTCTAGTGTCTGAGGCGGAGGCCATGGAGCAGGAGTCCCCATGCAGGCCGCATGCGGCCTCCTGAGGCCATTTAGCTGGCCCCGCCGCACTTCCGGAAGGGGCACTCTTTCATTGGTGGTCAGTGAGAGGAGCACAGGATGCAGGTGGAGTACTGTATGTGGTGGGGCCACAAAGTGCAGCATCGCTCACGTTCAGTACTACTTTCGGTGACGCGGGACGCATGCCTCACGGCTCCGGAAGCGAGTCATATCACTTGTTACGGCTAGCAGTGACAAATATGGAACTGGACATTGACCATCTCATTAGCCAAAAGCAGGCCAATAGTTCCCATTGAAATACTGGTCAGTTTGTTGATTTAAATTTACTTGTTCTTTATTTTAAATATTGTATTTGTTCCCGTTTTGTTTTGTTACTTTAAAATAAGATATGTACAGTGTGTATAGGGATTTGTTCGTAGTTTTTTTTATAGTCTGGCCCTCCAATGGTTTGAAGAACAGTGAACTGGCCTCCTGTGTAAAAAGTTTGGGGACCCCTGCCATGGAGCCATCCTCAGCGCCCAGGCCAACTTTGCTCCAGTGGAGCCTTGGCTGCGGGAGGGGAAGAGAGAGATAGAAAGAAAGGAGAGGGGGAGGGGTGGAGAAGCAGATGAGTGCTTCTCCTGTGTGCCCTGGCCGGGAATCGAACCCAGGACTTCCACATGGCGGGCAATGCTCTACCACTGAGCAAACCAGCCAGGGCAAGAGTAGCCTCTTGATTCAGTTCTGTCTGTGAACTTCATATCACCTGGCTCAAACAGTGCGCACTTGTGCCCGGTTTCCTTCGCTCACCATTGTATTTGTCATCACACGGGGCAGTCGTTTGTCAATCCTTATTACTGGATCTGATCTCGTAGAGTGACTATGCCACAGTTCCCTTGCCCACTGACTGCGGAGAGAAACAGAGGTTGATTCCGAGGCCCTTTCTTCTTTTCTGTGTCTTTCGCAATTTTGTATTTTTTTTTTGTTTTTTAACGAGTATTACTAAAACAAAGAACTTTTATTCCGGTCCTGTGCAAAGGCAAGAAACTTGGCATTCTAAAGGTAATGAACCTCCAGCCTCGATGTCTAAAAAATTCGACTTAGAGAAATTAAAAGGGCTCCGCAAGAAGCATTATTGCTCAAGTCCATAAACATTCCATTTCAGGAGCGTTTGAGGTGACAGATGCAAGCTTCCTCCCCGCTGCTTCTTACTCCCTACGCTATTGCTGTAACAGTCAGGAGCAGCTCTGGCCAGTCCAGTGGCCCCTAGCCACATGTGGCTACTTAAATTAAAATGAATAAAAACGATAGACAATTGAAAATTCAGTGCCTCAGTCGCAGTAGTCACATGTCAAGGGCCCTGGAGCTGCATGTGTCATGTGGTGCAGATCTGGAATAGTTCATCACCAGAGCATGCCCGTCTACATCTTCCTCTACATACACTCTCATGTGTTTGTTGTTTCACCCAAATTGCCTTTTGTTATACCCGCGGTTACCACACTAACTTGCTTTTCTCGTGGAATGTGTCTGTTGGTTCGCTGACTTATGATGTGTGGTGTGTGTGTGTGTGTGTGTGTGTGTGTGTGTGTATATATATATATATATATATATAGTTTGTGCTCAGTGCTGGAGGTGCCTTGGTAAGCAAAAACAGATGGGAGTCCTGCCTCCCGCCCCCACTCTCTCACCCCCCACCCCCCACCGTTGCCCATATCATCTAGTGGGGAAGAGAGATGTTAATCAAGAGATGCCGATGAATATGAAATTACAAACTGAGATGAAGGCTCTCAAGGAAAGGTACTTGGTTCCATGAACAAGAAACCTGACCTCGACCCTGGGTCAGGGAAGGCCTCTGATCTGAGCCGAGAGCAGAAGGACGGGTTACCAGGGTGTTCGAAGCAGAGGGAGCAGCCTGTGGAAGGGCACCATGGCAGGATGACCGGAAGGAGCGGGGTGTGTCTAAGGACTAGCAGGGGGGAGGCTGGACTGCGGAGAGCATCGGGAAGCTTGGAGCTTCGTTCACCCTGAGACCAGTGGGGTGGGTCTTTCCATGTCCATACAGAGAGATTCAGCTCTTTCTTCTTCCCAACGACACACTGTAGTGTTGCCATAATCTTTTTTTTTTTTTTTTTTTTTTTTTTGACAGAGTCAGAGAGAGGGATAGATAGGGACAGACATAGGAAGGGGGAGAAAGATGAGAAGCATCAATTTTTCACTGCGGCACTTTAGTTGTTCATTGATTGCTTTCTCATATGTGCCTTGACTGTGGGGCTATAAGCAGACCGAGTGACCCTTTGCTTAAGCCAGTGACCTTCAAGCTGGTGAGCTTTGCCTAAACCAGGTGAACCCGCGCTCAAGCTGGTGACTTCGGGGTCTCGAACCCGGGCCCTCTGCATCTCAGTCTGATGCTCAGTCCACTGCGCCACCGCCTGGTCAGGCGCCATAATCTCTTTACTCACTGCCCTCTTCACCTGGCTTGGTCCTGCTTTTTTAAGCAAGCAGACTGCCCTCATGTTAGGTCCCCCTCTCGACTCTTCCTGAGCTGGGGCCTCTCGTGTGGCGGGACAGTTGAGGGGGCTCAGAGGTTTGTGCACAAGACATTCACAGAGTGAGTGTTTCACTTACTGCTTACCTGGTCATTCATCCTTTCCACAAACATTCACTGAGTGGTTGCGGTGCCCGAACCAGGGCTGAGTCTGGGCTACAGAGGTGAGGCCACCTGGGTCCGAGCCCTCTGGTGGGTGGGCAGAGCGCCTTATGGAGCCCAGAGACCTGGGGCGGGGCTGTTTGTGGCACGCTTCAGGCCTGTTTCCATGGTTATTTTGTTCCTTCTGCCTGTGCCTCTGGGTGCAGCCACCTGACTACAGGGACCTGCCGGAATGGGAGCCCAGGATCCGAGAGGCCTTCCGCCCTGGTGACTTGGACTCCAAGCCTGACCCCAGCCGGAGCTTCAGGCCCTACCGAGCTGAAGACAATGATTCCTATGCCTCTGAGGTGGGCTTAGGCCTGAGCAAGCAGGGGGCAGGGGGGGGGGGCACGGGACGGGGGCGGGGGGACGGGTAGGAAGCGAGTGGCTGGGGCTTCCCCCAAAGCAGCAGCACCATGGGGAGTCTTAGCTGGCGATGAGATGGGCTCTGAGTATTCCGCTTGGTTTCAAGCTTCCTGGAAGCCAAGACAAAAAGGGAAACAAGGGGGTTTGGGCCATTCTCATGGTCTGATCAAAAGAAGTTTATCAACTTAGTTTAAAGAAATTGATTTTTTCCCCCTGTACTAAATTCCACCAGAAATTTAATAATTTATGGCATTTAATGGACCCACTAATTTATGTACAGGAAGGCAGCAGTCTCTACAGTCAGGCTGATGGGGTTCAAATCGTGGGTCCACTATATACTGGCTGTAAGTCACTTGACCTCTCTGATTGTCAGTTTCTTACCTTCGAAATAAAAGTGATCCCCCAGAAGGTTGCTGAAAGGATTAAATATACACAAAGCCTTAGGTTAAGCCTGGCCCATGCCGGGTGAGGAGGAGGAAGATGGTGATGACACATGACTGGGCCGCAAGTTTAATGTGCGTGTGTGTGTGCGTGCGTGCGCGCACGGCGCGTCCATGCTCTCCATGTTTTTCTACTGAGTTATATATTTTTAAAAACTCTATTGGAGTGTATAACATAATGTAATATACTTAAAATAGTATGATAATATGCGTAAAGGACAGCATCTTTAAGAGTATGGCTAATTGATTTTTAGCTATGTATACACCCATTAAACACGTGTATTGATCCCCATCATTATTATCTAAGTTTTCTGTAAATTTTTGCAATTACAAACAATGAGACAATGAACATTCTCTTTGTGTGTGTGTGTGTGTGTGTGTGTGTGTGTGTGACAGAGACAGAGAGAGACAGAGAGAGACAGAGAGAGGGACAGATAGGGACAGACAGGAAGGGAGAGAGATGAGAAGTATCAATTCTTTGTTGTGGCACCTTAGTTTTTCACTGATTGCTTTCTCATATGTGCCTTGACTAGGGGCTACAGCAGAGTGAGTGACCCCTTGCTCAAGCCAGCGACCTTGAGCTCAAGCTGGTGAGCCTTGCTCAGACCAGATGAGCCCGCACTCAAGCCGGCGACCTCAGGGTCTCGAACCTGGGTCCTCTGCATACTAGTCCGATGCTCTATCCACCGTGTCACCGCCTGGTCAGGCAAGACAATGAACATTCTTGCAAATCAAACTTAGTCTACACAGTATATTATTTTCTTCAAGTAAATTTCATGAAGAGCTATTATCTCTGTGTTGAAATTACAGTAGCTAGATTAGCTTTGCACTGTTTTTGTTTAATCATCATGGCAGCTCGCTGAGGCAGGGTCAGCCCTTGTGCCTGATTTGTACTCGAAGGACAGCTTAGATCTGACTTAACTTCTGTTGCTTCCCTACCACTGTCGTCCTCTGACCACAGCTTCTGACTTCCTCTTGCTCTCTCCCTCCTTGTCATCGCTGTCCCTCATGCCTACCCCAGATCAAGGAGCTGCAGCTGGTGCTGGCCGAGGCCCACGACAGCCTCCGGGGCCTGCAAGAACAGCTCTCCCAGGAGCGGCAGCTACGGAAGGAGGAGGCTGACAACTTCAACCAGAAAATGGTCCAGGTGTGTGGTGCTCAGGGCCCGCCTACACTTACTCCAACCTCCCTTCCCTGAACTGAAGGCAGAAACCTCAGAGGTCCAGGAGTCTTCAGAAGGCAAGAATGTCAGGGAAAACCTGCGTCTCCCTGCGCCATGCTGCCCTCGTGGTTGTGGGGTGTCGCTGCACATGCGATTACGCAGCAGCTGTGCTGGGCTGGAATCGTGGGCTTATCATTGACTACCTGAGTGACCTCAGGCCAATCCTGTGTCCTCGCTGGGTCTCCGTTTTCCATCTACAAAGTACTGGCCTTCATCAGAGCTGAAAACCTGTAGCCTCATAGGTGTGTCTGGTAATCAAGCGAATAGTCCTGCTAACAGAAAATACATTAAGCCCTTACTGTATGTCAGGCCTGTGCGATGCACTTAACATACACCATGTCCTTTAATCCTCATGTCTTTTCCAGTGCAGTGTCCCCGCTTCACAGATGGGGAAACTGATTCCCAGAGAGCTGAAGTGCTTTGCCCAGGGTTGCACATCTGGGCGAGGTGGGGCTGGAATTCTCATCCAGGTCTCTGGCTCCCTCTTAGCCATGACACAGCATTGCTTTTTCTAGGCTAGTACACGGGCTCAGCGTTCCTCACTCCCAGCATGCCCTTTGCTCTCCAGGCGGGTCACCCCTCCCTGCCTTCATTGCTCACCCTCCCAGGTTCCTCATTAAATGTGAGTTCATATGCAACACTGGCATCCAGTGCGTGCTTATCCTATTATGTCATTGTTTTTACAATCAGGCAGAGCTGGGTTCAAATCCCAGCTGTTCTCACTGATTCCGTAACTGATTGCTGCCGCTGCTTTCATGAGTGCCTGTTCCCTGGAGTAGCAGAGGGCAGTGTTTATCTCAACAGAATGAGCTGCTGGCTGTGGAATCCCTGGCAGGGATCGCCAATAAGCACCACCCAGATTTTCCTCCCTGTCCTTGTCAGAAGCCTGGAATGGGGTGGGGTAGTAGTGCCCAGGAAGACAGCTGGGTTGCTCACGCTCTTGTCCCCCCTGGAAGCTGAAGGAGGACCAGCAGAGGGCGCTCCTGAGGCGCGAGTTCGAGCTGCAGAGCCTGAGTCTCCAGCGCAGGCTGGAGCAGAAATTCTGGAGCCAGGAGAAGAACATGCTGGTGCAGGAGTCCCAGCAGTTCAAGCACAACTTCCTGCTGCTCTTCATGAAGCTCAGGTGGTTCCTCAAGCGCTGGCGGCAGGGCAAGGTTTTGCCCAGCGAGGGGGATGATTTCCTTGAGGTATGTTTCCCCTGGCACTGGGACGAGGTTGGGGGGGGAGTGTGGGGGAGCTAGGACCGCACGGACACCCAGCCGAAGCTCAGGTACAAGCCATCAGCTTGCAGGCTTCATTCAGCACCTGTTTGTGAGAACCAGCTCTCTCCTGGGCGCTGTGGCAGGGGCTGGGGATACTGTGGTGAAGAAGACGGGCTTGGGCCTGGCCTCAGCAGAGAAAAAGCCTCTTTGGGGGCTGGGAGGTCGCTAATACTTGTTCCTCCCCCTTTCCCACAGACCTGGAGTCTTCAGCAGGCAACAGTATGGAGGTGATTTTAATAATCTAGTGCTGTTGTTACTGCATTGTATGCAAATATAGTGTGTGTGAATGGTTTTTACTCCTTTAAAGTATAACTTACATACAGGAAAGTGCACATATCTTTTTTTTTTTTTTTAAGCAGGGACAGAGATAGAGTCAGAGAGAGGGATAGATAAGGACAGACAGACAGGAACAGAGAGAGATGAGAAGCATCAGTCATCAGTTTTTGTTGCGACACCTTAGTTGTTCATTGATTGCTTTCTCATATGTGCCTTGACCGTGGGCCTTCAGCAGACCGAGTAACCCCTTCTCGGGCCAGCGCCCTTGGGCTCAAGCTGGTGAGCTTTTTGCTCAAGCCAGATGAGCCTGTGCTCAAGCTGGACACCTCGGGGTCTTGAACCTGGGTCCTTCTGCATCTCAGTCCAGCGCACTATCCATGGCGCCACCGCCTGGTCAGGCGAAAGTGCACACATCTTAAGTGCACAGCCAGTGAAGTTTTCTAGCCACACCCAGATCACAATAGGGCATGTCTCCAGTGCCTAGTCAATAGGCACCCCCCAGCGGCCAGCACTTTCTGATTCCATATACCACCAGTTCACTGCCTATCGCAGGAGTTTATAGGAGTACATGCAGTCTTGTGTCTTCCTTTTTTTGCTCAGTATAATTTTTTGAGATTCGTCCATGTTTTGCGTATAAAAATAGTTTATTCTTTTTTATTTTTGACTTATGACTATATCTACTTCATTAATATTTTAATTTTTATTGATTGATTTTAATGAGAGAGGAAGGGGGAGGGGAGGGAACATCAATCTGTTCCTGTAGGTGCTCTGCCCCGGGGGTCAAACCAGCAACCTCTGTGCTTTGGGACGATGCTCTAACCAACTGAGCTCTCCGGCCAGGGCTATACCTCTTTTATTTTTAATGTTACCTGTGATATAAAGCAATGGTTACTGGCTTTCCATTTTTAGTAATAATAATTGCCTTTTTTAGATATGTTTACTCAACTAGAAAGGGTAGGTTGATCTAAAAACCTTAATGCTAGAGCCCTGACCAGGTGGTTCAGTTGGTTAGAGCATCATCCTGATATGCCAAGGTTGCAGGTTCGATTCCCCGTCAAGTGTGTGGTGCTATTAGCAGGTGTGTGGTGCTCAGGGCCCACCTACACTTACTCCAACCTCCCTTCCCTGCCTCTGAGGCAGAAACCTCAGAGGTCCAGGAGTCTTCAGAAGGCAAGAATATCAGGGGAAACCTGCATCTCCCTGTGCCATCTCCCTGCACATACAAAAATCAACCAATAGATGCATGAATGGGTGGAATAGAAAAATTGATGTTTCCCTCTCTCTCTTTCTCTCCCCCTCCCATTCTTCCTTCCTTTCTAAAGTCAACCAGGCAATAAAAAACCATTCATGATAGCACAGGTGGTATGTGGCTGTGGCAGGAAGCATGAGGAGTGGACCTTTGGGAATGTATGAGGCTTGGGAGGACACCCATGGTCCATTTGTCCCTCAGCCTGTGCAGGGTCCTTTGTTCCTCAAAGAGCAGCCATGATAGAGGCCCTTGGGAGGGTCACTGATCATCATGAAGTGGACCTCACCTTGGAGTATCTGAGAAGCAGCTCGAAAGTCTCCCATGGCTGTCCCTTGAGCATCACCCCTTTGTGACACCAGGGACTTCCTGTTTGAAGCCACTGTCTGCTGTCTACTTTCTCTTCCATGGCATTTGAAAACTTAGGACCACTTCTCCTATTTGGAAGTTCAACCTGTGTCTCTGGATGAAGCCCAGAGTCCATCAGCAATAAACCCTGCCTCCAAGGAGATCTCTCTTCTGACTACCCAAACCTTCCGTTCCCTTTTTGTAATCATGGGGGTATCCGTGGCATTTATTCCAGCCACGGTGCCTACCTTGACCTGGCCTGACACCATGTCATTTCTAAGGAGCTTCCGGGGACGCCTCATGGTGTTTGAGACAGGGATGGTGGGGAGGCCAGAGCTGCCTGAGTCTCCAGCTGTTCTTGGCCTCGATGGTGCCCCGGGGTCAAAGTTCAGATTTGGGAGGACATTGCTGAGCTGGGTGCCTTTGGGCTATCCTGCACCATTAACTCTATCCTTTCTTCCAGTCTGGCTGTTCAGTCCCCTTTCTATCTGGGCTTCTGGCCTGCATGCCCTCCTCCTGAGGCTCAGACCCCCAGCCAGGCATGATGCCTTCCCAACCCCTGTTGACTGTGGTGGTTGTTTTTTTTTAATAGGTAAATAGCATGAAGGAGCTGTACCTGCTAATGGAAGAAGAGGAATTAAATGCCCAGCATTCTGATAACAAGACCTGCACAGGGGATAGCTGGACCCAGAACACGGTTTGTTCTCAGCCTGTTCCCAGTGCTGCCCTATCCATTTCTTTCTCTGATTAATGATCACTTCCTGCTACCCTCTCTCATCTATCTTGTGCTGGGCACTAGAGCTCCATAGGGTTATTGCCTCTAGTGCTCAGTGCTGTGGGCTATCTAAGTCATCCCAGGACGGTGACAGAGGGCCAGATGATGGACTGTGGGGTCACAGGCAAGAGAACACTTAATTCTGTTTGGAGTGTAGTAGACATTGTCACAAAGAAGTGGTCATTGGTGGTGGGTTTTGAAGGATGAATAGGAGTTTGCCTAATAGAGAATGGGGAAAAGACCATTCTGGACCAGGAGAACTGTGTGTGCAGAGGTGTGCCAAGGTATTTGGGATTCGCTGCATCTTGGAATGATGTACATAGTGGAGGTGAGGACATCAGGCTGGGGTCACATGAAGATGGACCTTGTGGTCTGGGATCAGGAACCCTCCAATCAAGCCACGGGGTAGAGAAAACAATGGGGTCAGGCTCCCGGGGGCAGGCAGAGTGAGATTGGGCACGGGTGGGAAACAGGTCAGGCCCAGGAGAGGAGACTAGGACCAAGTCAGGCAGTCAGTGGGTCTCTATGGTTCAACTCGTTATCTCACTCCACAGTGGGTCAGATAGACAGGTCCTGGGCAAGGAGAAGGATCCAGGGCCTGCCTAGACACTGCAGGGCCTCAAAGAAGCCAGGGAGGGCCCAGCTCAGAGTTAGGCTGAGTTATTTCTGTAACTGCAGGGTTTTTATTTGCGTGAGACCGGGATTCATGTCGGCCTAGGAGGTGGCCAGGGCTTAGATGACTCAGCTCAGAAATGTCAAGGCTGAAATTTCTTGGGTGAGATGACCTCAGGGAGGGCGTGGGACTTGCCTGCGGCCCTGTGGAGTCCCAGTCAGGACTCGGGGTGAGTGTTCCAAGCCCAGGCTCCCCCTGCAGTCCCTCCAAACGCTCCTGACCCAGGCCTTGCCCTTGTCTGCAGCCCAACGAGTATGTTAAGACCCTGGCCGACATGAAGGTGACACTCAAGGAGCTGTGCTGGCTGCTCCGGGACGAACGCCGTGGGCTGACGGAACTGCAGCAGCAGTTTGCCAAGGCCAAGGCCGCCTGGGAGACGGAGCGGGCGGAGCTCAAAAGCCACGGGACCCAGGTGAGCCTCTAGCCGGCCAGGGGCAGCTCCCTCTCGCTCCCAGCACTCGGCTATTAGATCTGTGGACAAGGTATTCAAGCCAGGCTTCTAGAAGCCTAGAACCCCCTTACCTCACCCTGTCACCCAGAGAAGGCGAGAGACTTGCCTAGAGTCACACAGCAAGGGCATCAGAAACGGGGGACCAGGAGTCACTGAGCTCGGGGAGGAAGGTGATTGACAGAAGGGCACGCGGGCATCGAGGCACTTCTGCTCCACCAGGGGCTCCTGGGTGAGGCCAGAATGCTTTAGTGTCCGTCTGTACCTGGTGACGTCCTTCAGCCACATGCCTGGACTTCAGCTGCCTGCTGTCCTCCTTCTCTCCCTCCTTTCCCCAGAAGGGTCCCCTTAACCCCTGCCCCCTGCTGGTGTCCTGGAGGGAAAGAAGGCAGGAGAGCAAGGAGGAGGGGCTGCCTGGTGCCAGCGCCCAGCTTGCTTTTCCTTCCGCAGATGGAGCTGAAGGCAGGGAAGGGCGCTGGGGAGCGGGCAGGGCCCGACTGGAAGGCCGCCCTGCAGAGGGAGCGGGAGGAGCAGCAGCACCTCCTGGCCGAGTCCTACAGCGCTGTCATGGAGTTGACGCGGCAGCTGCAGATCAGCGAGCGCAACTGGAGCCAGGAGAAGCTGCAGCTGGTGGAGCGGCTTCAGGGTGAGAAGCAGCAGGTGGAGCAGCAGGTAAAGGAGCTGCAGAACCGCCTGAGCCAGGTGAGGCCTGTCCCAGCCCAAGCTGGCTCAAGCCATAAGGGGGAGTCACTGTAGGAAAATACCTGGGGTAGGACCTCCCTCAGGTATAGCTGGATCCAGGTGCTCAGAGGACGCAATGGGAACTAGGTCTTTCTCTCTGCCAGTTCCTCAGACTTACTTTCCTCTGTATTCTTTTTCTTAAGCAAGCTGTCCTCAAATATGGCCACTATTTTGTGCTCGTATTCTCACAGCTTAGCTGTTGCAGTAGAAACAGTTTTCCTTTTCCATAAGGCTCTGATTGGCCAAGTGTGAATCATGTGCCCACCCCCAGAGCCTGCCAAAGCCCAGGAACCATGAGGGAAGAACCAAGCATGGGCCTCCATGGGAAAATTGGAATCCTCAAACCAAAAGGCGGGGATAGGAAAAACAATCACTGAACACGCACCCACAGTTCATATCACGCACGCAGCTTAGCAAGCTGCTTCGCTCCCCTCTTTATTTTGGCTTTTTCCTTTGTTTTACTTTTTATTTTAATTCCACACATCAGGACTTCATCTTTGTATAAGACCCCAATATTGCAAAAGCATACTGCAACTCCCCCCCTCCCTTTCTTGATAATATTCACAGAGATTATTTTTATTTATTTTTTTAATTTAAAAAAATTTCTTTTTTCAAGCGAGAGGCAGGGAGGCAGAGAGATAGACTGCATGTGCCCTGATCGGGATCTACCTAGCAACTCTCATTTGGGGCTGATGTTCTGCCCATCTGGGGCCTCTGCTCTGTTGCTCGGCAACTGGGCTATTTTAGAGCCTGAGGTGAGGCCATGGAGCCATCCTCTGTGCCCGGGGCCAATTTGCTCATTCAAGACATGGCTGTGGGAGAGGAAGAGAGAAAGGGGAGGGGTAGAGAAGCAGATGATTGTTTCTCCTGTGTGCCCTGACCAGGAATCAAACCTGGTACTTCCACATGCGAAGCTGATGCTCTACTGCTGAGCCAACTGGCCAGGACTGAGATTTTTAAAAAAATCATTAATCATAATGTATGCATTGTTTACACTTGACCTCTTTCATAGAGAGCTGTTCACAACAGGATGTAGAGGCCGGCGTCATTCAGTTTATCTGCTCTTTAGTGTTCCTAGTGTGGAGACGCCACCCTGATGAGGTTCAGTGGCTGCTTCGCTGATCTAGCTGTTCCAGGAGTTGTAGCATGAGTTAACATAGTAGTCACAACTGGATTATAATACGTGTAGTATGAAATGTACTGTCATTGCTAAGGATGGCCATCAGTGGTTGCTTTCATGGTTGTTTTCTCAAATTCACCCTGTTGGTGGCTCAGAGCTGCTGCCTGTTGGGAAGGTGGCTTCCAGTCCATGATCTGGGTTCTGCAGGCTCAGAGCAGAGCCCGGGGAGTGGCCCAGCACAGAGCGGGGCCGTGCACACCCGCCGTGCCCACCACTGACTGCCCTCTCTACCCTCGCCCAGCTGCAGAAGGCTGCTGACCCCTGGGTCCTGAAACACTCGGACTTGGAGAAGCAGGACAACAGTTGGAAAGAGGTAAGGGAGGAGCAGGGCATCGATCGACTCCTGGCTACAGTGGAAAGTCCCTCGGTTGTGGAGGATGTGATGAGGAGGGTGCTAACCTTGTCCCATAGGTCACATCCTTGTACCTTGGGCTCTTCAACCCTGGCGTCTCTACCTCATGTTTCCAGCCTGTGGTTTGGGACTTAGAAAGGACCCTGTGCCGGCACCATGTCTGGAAGAAAGGCTGAGTGTCTGTGTACTCGTGGCCAGGCCCTTGTGTACTCTTGGTTTCATATGTGCCTTTGTGAAAAGCAGGGCCTCTCTCTCTCTCTCTCTCTCTCTCTATATATATATATATATATATATGTATATATATGTGTGTGTGTGTGTGTGTGTGTATATATATATATATATATATAGCCATGTGGTCTTGGGCAAGTCCCTCTCCCTCTCTGGGCCCCCGGCGCCTCATTGGTAAAACGAGAAGCACATTTTCCGCCTTAGCCCAGCCCTGCTTGTGGAGGTCATTTAGGTCCCAGGGGTGCAGTTTGCTCCTAAGCCTCGGGTGCACTGTCCTTATGACGGCACGCCGAGTAGCCGAACAGAGGACAGGCCCTTTGCATCATCCCAGGCAGCCCTCACGACAGCCTGAGGAAGTGCTGTGTTAGTCAGGAGACGTGGCTACAGTAGACATTGATTCTGGGAAACTGAGGCAGGAGATGTTGTTAGGGGCTCCACAGAGCCGGCGACGTAGGTTCAGAAAAGTGGTGCAGGTCCCCGGGGGACTTGTTCTGGAACCGGGGTGAGAGAGCCCAGAGCAGGAACCTTCAAGTCACTGTTGTCACTGCCAACCGAACAGCGGCCACTGGGTGCTGCCACCACACTCAGATTAAATTCTAAGCAGGCTCCTGTTTCCTTGGGGGGGGGGGGGCGCACTGTAGCCAGATACTGACCAATGGATGTTCTAGATCGGTGCTGATATCCCTCCCCCTTTACAAGAGGAGACTCTGGTGTGAGGTCTGGGGTCAGCGTCCACAGTGACTTTCTGTCACCTTCCCTCAAGGTGTTAGTGGCCAGAACTGACCCTTCTCATCTTCTCATCTCTGTTCCTTGACAGACACGCAGTGAAAAGATCCACGACAAGGAGGCAGTTTCTGAAGCCGAGCTTGGGGGAAGCGGCTTAAAGAGGTGCTGGCATCCCCTCCACCTACTTCCCCCTGAAGCCCCGCCCCTGCCCCACCCCTGCCCCGCCCCTTTGCCTCTCTTCTCACCAGTGCCCCGCGTGCCCACCACTGCCCCTCGGCAGAGCTGGGACAATGCTGGCATATGCTTTCTGTAGAACCCAGGCCACTTAGGAGCTGGGAAGCTTGGGGCGATAACTCCTATCTGCAATTTTTTGTATGTTTGATTCTAGGTACAGAAAACTGGGCCCTTGCCTATCCTACCTGGGAAAGAAACTATTTAGCTCCTGTTGGGGTCCTTCTTGTGTCTGTAGTTAGGAGAGTCAAGCTGGTCTCCCATTCCTGGGAATATTGAGCAGCTTCCTCTGGGCCAGGGAGACCCCACAGGGCTATCAGGACCATGTCTCCACCATTAGGAAACCCATACAAGGGGTGAGGGCAACAACCCCACAGGGGCCATAGGAGCAGCGCGAAGCTGGGAGGGCGGGCTGTGGAGTCAGGTGCGGGGTTTGCGATCCAGCTCTGCTGTTTCTAGCTCTGCGGCCTTGGGTGTATCTGGCGGGGAAATAGGAGCTGCCCCCTGGGGTTGATGGAGGACTGAATGGTGTGACAAGCGAGATGCACTTACATATGCCCTATGCCTGGTGTTATTAGTTATCAGGCCACCCACGTGCCAGGTCTATGCAGGAGATTTAGTGACATCTTAGTTTGCTTTGGGGGGCAAAAGCAAAGACAAGGATTTGAGACCTTGTCTCAAAGGTCCTGATTCAAGGGTTTGAGTAGAAATGGTGTATTTGGGAGTGGGTTCCAGGAGACACCTGGAACCGAGACAAGGAGGAGAAGGCAGCTAGGAACGGAGGCTCAGTTTTGCTAGGAACTCTGGGGGCCAGAGCAGAGCATGCAGCTCGGAGTTTTCCCGCCCAAGGAATGAAGAGCCACCAAATCCCTCCGTGGCTGAGGGCTGCGTCTAGGGGTGTACACTCTGACAGTTCCCGGCCCCTCTGTGTGGAGGCCCAGTGTGCGCCTGCAGTCAGGAAGCAGACCCCGAGATGCTCAGAGCGTGCAGTGTTGGACGTGCAGGTGTGAGTGCACAGGGGCTGTGGGCAGGGCGCTGACAGACTATAAAAGGCAAGCAGGACAGCTGCGGGCCCAGCCCCGGTGCAGTGCAGGAACCAGGGACGAAGACCAGAGGGCCTGCATGGGATGTGTCCTCTTCCACTAACAACGCCCTCCCTCCTCCACTCTCCCCAGGACCAAATCTGTTTCCTCCATGTCTGAGTTTGAAAGTCTGCTGGACTGTTCCCCCTACCTTGCCAGCGAGGCCAACCGGGGCAAGAAGCTGCCCAACAGCCCCACCTTTGCCTTTGTGGGCACCCAGCCGGTGGACCCCGAGAAGGATGCGCAGGCACCGCCACGGGACTGTGGCGGCCTGGGTGCCCTGGCCTGCCAGGACCCTGCAGGGAGGCAGATGCAGCGCAGCTACACGGCTCCGGACAAGACGGGCATCCGTGTCTACTACAGCCCCCCGGTAGCCCGGCGCCTGGGTGTCCCCGTGGTCCACGACCGGGAGGGCAAGATCCTCATCGAGCCCGGCTTCCTCTTCACTACCGCCAAGCCCAAAGAGTCGGCCGAGGCCAATGGGCTAGCTGAGAGTTCCTATGGTCGGTGGCTCTGCAACTTCTCACGGCAGCGTCTGGACGGGGGCTCGGGGGCCGGCCCCTCGGCGGCCGGGCCCGGCTTCCCAGCAGCCCTGCACAACTTGGAGATATCGGGCAACATGAGCGACGACATGAAGGAGATCACCAACTGTGTGCGCCAGGCCATGCGCTCGGGCTCGCTGGAGAGGAAAGTGAAGAGCGCGTCCAGCCAGACGGTGGGCGTGGCCAGCGTGGGCACGCAGACCATTCGCATGGTCAGTGTGGGCCTGCAGACCGACCCGCCCCGCAGCGGCCTCCACGGCAAAAGCTGGTCGCCCCGCAGCTCCTCGCTCGTGTCCGTGCGCAGCAAGCAGATCTCCTCCTCCCTGGACAAGGTGCACTCGCGCATCGAGCGGCCGTGCTGCTCGCCCAAGTATGGCTCGCCAAAGCTCCAGAGGCGGTCTGTGTCCAAGCTGGACAGCGCCAAGGACCGCAGCCTGTGGAACCTGCACCAGGGCAAGCAGAACGGCTCGGCCTGGGCCCGCTCCACCACCACGCGGGACAGCCCCGTGCTGAGGAACATCAACGACGGACTCTCCAGCCTCTTCAGCGTGGTGGAGCACTCGGGGAGCACGGAGTCCGTCTGGAAACTGGGCATGTCCGAGGCCCGGGCCAAGCCCGAGCCGCCCAAGTACGGCCTTGTGCAGGAGTTCTTCCGCAACGTGTGCGGCCGGGCTCCGAGCCCCACCTCGGCAGCAGGGGAGGACAGCACCAAGAAGCCGGAGCCCCTCTCCCCGGCCAGCTACCATCAGCCGGAGGGCATGGCCAGGATCCTGAGCAAGAAGGCAGCCAAGGCAGGCAGCAGTGAGGAGGCCAGACTCTCTCTGCTCCCCCAGGTGGGGAAAGATGGTGTCCTCCGAGACGCAGACGGGACCCCAGTCCTTCCCAGTGAGGTAGGTGGGTGGGCTGCCCTTTTTCTCGGGAGGTGGGGTTGGCTTAGAAGGTCCAAATTGTTCTGGTTTTCAAACTCAGGGAATATAGTTCATGTGTTTCAAAACGTTCTTATGATCTGGGATGGCATTTGGAAGGTCCCAGACCTGGAATGGCACACGGTCTGAATACCAAGAGATAGTGAGTGTGACTTAACAAGCCGCTCGGCCACAGCGTACCAGAGATTGCCAGCGCCCCCCACAATGTGAGTTGGATAATGAATTAAGGTGTTTCCACTCAGTGGAATAATAGACAGACATTAAACAGATCTTGAGAGAGGCATGGAGAGGGAAAAATAAGATCTTGACATACAGCCTGACCAGGCAGTGGCGCAGTGGATAGAGTGTCAGACTGGGATGCGGAAGACCCAGGTTCGAGACCCCGAGGTCGCCAGCTTGAGCGTGGGCTCATCTGGTTTGAGCAAAAATTCACCAGCTTGGACCCAAGGTCACTGGCTCCAGCAAGGGGTTGCTCGGTCTGCTGAAGGCCCGCGGTCAGGGCACATGTGAGAAGGCAATCAATGAACAACTAAGGTGTCACAATGCGCAACGAAAAAACTAATGATTGATGCTTCTCATCTCTCCGTTCCTGTCTGTCTGTCTCTGTCTATCCCTCACTCTGACTCTCTCTCTGTCTCTGAAAAAAAAAAAAAAAAAAAGATCTTGACATACACAGTGATAAAAAAATGTTCATGTTTTGCAATTGCAACATAGGCTGTCAGAGATGAGATCATCTTGGTAAATATATGTGCATGAGATTTGGTGAGAATTTACTTTGGTGTGTAGGACCAGACAGTGTCCACTTTCTTCTCTGTGTATTGTAAGATTTATTATATTCTGGAATGTTATATATGAACATTCATTACTGCTCTGATGGAAGAAAACAGTTTTTTGGTTTTTTTAGAGAGAGAGTCAGAGAGAGGGATAGATAGGGAACGGATAGAGATTAGAAGCATCCATCATTAGTTTTTCGTTGCGACACCTTAGTTGTTCATTGATTGCTTTCTCATATGTTCCTTGACCGTGGGGCTACAGCAGACCAAGCTGGTGAGCTTTGCTCAAATCAGATGAGCTTGTACTCAAGCTGGCGACCTCAGGGTCTCGAACCTGGGTCCGCTGCATCCCAGTCTGACGCTCTGTTCACTGTGCCACCGCCTAGTCAGGCTGTTTTTTGTTTTGTTTTTTTTTTAATGTGAGAGGAGGGGTGATACAGATAACAGACTCCTGCATGCGTCCCAGCCAGGATCCACCTAGCAGTCCTCATCTGGGGCCAATGCTCTGCCCTTCTGGGGCCATGCTCACAACGGAGTTATTTTTAGCACCTGGGTGAGAGGCTTGACTGAGCCATCTCTAGCGCCTGGGGCCGACATGCTGGAATCAATCATGGCTGCAGGAGGGGAAGATAGAGAGAAAGGGAGAGAAGAGGGGAGGGGTAGAGAGTAAATGGGTGCTTCTGCTGTGTGCCCTGACCAGGAACTGAACCCAGGACATCCACAGGCCAGGCTGACGCTCTACCAGTGAGCCAACCAGCCAGAGCTGAAAAAACAATTTTTAAAAATTGGTCTAGGCCCTGGCCAGTTGGCTCAGTGGTAGAGCGTCGGCCTGGCGTGCGGGGGTTCCAGGTTCGATTCCCAGCCAGGGCACACAGGAGAAGCGCCCAACTGTTTCTCCACTCCTCCCCCTCTCCTTCCTCTCTGTCTCTCTCTTCCCCTCCCGCAGCGAGGCTCCATTGGAGCAAAGATGGCCCGGGCGCTGGGGATGGCTCCTTGGCCTCTGCCCCAGGCGCTAGAGTGGCTCTGGTCACAACAGAGCGATGCCCCGGAGGGGCAGAGCATCGCCCCCTGGTGGGCGTGCCGGGTGGATCCCGGTGGGGCGCATGCGGGAGTCTGTCTGACTGTCTCTCCCCGTTTCCAGCCCTGGGCATGGCTGAGCCCAGTCCCTTGCCTGGCTGGCCATCCAACTTCCCAGCTCCTGACTTCCTTCTCTCCTCCTCCTCCTAGGATGCTGTCTGTGACTGCAGCACCCAGTCACTCGCCTCCTGCTTCGCCCGGCCCTCCCGCTCTGCCGTCCGCCACTCTCCTTCCCAGTGCAGACTGCACCCTGCAGAGTCCAGCTGGGCTGCGGAGGAGAAAGCAGCGCCCCCCAGCGAGTAACAGCAGCCGAGCAGCTGAGCTCCCTGCCTCAGCCAGCCGAGTCCACAGAGAGGAGAGCCGAAGGGAAAGGCTCGGCCCTCTACACTGCCTCGTCCCGGGGGGACAGCAGCCACCCCACTGCCCGAGAACAGCTTTCCCATCCCCAGGTAAACTGGGGTCTCCTGCTGACCACTGGGTGGCGACCTGGACTCCCCAGGGGAAAGCAGAACAAGGGAGAAAGATCAAAACTGTCCTTCAGAATGTCTTCTGAGAGATCCATTGGGAGCTGATCCCTGGTCCTAAAGGAGAGTCTTGCCTGGTTCTATCCACACCCACCTCTCAGAAGAGCAGAGGAAAGGAGACACTTCTGGCCACGTGAGGAAAAGGGCTCACAGAGAGACGTTCCTTGCCAATCATACCCCCTTCATGGGGAGGGAACACCAATAAGAAGAACAGCCTTTGCCCTGGGACTCAGCTGGGGGTTCTGGGTAGAGCTGGCAGCACGTGGTACCCATTCCCCCCTTTCCTTCTCCGCCGCGGCCTCCCAGCGCCACTGCCTTGGGTCGCTGTGACTCTAGGGGGTATGATAGGGCCGGGGCCAGGGCCACGACTCTGCTTGGAATCCTGGTGCCCTGGATCTCCCTGCCGAGAGTCCGGACGCAGCAGGGACTGGAAGACCAGGTGAGAAGGGGTGGAGTTTAGGGTCAGAGAGCCACTGGAACTGCCTCCCTTGCCAGGGTGACAACCTTCCTGGGACAGAAATAGGTAGACACACTCTGAAGACCCGGTGCACAGATAGATAAATGCCTAAATGCCCACTGCCTTGATCGCTGGGGCCTCTTTCCCCAGCACCCTGGAGGGGCACCACATCTCCACTGGGTTGATCCTGTGGCTGGTGGAGGGTGAATATATTCCCAGTAAAAGACTCCCAGTCGACCAGGCCCAGCCAAGGAGCGAGCACTCTTACGAGGCTGGTGCCCCAGGACGTGGCAGTAGACAGGGGCCTGGAACCACATTTCTTGCCTACATTGTTTATTTGAATTTTTATTATTATAAATATTTAAGGTGTTTTTACTTTAATAATTTAATTTGCCCCAGAGTCCCTAAGGTAATTTATTGGAGGTCAAGACATGCATTCTTTCCGCTGAGATAATGCAAGTCTTTGAATACGGTGGACAGGTGTGGGCTCCCCCACATGAATGAGATAGCTCAGCGGCTGAACCCTGGTCTCCTGTTCAGGTTTGGGGGGGCCCCAGCGGGTCTGCAGCCCTGCATCTTGCTCCCCCAACATCATTGACCATTGGCCTTGGAGCACTGCTGCTCACTCAACACCTGGTACTTGCCCGGCCCTGGTAGTCAGTCTTTAAATGCTGGAGGGCTGGACCCACGTTACCACTTCCCAGACATTCTCTGTTTCCCTTCTTGCCCCCCGCCCCGGACATTTTTTTATGAGTCGAACACAGATTCCTGAGGCTCTATCAAGAGAGCACGGAGATCTCGCCAAGTTCCCCAAGTGAGAATTCGCAGGAACGCAGGACTGAACCTTGAGAATGGTGTTTGTTGCAACTTTGCACGTGGGTCTGTGTCTCCCGGCCTGCCTCAGTTCTCGCTGCCCATCAGCCTTGTCACCAGCCTCTCTCCTTAGCCTTACGGCCTCTCATGGCTCTTCTCTGAACCCAACTCCACCGCCTGTCCTCCCCCATGTCCCCTGCGAGCTGCCCAGACCATTGGCTAGACTGCAACGTGGCTCATTGCACTGTGGCAAGGAGGCCTCTGGTGGCCTTCCCCTCAGTGTCAGTGGACCTGTTTCAATAGCACACATGCTCACACATGCAGAGGTGTGGCCCTCCTGTAACTGGCTGGGCGCCCAGAGTGGAAACACCAGGATGAAATGTTTTGTCGGGGGAGCGCCCCATAAGGAAGCCAGCAGCTTGGCTGGTTTGCCCCCAGGACTCAGCAGATGCCTCTGCACTCCTACCAGCTCCTAGCCCTGCCCTTTCAGGGTCACCTGGCCCAGTTACCCACAGTTCCTCACCTCCATTCCCTGTCAGCAGAACGCCAGGGCCATGCTCGACCACCCACATAGGGAGCTGTGTGGGTAGAACAGGCAGGCCGATGGAGCCGTGGGCCGGCCCCTCTGGGATGCTGTGCTCCCACCCAAGAGGTTGAAGGCCCCTTCAAGACTATTGCCATGTGAGGGGATTCACAACAGCCCACAAGCCACCAGAGGCCTTCTGGCACTTCCCCAAGCTACAGATGGCCAGGGAGCCTGCACTCCCGGCCTTGGGGAGAAATCCTCGTGAGACCTGAACCCTGCAGCCTACAGACCACTCTACGGACCACTCAGCCTTACCATCGTTCTTGTCCACGATTGTCCATGAGTCTTTGTCTCAGCGCCTGGCCCCCAACTGGTGTCAGAGGCTCCAGATCAGGGGTCCCCAAACTACGGCCCCCTGAGGCCATTTATCCGGCCCCGCTGCACTTCCAGAAGGGGCACCTCTTTCATTGGTGGTCAGTGAGAGGAGCATAGTTCCCATTGAAATACTGGTCGGTTTGTTGATTTAAATTTACTTGTTCTTTATTTTAAATATTGTATTTGTTCCCGTTTTGGTTTTTTACTTTAAAATAAGATATGTGCAGTGTGCATAGGGATTTATTCATAGTTTTTTTTATAGTCCGGCCCTCCAATGGTCTGAGGGACAGTGAACTGGCCCCCTGTGTAAAAAGTTTGGGGACCCCTGCTCCAGATCTTGGTTTTCAGTCAAGTCCCGGATTCCACGTCCTGCATGCCACTCTGCAAGGTCACATCACTCTTCCTACAGAAGCCTCCGGACATGGGGCTTGATGGGGTTGAACATGTTATATGTAAATATTCGTTTGGTTTGGGTTTTAGCATTTTAATTAGTAACTGTCTTTCTTTTTGAGGGAGGGGGGGATTGGTTTGTAAAAAAAAAATGCTACTCTTTTGGAATGTAATTTCTAAGTTTGTTTCTCAAATGCCTTTTAAGTCATGGTAACATTCCCAAAGCAGAAAACTGCCTGACCTACCATGGGGATTCCCTGGAACACGGGGGTCCCAGGAAGGAACACGGCCCTTCTCCCCTTTTCCCTTCATCCTACCCCTCTTCCTTTTGCTCCTGGCACCTGCCTCTTTCTCCTCCTCCTGTGCTTTCTCCTTTCCCCCCATCTCTAGCCTCTTCAACCAAAGTCCCAAGGAACCCTGGCATCCCGATTCCCCTCCAGACTGGTAGGCTTGGGCCCATGCTGTTGGCATCAGTTGTTTAGGGGTAAGTGGAAGACCAGTTGGCATGGTTGACCCTAACCTGGACGATGTCATGTTTCTTCTATCAGACCTCTTTCAAAGCCAGATTAGATCCTCCTGGGGGCGTGAGGTCTGTACTTGAAATGAAGATCTTATGACTTGGTGCTTCGGTGGCTCTAGGCCCTGTATGCCCCAGGCAGTAGAAGCCAGTTCCCTCCTTTCGCCCCATTCATTCCCCGCCAAAGGCTGACCAATTTCCAAACACCTCCCAGGTCTTACATTCTCTGAACTCAAAATGGGCCGACCCCAAGGTCTCCCCATAGACATTCCTCAACAGCTGTTGTCCCAGGTGACACAACTGAGGGCCCCAAAACTCAACCCTCTCCACCCTGACCACCATGTGGCTCCGTCATGCCTGCCCCATGTACCTTTTATATCAATAGTTTCCACACTCGGCCTGTTTCCCTCTTGCCTACCCAACTTCCAGGCCCTTCCTCCCCCTCCCTTCCTGTCCCAAATGCCCCCCCCCCTTCAGCCTCACCACCCCCTCAAGCTCCCATTGCCTCTTCATTAGTGATGATAATCCTCTGCACACTCCACCTAGAGCACTTGACTATTAGAAATCCCCCCCACACACACACGTCTTCAGACCTCTCAGGGACAGCTCTGGGAGGCGCCTTGGCAGGGCAGGGGCTAATGTTCCCATTTTGCAGATAAAGTGAGGGTTGCTAGAACATGCCACTGTCCAGCGCAGTCGTGAAAGCAGTCTTCCCCCCACCCCGGAATCACTGGACCTCGGTGTTCCAGGCGGTAGTCTGGGGACCCCTTGCATCTGAATCATCTGAGGGCATGTCCAAAATACTGCTTTCTGGACCCCACCCACACTTTCTGGGCCAGTAACCTACATATTTAATAAATTCCCAGGGAGATCCTGAGGACCAGTGGCCCTGCTGTTTGTGTTCACCGCCCTGACCAGTAGACCGCCTTTCTCTTAACCACTAACCACGATGCTGTATCTTAAAAAGAGCACTGTTCTGGGGTTTTTGGAACTGATCCTCAGCCCGGCTCTGATGTGTTCTGATTACCCTGAGTGTTTCCAAAACCCATCAGAGGCAAGTTACAGTCAGAGGCGTCACACAACAGAAATAGAATCTTTAAAAGTCTTGGTTTAATAAGACAACATAAATGGAAAGTCAAAAAAGCAAGAATTATTATCACTCCCCAAATCTGTCTGATGTAATTCCCATAAGCAGGCAATTAAAATTTACTGTCGAGTTTCCTGGCATCCATGGAGCGTTCTGGCATCTTAAAGAGGAATGCATCGGGTTCCATAACTCCATAACTCTCCTCCTGCTGTCATGGGAGGCGAGCGTATTAGCCCCAGGGGACAGCTCTTATGCTATTAATTTAAAGCGTCTCTTTTGTTCAAAGACCACTAAGCGAACTGGTATCTCAACAAGTGAGCCTGAGGTGCAAATGCTTTTTCAAGTGACTTTTATAAAAACAACAAAAAACTGCCACCAACTTGAATGACCTTGGCCTCAGATCATGTGGCTACTCTAAGCCTCAGTTTCCCCAGTTATAAAGTGGGGAGAATGACCTTCTACCTCACATGTCTGTGTGAGGACCAAATACAATACTGTGCCTGAGAGTCTACTTGGAAAAGCATTCTACTTGGAAGGGTTCTGCTCGGATGGGAAGTGGTCTGCTCACACTCACTGTCCCCAGGCCGGCCTATAAGTGACCTGACCCTGGGAGTGATGCCTCCCTCACTAGTCTCAGTGAATAGAAAGGGTGTGGAAAAATCATCTGGACCAACACCCTCACTTAAAAAAAAAAAGTGCCAAAATATACATAATATAAAATTTAGCAGCCCTTTTAAGTACATTCACAGTGTTGTGCAAGCATGACTGATGTCCATTTCCAGAACTTTTTCATCATCCCAAACTGAAACTAAACTGTATCTGCTACACACTCCCCAACCCCCCCCACCCTACCCTGGTTGCCTCTGTTCTACTTTCTGTCTCTATTAATTTGCCTATCTTGAGTGCCTCCTATAAGTGGAATCTCTGCTCTTGGTCGTTTTGTGTCGAACCGCCTCACTTTTTTAGATGAATCAAGCCCAGGGAAGAGAAGGGCTCAGCCCAGTTCACACAGCCAACTAGAGGCAGAGCCAGGACCAGAACCCCAGTCTCTGCAACACGCGTGGCGACTGAGACACTGCCCTGCCGTTCTGTGAGCTCGGTTGTGCCTCTTCCTCTGTCTGGGGTACCTGCTGGCTCCCTTTCACCCGCCCTCCCTTTCATCATCTTCCTCCAAAGCTTCCCTCCCCCTGCCTCCTCTTTGTTGGTTCCTGCCAGCAGACCCAGTGGCCCTGGCCAGTGACCAGGTTTTCCTGCTCTAGACCCTGAGCTTCCTGGTAGCATCCAACCCTCAGCCCTCCCAGGATGGCCCCCCAGTACTGCTCTCCTCCCGCGGACTTCCTTTTCACCTCACACCTCGCGCTGCCCACGCTGCCTGCGGGCGCCCTCTCCTGTCTGTCTTACCGGGGAAGTGCCCTCAGCTCTATCGCTCAGATCTGATGTCTGCTTTCCCAAATGGGGGTGTTTCCCGGGTTCTGCTGTAGTTCATGTTTTCTCACACCAGAGGGAGCACCTTTCCTCAATGCCTGAGATGGCATCAGCCTGCCTGCCCTCCTCTTTGGGCTCGGCCCAGCCACCCCCCTACCCAGAAACTTGTAGTCCCGTCCTTGAGTCACGTGGTCTTTTCTGTTCGCAGCCTCGCTGAAAGATTTCAGCACTTTCCCTAGGGTTGTGTGTGTGGTTGGGGGGTGCCAGAGATCCCCACTTCTGGCCGCCTCTACCTTGCCCCGGTCCTGCATGGCCTTGGTTGAGGAGATGGAGCCTGGGTTCTTCTCTTCTTTATTATCTGTCCATCTGTCTATCCATTTGATGTCCCACCATTCTCTTTGCTCTCCCTTGGGCCTCACCAGCTCCAAAACAGCTCATCCTAGCAGAACCTGTAGCTGACCCTGGCTCCGCCCCTCCTCCCTCCCTACAGTGTTTGCAGTTTGTAAAGTCCACAGACCCAAGAACAAAAGGAGACATGATTCTGGGCTTGAGTCCCCTCAAACTCCTTGGACCATCCCTTGTCTATCCCGTCCACCCCACTGTCTCTTCCTGCTCTTCACCAACTCTCTAGACCCCAGGTCCCAAGTAAAGGAGCTTTGTTTTTTTCTAAGCATCCCTGTAGGGCCGAGGTAGTCCAACTTCGCGGCCTTGTCACACTGCAGTCTGACATCACCCAAACTGCTTCCATGAAGAGAAACCTCAGCCAGGGGTCTGGAGACCTGGCCCAGGCCTGGACAGACTTCTTAATTTCTGAGTTTAGCAGGTTGTATAATTTTATGATAAGCACCAGGATGATCCCTAGGGCCCCAGGGCACCCCTTGTGTTTTGGGGTCCTACATCTACACCCTCTCTCCACCGGACCCTGATATTCTGGCTCCTCTCAGCTCTGCCCCTGATCTCTGTGCCTTAGTTTACTTCTTTGCACAGGAGGCTCACCACAAAAGTATTCCTAGCAGCTTTGCAGGTATCTGGTGCCAGCTGAGGTCTAGCTCCCTGGCACTGCCTCGGGACGCCAGGTTGCTGAGGATAGGGGTACCTGGAGGTTCTCAGAGCAGCTGGAGCCTCATTCGGGAACTTGATGGAAATGCAGAAGATTGGCACACCCAAGGCCCACAGAATGCAAACCCAGCAAGCTGGGGGTTAACGAGCCCACTAGGTAATTCAGATAAAACAGGTTTGCCAACTGCTGACCTATACGAGCAAGTAGCAAGTAGTGAGTAAGTAGCGCAGCCTGGTGAGAGGCTGGGGCTGGCCCAGACCAGGAGCAGGTGGGAAGAGCCAACCTCTAGACTCCTGAGAGACTGGGAAACACTTCCAATCTGCCTCACCCTCAGCCAAACCCATGTGCTTCCTGGAAGCCGGAGGACAGGGGGACACATCTGTTTTTCCTTTTCCTGCCCTGTTTTGGTTCCAGCTCTGCTCACGTCTCCCACTTGTCTGGGTTTTACAAGAGGTTATGTAAGGTTGTGCCAGCCAGATGGGTGCGGAGAACAGGAGAAAAAGACCCTGATCATTTATCTCTTGAGAACCTCACCATAGGCTCATGGCCTCTTCAAATAGAAAGAAACCTAACTCAAAAGATCCCTAAGTCCCCAGTTCCTCCTTCCACCTCCAGGGAGACCTTGTAGATCGTGCCAAAAAACCCAGCTCCAATCCCCAGCGGCTGGGGAAGAGAGCCAGAAGCTGTCCTTCCATTTCATCCTGCCCCTCCCGATCCCTGCCCAAACTGTGAAGCCCCCTCCCTGCCCAGCCTGGTTCCTGGTGATGGTCCTGCAGTGGTGGGCCAAGGGCAAGGTCTTCAGGGGGGGAAGGGACCAAGGGCATCCTGGGGCCAAACTGTCTGCCTTTCCTGTCCACTGTTCTCTGCTCCTCCTGTCTTCAAAAGGCTCCTTCCCAGGACGGATTGGGTGCTAGGACGACTGTGGTCCAATCCACCAGCTCTCCCTGCCCCTGTGTCTTATTTCAGACATGAGAATAATTGTACAGTGTAAACTTATAAAGGGTTTTTAATGGTTGTAGATTGGAAATAAAGTATGTCATATAAACAGTTTCCGTGGACTTGCCTCCTCTGATTTCTCTGCAGGGTGGGTGGAGCCCCCTGCAGATTGGAATCTTGACTCTAGCCGAGCCCTAACTGCCTGGAAAGGAGGGAGCCCTGGCAATGCCAGAGCCAGCGGGCCGGTTTGGGGCCAATTGGGAGGGGTTTCCAGGTGTTCCCTGCTGCTGACTGCTGACACCTGAGTCTCCCACGGGATGTGATATGACCACTGAGAAACAAACGCAGAGTGCTCAAAAAATGGAATTGGACTTTTCTACAGAAGACTTAAATTTTTTTTTATCGTGGATAAAAGGTACACTTTAGACATGGGTTAATTATCTATTACAGTATAATTAATTATTCCAAAACATTTATTATATCACAGATGCTGTGGGCTAGGAATTCAGGAGCTGGGCAGTTGTGACTCAGAGTCTCATGAGATTGCAGTAAGGTGTCACTCAGGCTGCAGTCCCGTGGAGACTTGACTGGGGCTAGAAGATCCACTTGTAAGGTGGCTCATTTGCCTGGCAAGTCAGTGTTGGCTGTTGGCAGGAGGTCTCGGTTCCTCGGTCCCTTCCCATGTGGACCTCTCCATGAGGCTGCTTGAGTATCCTCATAACATGGTGGCTAGCTTCCCTCAGAGTAAGTGATCTGTGAGAGAGCATGGTAGTAGTCACAGTGCCTTTTATGACTGAATCTTGAAAATCACGTTATCATTTCTGCAATGTCTTACTGGTTAGATCAGCCCTGTGCACTGTGAGAGGGCTGCACTGGGCATGAACACCAGGAAGCAAGGATCACTGAGGGCCGTCTTGGAAGCTGGCTACCACATAAAAATTCTACTGGTCTCTATTTTGAGGACCTAACAACAGCCTGTGTTAGGCATTGAGGATACAATAGATGGGCCTGGAAGACAGGAAAGCAGGTGTCAATGGCAAGGGGAAGCCCAGGGCGTTCAGGGAGCCAAGAAGAGACTTGGGAAAGGCTTCACAGAGGAAAGGCCAGCCGAACTGACACCTAGGTTAGATGCTGACCAGATGAAGGACATGGTGTGTTGTAGGCAAGAGACGGAGGGAAACTGGCTCCACAGAGAGGGAAAAGCATGGGTGACAGCCCCGCAGAAGGAGAGCAGAGCAGAACTGGGAAAGTGTAAGAAGTCTGATGTCCCTGGACTGGGTAACGGTGAAAGAGGAGGCTGCATTAGATCACATGGGACCTTATGAGACAACTAACTGTCCACACTCCGTGGACATTAGGGAGCTGGATTGGAGCAGGGAAAGGAGATAGGGGAAGTATTGGGTCCATTAAGCTATATTCTCACTGTGCTCCAGGATGGCCAGTCCTGGATGGGAACAATGCGATCTGTTCTTGGGACACCGAAGAATGAGGAGTTGAGTGAGTGGGATGGACAGAGAAGGAACTGGGTACCACCGACCCCGACCCAGCAAGTGATATTCAGGGAACCAAGAGCGAATTTCTGCTTTCAGATGGTTGTTGGAACCAGCAGGCTGGATCCCACATGGTGGAAATTTCAGAAAGGCAGGCTTCTACCTCCCATCAGAAAAGTTTTCCAAGGACCCCAGCTGCTAGGGAAGGATGACAAGTGACGTTCCAGTTGCCGCTCCCTCAACCTCTCTTTCCCTTTGTGGACTGCTCATAATTCAACATCCCAAAGTTTTAGATCTGAAAGGACCACACATGCAAGGGGACATTTTCCATGGCATCATACTGGGTGCTGAAGAAGCAGCCTGCTCTCTGGGGCCAGCAAGGGTTAGTGAAAAAGGCACAGACTGGGCTTGAGGAGGACAGAAGGGACATCTGGTTCTCAGCTTGGGACCTCAGAGATAGCTCTGAGAGATGAATCCTCAGCTGAACCGTAACACTGGAGAATTTTGCCAGGAAAAAAGCAGGGAAGGGCTTCTCAGGCCGAGGGAATGGCGATCCAAAGAACACAAGCATGGAGCTAAGGGGCGGCAGGGGACAGAGGAGCAGCAAGCAGTTTGGGGAGAGGGGGTTGTGCAATAAGTCTTCAAATGAGAGTTTCTGTCATGAACTGAAAGGGCTACAGAGGAGAAAATGGGCTACAGCAGGCGTAGAATAGGATGAAGCGTACAGAGCACACGGTCCAGTCCGCCCTGGGAGATACGGTCCACATTTTAGGCTTTAAGAAGCTACAGGAAGGAGGAACCCAGGACTAGCGACAGGGGCAGAGCTTCAGATGCTGATGAGCTGTATTACTTTAATAAGTATCTCTCTGGGCCTGTTTCCCCATCTTAGACGGGCTCTGGGTTCGTGGGGCGTAAAAAAAATCTTGATGGTGTGGCAGGTCCCAGGAGTAACGTAGTCACTTCTGAGTCGAGAAGGATTTGGACACCGCATCGGAACGCGCAAATGCTAAACACCAGGCATACGCATGCGCCTTGGGGGAGGCTGGCACTCAGCACGCGCGTGCGCAGGAGGCCGCCCGCCACGCATGCGCTCTTAGTTGGCGGGAGTTTCGGTTACCGCAGCGGTTGCGCGGGGCGTGGTCCGCAGGAGCAGGGGCCCAGGACCAGAAACGAGAGGTTTAGGCGGTCCAGGGGCGATCCGTGACCGTGGAGAGTGACCTGCGGTCTTGTTTTCCAAGAACGGAGTCTTCGGGCTGGACCGGCGTCGCTCTAAGGTCAGGAAGTCTCATACTTTTCCGCGGACGCTGCCCCACTTACCCCCGCACCCGCCTCTTGGGCGTCGGATCTCGGCCCAGTCCAGGCCCGTTGCTGCCCGATGACACCGGGCAATAGGGGTGCCCCAGGGCGCTGCGGGCTCGGGGTGGGAGGAACACTGAGGGCGGGCCGCGCCTCTCCCTCGGCCCGTTTGCAGAGCAGCGGTCTAGATTCCTGAGCCGGGGTGAAGGGTGAGGGCGGGGCCCGGAGGTCCGCCTCTGCCCCCGACTGGCCGCGTAATCAGCACCGGCCAGGCTTTCCCCTCCGAACCTCAGCTCCGCCATCAGCAGTGAGGAGTGAACGATGGTATTTACGGAGCTGTGGAAAGAATCAAAGGGGATAATGAGATAATGACGCGATTAAAGCGCTTACATACAGCACGGAGCCTGGCATATAATAAGCGCTTAACAAGCAACTTAACAAATGGCAGTTGTTGTTGCTGTTGTTATCCAGGCTTGAATCTGTGCTAGTCATAACTGGGGTTTAGATCCTTGACCTATCCGTCTTTTTTTTTTTTTAATTGATTGAATTTAGAGAGAGGGAGAAACGTCGATTTGTTGTTACACTTATTTATGCATCATTGGTTGATTCTTGTATGTGCCCTGACCAAGGGTGGAACCTTCCAACTTTGGGGTATCCTGACAGTGCTCTAATCAACGAAGCTACCCGACCAGGGCTTGACCTTTCCGTTCGTTTTCTCTCTCCCACGTTGTCCATCCTGATATATTCATTTCTCTTGACTATGCCACCTCCCATCCCGAACAGATTTCTGCCGGGAGAGAGGCATAAGCGGGCGGATGTAGAGATGCCTCAGTCAGGTCCCTGCCTTCTTCCTGTCAGTCCTTGGTGACTGGCACTAGGAATACAAATTCAGGCTGGCTCTCAGGAGACAAGACAGGCAAACAGGCCTTAGAGCCAGTGCCACAGAGACCAAGGGGTGGAGCAACCAACTCCACCAGAAAGAAGTGGTGTGAAAGCTTCACACTGGAGCTTGGCTAGGATGGATGAGTAGGTTTTACAGGCTGCATGTGCAAAGATTCAAACACGGTGCAGGGAATGGGAGTGGCAGGAGAGAGCCAAGATGGGTGGTGGGTTGAGACTAACTTGTGAAGAGTGTTGAATACCCTGGGAGAATCTCTGCAGCTGTCTAAGGAATGGATAGGAGAGGAACAGTGCTGTATGCAGGGAAACTAGTGGACAGGCTGTTAGGTTACTGGGGGGAAGGAGAGGGAGGTGTGGAAATTATGAGACCTGAACTAAACTAGGAACTGGAAGTGGAGGAAAGATTTAGAGGCAAACTCAGATAAGAACGGTGGTTACCAGATGGGAGGGGGGGAGAGGATGAAGAGGGCAGTTATACAGGGTGAGTTAAAAGTAGGTTTATAGTTGTGAGTATATTCTTGTACTTTTTATTAAGTACTGTATTATTTTCCATATGGACAACTGGAAGCCTACTTTTGTTCCCCCTCCCGGTATAGCGACAGAAGGAGACTACGGATAATGAGCGCACAATAGAGCATACAGATGTAACATTACAAAGTTGTACTTGTTAGATTTACATACTGTCATTAACCAATGTTACTCTAATAAATTTAATTTTTAAAAAAGATTTAGAGAGACTGTTGGAGGTAGAATGGACAGGATCTGGGATCTGAAGAGTTAAGAATAAAAAATAGCCTGACCTGGCGGATAGAGCGTTGGACTGGGATGCCCACTGGGTCCAAGGTCACCAGTTTGAGCGCGGGCTCATCTGGTTTGAGCAAAAGCTCACCAGCTTGGACCCGAGGTCTCTGGCTTGAGCAAGGGGTTAGTCAGTCTGCTGAAGGCCCACGGTCAAGGCACATATGAGAAAGCAATCAATGAACAACTAAGGTGTTACAACAAAAAACTGATGACTGATGCTTCCAATCTCTCTCTGTTCCTGTCTGTCTGTTCCTATCTATCCCTCTCTCTGACTCTCTCTCTGTCTCTGTAAAAATAAAATAAAATAAAATAAAAAATAAAGGATAATATGAATTTTCTAGTTTGGAAGACCATGTCATCATAATGCCATCAGCTGAATTAGGGATTGAGGGACTAGTTAAACACAATAATTGGGAAGTAAAATAGGTTATGTGTTAAGGGAGAAAGGAGTATTTCTAGTGATAAGTTCTGTAGGAATTCAGACCAGGAGGTGATGAACCCTGCTGGTAGTCTCTGTGGAGGTGGTAGGTGAGGTGGCATTGGGCCAGGCCCTGTCAGGCAAATTTTAGGGGACAAGAGATGGGCAATTTAGAGAGGCTGGGAAGCACAGGCCTATTCTAGTGTGGTAAAGCCCCAGTGAGACTAGGCTGACATGTGGGGAACACATCACCTCATTTTCCTATTTTCAGGGTTCTCTACCCAGGATGACTTCGGTGACGAGCGCAGAGACTGCAGAAGGTGAGTATTGGACCTTTTCCTTTGGGTTCAGGTTTCTCAGCTATGCTCAGATGCTTTCCTGGCTCTTGGTGGAATTGGAATCGCTCATTCATCTATTTGCATGGTTGCTTCTTCATCATTTCCATGATCTGGGACGTACATTTTCTTTTTCCATCTTTTGGCACAGATAATTAGTTGTGGTGGGTTTGATTTTATATTTTGATGTTTTTATAACAAGCACCAGAAGAGGAACCAGTGACATCTAAGAGTCACGATCATCAGTCGAAATCGGATCCCAACCCTGTTGAAGTGTGTAATAAATCGTCTGCTTCCTTGGAGATGACTCAAGGCATTTCAGAGGAAAGGAGTCAAGTTTGCTCTAGCCCGACAAAAAGGGAAAGTTATGATCTCAACCGTGAGGAAGTTCTTTCCAGGTCCCTTCGTTTGTCCCCTCAAGAACAGTCTGCCCATCATCGAGACAGAAGGCAATCCTGGCGGCGAGCAAGTATGAAAGAAATGAACCAGCGGAAGTCACTACGTCCCTTCCATCAGGGCGTCACAGGTGGGGTGCTGCGTGCATAAGGCAGTGGAGCTGCAGCTCAGATAAGATGTAACAGTGAGGTATGGCAGAAAGAGCCTAGTGGGACAGACTTGACTTTGATACTTACTAGCTTTGTGACTGAGTAAATCACATCACCTCTCTGAGCCTGTTTCCTCATCTGTAAGAGGTATCTAAGATGATTAGTAGTATGTCAAACACCTAGTAAGTGTTCATTCACTATTGTTGCTTTTATATCATAGTATTACCTAGCTGCCCATTGTAATTTATACCATGAAACAAAAATTCAGATTACCAGTTTGTTGATGCCTACTTCTGTTGGAATTAAAGGCATTAGTGATTTCTTCCTGTGGTTATCTGCTTCCTATTCTAAAGTGGAACAGAAGGTAGATGGGTTGCTACCTGACTTTAGGCTTTATAACTAAAAATATCTCAGAGTGAAGATGCACATAAAAATATCTGTAGCGAAAACTAAGTTTTTAGGCATACCGTATTTGAATGAGACTTTGTGTGAGTTTACAATAATAATTACATTCCAGTAAGCATTGAAGTATAAGATTTAATGTGGGAAGTCTGACACATTTCAGGAAAAGCTGTGTGACCTTTAAGCAGGTTACCTAGCCTCCTTTGTCCTATGGTCTTTATCAGTAAATGGGATGAAATACCTATTTTATAGGATTGTGTGAGGAGCAAATACATTAATATATAGCACAGTGCTTGGCACATAATAAATAGCTCAAATGTTAAGCTATTATAATTACAGTATTTTAAAGATATTACCTCATTTCCAGATGGCCTGATGTCTAACAGGAAATCTGGGTAAAAACAGCCATTAAGCATATCAGAAGATTGCTGCCACAATTATGCTTATGTACTTTACTCCAGTGGTCCCCAACCCCCGGGCTGCAGACCGGTACCGGTTCGTGGGCTATTTGGTACCGGTCCGCAGAGAAAGAATAAATAACTTACATTATTTCCGTTTTATTTATATTTAAGTCTGAACTTTTTTTTTTTTTGTATTTTTCTGAAGCTGGAAACGGGGAGGCAGTCAGACAGACTCTCGCATGCACCCGACCGGGATCCACCCAACATGCCCACCAGGGGGCGATGTTCTGCCCATCTAGGGCGTTGCTCTGTTGCGACCAGAGCCACTCTAGCGCCTGAGGCAGAGGCCATGGAGCCATCCTCAGCGCCCGGGCCAACTTTGCTCCAATGGAGCCCTGGCTGCGGGAGGGGAACAGAGAGAGAGAGGGAGGAGGGGGGGGTGGAGAAGCAGATGGGCGCTTCTCCTGTGTGCCCTGGCCGGGAATTGAACCCAGGACTCCTGCACACCAGGCCAATGCTCTACCACTGAGCCAACTGGCCAGGGCAACAATGTTTTATTTTTAAAAAATGACCAGATTCCCTCGGTTACATCTGTCGAAGACTCACTCTTGACTCAATGTCTCGTAAGCTCGACAATTATATTTAAAAATACCACAGTTTTTACGCTGGTCGCATAATTTTATTTTGTGCATTTATCCGTCCCGCCCTAAAGGCCGGTCTGTGAAAATATTTTCTGACATTAAACCGGTCCATGGCCCAAAAAAGGTTGGGGACCACTGCTTTACTCCATACGTGTGCCAAGAAAGCATCAGCAGTTCCCTAAGAGTGCCCCAGCCTTCATCTCTGGGGTAATCCAGTGTGTGTAGACTTAAAATTCTATATCATGGAAAACCACTGATGTAATAACATTGGTTATTTCCTAGTTATTTCTGGCCGGTGATCAGATTTCTTTGGCTATAAGCAGAATGTATCCTGCTTTTTTTGACTAACAGTAATGAGAAGTTATCAAGAGAGGACACAAGAGAAATTAAAAACACAACCAGTTGAAGCTAGAGGACAAGAAGACATGTATCACAAATTATCAGAGCAAACCCCCTTTGCTGTATAATAGTTGATGCTTTTAAATGGACATAATTGAAAAAACAGTGTTTACATCCTGTACTTGTCTGAGGAGGCAGTGGCGTAATTATGGAAAACTCCCGCCCCATTCAGGCTGCCTCACCAAGTGACCTTGGGCAAGTTATCTTTGTGCCTCATTGTCATCGTCTGTAAAATGGAACTGATAAGATGCCTCAAGTTTTAATGAGGTGTGTATAGCATTTAATAAAAAGCTTTTTACATAATAGGTGTTCAACAAATTAATATTAATGGCATTAGGTCATTGTAGAAGATGGCATGGTATTACCAGGAAAAGCACAGGTTTTTCAGTGACAGACTTGGGATTGAATTCTTGATATACCAATTTCTGGCCTCAGACAAGTCATCTCCCCTCTGAGCTTCAGTTTCCCCATCTGTAAAATGGAGCTCCTAGTTTATAACAGGACTCTTAAGACACTGTATTTAAAGTATACTGCAGGGCCGGTCATAAAAATGCTCAAATATCCCCATCTCCATTCTTTCAGTGGTGAATATAAAACATCAAAAAAAAGTTATTTATTTGCCTGTTTAACAAAGACAAGATTTTATATATTATATAAAAGACTCATAACTTTTTAAAACTAGAATGCACAATTGGGTCAATTTCATTCCTTGGTGGTCCTAAAGAAATCAGATGTGACGGATATGAATTCTCCCTTTAACTAGAGAAAGTTGCTTGGGCATCGTTGCCTTAAGTTGGACTGCGTCCAGAGGGAGACAAATCTTCAGGTTTTTTACTCCTAATTGTAAGCATCCCTGTTCTTAAATGTGTATTTTATGTCAGAGCTCAGCCGATCCATCAGCGTCAACTTAGCAGAAAGCAAACGGCTTGGCTCTCTCCTGCATTCCAGTTTCCAGGTGAGATTTGGGGGACTGGGAGACACTCTTTCTTTCTTTCTTTCTTTCTTTCTTTCTTTCTTTCTTTCTTTCTTTCTTTCTTTCTCTCTCTCTCTCTCTCTCTCTCTCTCTCTCTCTCTTTCTCTTTCTTTCTTTCTTTCTTTCTTTCTTTCTTTCTTTCTTTCTTTCTTTCTTTCTTTCATTCTTTCCTTCCTCCCTCCCTCCCTTCCGTTCCCTTCCTTTCCCTTCCTTCCTTCCTTCCTTTCTTTTTTTTTTTTTAAATTTTATTTATTTATTCATTTTAGAGAGGAGAGAGAGTTAGAGTGAGAGAGAGAGAGAGAGAAAGAAAGTGGGGAGGAGCAGGAAGCATCAACTCCCATATATGCCTTGACCAGGCAAGCCCAGAGTTTAGAACTGGTGATTTCAGCATTCCAGGTCAACACTTTATCCACTGCACCACCACAGGTCAGGCCCTTCCTTCCTTCCTTCCTTCCTTCCTTCCTTCCTTCCTTCCTTCCTTCCTTCCTTCCTTCCTCCCTCCCTCCCTCCCTCCCTCCCTCCCTCCCTCCCTCCCTCCCCTCTCTCTCTCTTTCCTCTTCCCTCCCTCCCTTCCTTCCTTCTTTCCATTTTTCTGAAGTTAGAAGCAGGGAGGCAGTGAGACTCCCATATGCACCCAACCGGGATCTACCCGGCATGCCCACTAGGGGGCGATGCTCTGTCCACCTGGGGCGTTGCTCCCTTGTGGCCTAAGCCATTCTCTTGCCTGAGGTGGAGGGCATGGAGCCGTCCTCAGCACTCGGGCCAACTTTGCCCTAGTGGAGCCTTGGCTGCAGGAGGGGGAGAGACAGAGAGAAAGGAAAGGGAAAGGTGGAGAAGCAGATTGGTGCTTCTCCTGTGTGCCCTGACTGGGAACCAAACCCAGGACTTCCACATGCCGGGCCGGCGCTCTACAGCTGAGCCAACTGGCCAGGGCCTCTTTCTTTTTTTTTTAAACTGTTACTGTGACAGTCCCAAAAAGAGATGATACTGTTAAGATGAAAAGATGTTTCTTTCTAGTTAGTATTAATTTAAAAACCAGATTTAATCCTACTAGCAGATCTCTCCTGGACTGGGCTCTGTCTCATTGTTGCTACAGGTGCTAATTAAGCAGCATAGAGAGTTCCTCAGTCTAATGTTTTTTTTTTTTTCCCTTCTTTTCCAAGTGAGTGGAGATAGAAAAACAGACTCCCACAAACACCCTGACTGGGATCAACCCAGCAACCCCCATCTGGGGCCATGCTTACAACCGAGCTATTTTTAGCACCTGAGGTGGAGGCTCCACGGAGCCATCATCAGCTCCTGGGCAGGTGCACTCGAACCAAAGGAGAGGAGGAGAGAGAGTGAGAGAAGAGGGGAGGGGTGGAGAAGCAGATGGTCACTTCTTGGTGCCCTGACTGGGAATTGAACCCAGCACTTCCACATTCTGGGCCAACACTCTGCCACTGAGCCAACTGGCCAGGACCTCCAGTCTAATATCTTTTGTCACTGGCCTCAAGTGACAGCAAAAAATGGTAATTTAAAGTGAGTGGAGGTCAAAATCTAAGTTAAAGCAGACTTTTGAGGTCTGAACTGCATAGTAAGTAGGTATTATAGCTATCTAGTGATTACATTAGTTTAAATAAGTAAGTCTTTTGTGTGAAATGACCATTTTTTCCTGATCTGTTTGTTTATATGAAAAACTTTAAGTATAAAAATTAAATCATGTTTATTTCACATGTATTAAATATTATGAACTTCATTGGGACTGGCCTGGAAAATCTTGATTGTTGTACTAAAAATGCTTTTCTTTATTTAGTTCTCTGTTCAG
Source organism: Saccopteryx bilineata (assembly GCF_036850765.1). Classification (NCBI taxonomy): domain Eukaryota; kingdom Metazoa; phylum Chordata; class Mammalia; order Chiroptera; family Emballonuridae; genus Saccopteryx; species Saccopteryx bilineata. The sequence goes on from NC_089495.1 coordinate 201,258,311, forward strand.
AAACTTGAACCTTTCCTAAAGGGCACTGAGGGCTTCAGTCTTGAAAGTTTTAGAGCCAAAGGTAAGATACTAAGAATAGACAAATGAACTTTGACCTTGAGCTTGTACCTTCTGTTAAAGGCAGTTGAAGCACCACTTTCAGGATCCTCATTTTCAAAAGCTGCTACCTTACAAATTCAGCCCCCACTTCAGTCTTTTGGAATTGCATTTTTAAAATATGCTAATGAAGTTTGGACGGTTTAGGAATACAGTGTAAGTCTGCCCCCACCCTGGACCCAGCTGCAGTTCCTCTCCGCAGAGGAGCCCGTAGCCAGTTTCTTGTGTATTATTGCAGAGATACTGCATTTGCAAACAGTTATGCTACATTAAAACCAAATAATACTTCCCTGCACTGCTCTTTACCTTGTCTTTTGTCTTTTTAACTCAAGTTTATTTTGCAAATTATTCTATATCACACATACAGACCTATCTTAACATTTTAGTAGCCACATGATATTCCATTTTATAAATGTAACATTTGATTTAACCAGTTCCTTATCGATGGGCTGGTGGGGTTGTCAGTCTTTTGCCATTACAATGAGTAGGGTAATAAATACCTTTTTACACATGCCTTTTGGCACATTTGCAGATAAAAATAAAATTTCTAGAGTTGTAATTAAGTTGGTCAAACGAAATGTTAAGAATTACTAGTTTGCCTTCTGGAAATGAATCATTTTATTCTCTCACCAGCAATATATGCAAGTAGCTCTTCTCACACTCCGACAGTTTTATCAGACAGTTATGATATTTTGTTTTTATTTTTTAGATTTTATGTATTCATTTTAGAGAGAGGAGACAGAAAGACAGAGAGAAGGGAGGGAGGAGCAGAAAGCATCAACTCCCATATGTGCCTTGACTAGGGAAACCTGGGATTTCGAACCGGCGACCTCAGTTTTCCAGGTCGATGCTTTTACCCACTGCGCCACCACAGGTCAGGCCAGTTAAGATATTTTGTAGATGGCCTGACCTGTGGTGGCGCAGTGGATAAAGCATCGACCTGGAAATGCTGAGGTCGCCGGTTCGAAACCCTGGGCTTGCCTGGTCAATGCACATATGGGAGTTGATGCTTCCAGCTCCTCTCCCCTGTCTCTCTCTCCTCTCTCTCTCTCTCTCTCTCTCTCTCTCTCTCTCTCTCTCTCCCCCCCCCTCTCTCTCCTTTCTAAAATGAATAAATAAAAATTAAAAATATTTTGTAGATGATAAAAGGTACTTTGTAATTTTAATGTTTCTTTTTCAAAGGATTCACATTTTTAAAAATTTATTTATTGATTTTATTTATTTGTTTTTAGATTTCTATTTATTCATTTTAGAGAGGAGAAAGAGAGAGAAGGGGCCTGACCAGGCAGTGGCGCAGTGGATAGAGCATTGGACTGGGATGTGGAAGGACCCAGGTTTGAGACCCCAAGGTTGCCAGCTTGAGCGCGGGCTCATCTGGTTTGAGCAAGGCTCACCAGCTTGAGCCCAAGGTTGCTGGCTCCAGCAAAGGGTTACTCGGTCTGCTGAAGGCCCGCGGTCAAGGCACATATGAGAAAGCAATCAATGAACAAGTAAGGTGTCGCAATGAAAAACTGATGATTGATGCTTTTCATCTCTCTCTGTTCCTGTCTGTCCCTATCTATCCCTCTGTCTGACTCTCTCTCTCTGTCCCTGTAAAAAAAAAGAGAGAGAGAGAGAGAAGAGGCAGGGAGCAGGAAGCATCAACTTCCATATGTGCCTTGATCGGGTAAGTCCAGGCTTTCAAACTAGTGACCTTAGCATTCCAGGTTGACACTATCCACTGTGCCACCACAGGTCAGGATATTTATTGATTTTAGAGAGGAAGGAAAGAGAAACGTTGATCCCTGACCAAGGATCAGACCAATAACCTCTGAATATCCGGATGATGCTCTAACCAACTGAGCTACCTGGTCAGGGCAGGATAAACACTTTTAATATTATTTAGAACCATATGTGCTTCATTTTCTGTTCATATATTTTATTTACAAAAATTGGCATGTTGGCTCTCTTATATTGATTTGTAGGAACTCTGTTAAGGAAATCAGCTATTCATCTGTGATATATAAGTTACAAATAATCTTTTCCAGGAATCAGTTCTCAGCTTTTTAGGAAGTAGCTGTTCTTATAATAACTACATAATCATCCAGGGTTAGAATACTCCATGTTACCCACTTTTAAAACCTAGAAAATACATGAACTGAGACTTTCTTGTTAAATAAATTGTTGATCTCAGAATTGGACCGTCATGGTAATTAGAGTAGATATGTCAAGAATAGTTTGATAGCTGGTTAACATTCTTTCACTTCGTTTTTCATCTGAATGTAATTGCGGACTCTTCCAGGTATAAGCAGAGAATTGTTATTACCTTATGCCCAGAATTCTTTGTTTGCCTTCACCATTTCTCATGACCCTCTTTCCTGTTGCTTGACTTCTGTGATATTTCCTCCAGTGCCAGCAGTTCTGATCTCTTTAGAAGAATGTCAGTGCAGATATACCTTTTTAACTGCTTTTTCACTGGTCAGATATAAAAAAACCACATCAATAAATGTCATAAAGACGAATTGTTTTCTATTTTATCTATACCTACCCAGAGAAAAAAGATAAAATCTTTCTGCATATGTATACCACTTTTTTTGAATGAGACACAGGGGCAGAATGTAACAGGGACCCTGGAGCTGAGACCATCGGAAATATCTTTTTCAGCCGCTTGCTGTGAAAATGTATCTCTTTTTAACATGAAATTTTATTCTCTCTAGCATATTCTCTTTCTGAAGAACTGAAACATTTTGCAGACAAACTGGAAAATAATGGAACTTTACAGAAATGTGTTGAAGATTCAAAACAGTAAGTTCAATTGCCCTTCTGTCCTAAATTATAATTGAATTAAGAGTTTTTATTATAACTAGACAGTTGTTCACTCAACAAACATCCGTCATCTTTTACATACCAGTCTCTTCTAGGTGTTGGAGATATAGTGATAACTTAAAGTCAAACAAGGATGTGTGCTGATACATTTTTTTTTGTTGTTGTTGTTTACACATTAAAGCTTTATTGTCTAGTTTTTTTTGTTTTTTGTTTTTTTTGTTTTTTTTTTGCTGATACATTTTAATAGGAGAGATAGTCAAACAAATACATAGATAATGATTTAAGATAGTGCTCTGAGAAGTCAATAGTAGTCACTGGAGGGGTGAGTTAGCTAGGGCTCAGGGAAGACTTCTAATGAATTGACCTTTGCAGTGAGACCTGTAAGACTTGAATGGTGAGAAGGAACCAGCCATGGAAAGGTGAAAGGGGCCTGACCAGGTGGTGGTGCAGTGGATAGAGCTTTGACCTGGGATGCTGAGGATCCAGGTTCGAAACCCTAAGGTCGCCAGGTTGAGCGTGTGGGTCTCTGGCTTGAAGCCCAAGGTCGCTGGCTTGAGCAAGGGGTCACTGGCTCAGCTGGAGTCACTCCCCCCACCCACCCTGGTCAAGGCACATATGAGAAAGCAGTCATTAAACAACTAAAGTGCCACAACCATGAATTGATGCTTCTCATCTCTCTGTCCCTGTCTGTCTGTTTCTCTTTCTCACCAAAAAAATAAAAAAGAAAGGAAAGTGTTCTTCAGATTTTGCTAGCCATGCAAGTTGGAGATAAACTTACGTTTTGTAGCTTTTGACAAGCAAGAGTGATTTAGAAGTCTCACCCTTAAACTTGTAGTTCCTCGGCCCTGGCTGGTTGGCTCAGTGGTAGAGCGTTGGCCTGGCGTGCGGAGGTCCCGGGTTCGATTCCCGGCCCAGGCACACAGGAGAAGCGCCCATCTGCTTCTCCACCCCTCCCCCTCTCCTTCCCCTCTGTCTCTCTCTTCCCCTCCCGCAGCCGAGGCTCCATTGGAGCAGGGATGGCCTGGGCGCTGGGGATGGCTCCTTGGCCTCTGCCCCAGGCACTAGAGTGGCTCTGGTCGCAACAGAGCGACGCCCTGGATGGGCAGAGCATCGCTCCCTGGTGGGTGAGCCGGGTGGATCCTGGTCAGGTGCATGCGGGAGTCTGTCTGACTGCCTCCCCGTTTCCAGCTTCAGAAAAATACAAAAAAAAACCCCAAAAACTTGTAGTTCCTCTATGGGGGTGGAACCAAGCCCTCTACCCCTTGCCCTCCAATAAATCATGTCACTAGAGCTTACGTTATAAACTTGTTAGTTTTGACTTTACAAAGGTCTACTTTTTCACAGATCCTTAGATTTAACATTGCTGTTCAGGAAATGAAAAATATTTTGGCTCACTCTTCTGCGGACAGTGTCTTCAGGCATTCAAATGGTCCAGCGTTTGACATACACCAGAGGCGTCTTACAGTACAGCCTCTAACAAAACTAGGCTGTCTGGAACCCCTGGTAATAGAATTGTTTGCCTTTGTACCAAGAAGGTTGGGAAAGCACCAAAATCTGCATGTGGCGTGTGTGTGCCCAGGCCGACTGCGGGAGGTCACGCTGTGAGACCTGAGTTCCAGTGAGGTTGTCGAAAACGAAAGAGCATGTCAGCAGGGCCTGCGATGGATGCGTCTGTGCTGTGACAGGATCAAGTGTTTTCCTCCCTGAGGAGCAGAAAATCGTGTGAAAGGGTTGAAGGCACAAGCACAGAATCAGAAAGCTAAATGAAAAAAAAATATTTTTTTAAGTTATAAAAACAAAAATATTTGATGCAACTAGATGCTCTGTTAATGCAGCGTGTTTCAGCCGTGGGCTGCTGCGGCTCGGCCAGCGCCGGTGGAGGCGTGGTTCGTGGGCCTTGGTAGGGAAGCAGGGAAGGCAGAACAGCTCACTGATTGGTCTCTGTCAGGTAGGGTGCCAAGTACATCTGCAAAGCGTGGCACTGTCAGTGCTGCTTTTCCGTTTGGATTAATCACCCAGCTAAGCCGAGCCATTGGCATAACACGCAAGCCCTGTCCAGTGGTAGCCTCCGTTTAAGGAGGAAGATGAGACAGTCCTGTGAAGAAGTTTGTCGGGCCTTAAAAAATGTTAATGTTTTGATTAGTGGAAGGAGAAGAGACTAAAGAGTAATGTGATTAGAAATGTAGAGCTTGGAAACCCCACATACTCAGGGTCAGGATGAGTGGGGGTATCTGGGACAGAGACAAGTGGTCACACAGGGGGACTCAGTGGATAAGCTGGGTGCAGCGAGGACAGGCAGCCTGAGGTGCCAGGTCAAGGTGATTGACTTGTCTCCTGAATGCCCGAGGGTCACAGAGGATTTAAGCAAGGAAAAATTAAAGGAATATTTTAAGAAAGGTTCATTGGCCATGTGTGGATTGGAGTTGATGAGAGAATAAAGGCTGAAGAGACCTAGTACAAAAGTGAGAGTCCTGAGCTGCGGGGGCACCATGGAGAGAGCGTCGGCCTGGAACTCGGAGGTCGCTGGGCCAAAACCATGGCTTCCCTGGTCAGGGCACATATGGGAGTTGATGTTTCCTGCTGCTCCCCCTGCTCTCTCTTCTCTCCCCCTCCCCCTAAAATGAATTAAAAAAAGTGAGAGTCCAAGAATAAATATTTGTTAAAGATGAGTTCTGAACATGTCTTACTGCCTTTAAAATTAGGTAAAGTGGCCTGACCTGCGGTGGTGCAGTGGGATAAAGCGTTGACCTGGAACACTGAGGTCGCCAGTTCGAAACCTTGGGCTTGCCTGGTCAAGGCACATATGGGAGTTGATGCTTCCTGCTCCTCTCCCCTCTCTCGCCCTCCCCTCTCTCTAAAAATCAATAAATAAAATTTAAAAAAAATTATGTAAAGTGGCATATTAAAAGCAAATGCTCTTGAAAGATTAGTGTTAATCTCCTAATCCTATCTATATTCCAGAAAAGCATCTGATTTGTCTCTGGAAACATCAGTGGCTGAGATGAAGGAATACATAACAAAGTAAGTGAAAATGAGTGAACCTTTGTTGGAAAATTAATTTGGGGAAAATAACTAAACCAGGAAAAAAGAAATAATACACATTCTAGAAAGCTGCATATTGGGATCCTATGGGCTGGACTGATGGTCAGTTTTATAGAATGGAGGCTAGGGAATAAGGATGTTAATTTGGTTTTAAGAACTCATGTTTGATTCGATTAAATTAATATCCTCTAAATCAGTTGTGCTTTCCAATCCTTTAATGATCTTTTTATTAACATCTTAGAACCAGAGTAGGCACCTAATGTACTTTTGTTGCCTTGAGTGATTCAGACTAAGATAATCAAATATTAACAATTTTTTTTGGATCTATAGGTTTTCTTTAGAACGTCAGACTTGGGATCAGCTCTTGCTGCGCTACCAGAAGGAGGCTGAAGAGATCACATCCAGGTTAGATCTATGACTGGAAATTAGAAGCCACCCTTTTACCCATGGAGTTTGATTTGAGTTGATTTTAGTTCTTTTAGCATAAATTGAATGATGAATCCTTTCTCATAGGCCAATCTATTCATTAGAGCAATGTAAAATACATATTAGCACTCTCAGACCTTCTGGAGAGTCAGGGAAAGGAAGGGCAGTTGGTGTCACTATTTTCAGTCAAAGAATCGAATTGCCTGTGTTCTGTGTCTTTGGCTGCCATTCCACATCCTGGGGGAGAAAGGCACGTCCCTGCCTTGGTATCTGTAAACCTGGGCCAAAAACAGTAGTTGGGACTTCAGTGAGCACATGGCCTTTGAGCTGTCGGTGTGGGAGAGAACCCTTGCCAAGGGCTTCATGGAAATGAAAGACATGAACGGGGGTGATGGAAAGAAGAGAGTCTGGGTCTGGGTCTTAAAGGCATAAGGAAGGGCACAGTGCCTGACCAGAGATGGGGCAGTGGGCAGAGCATCGACCTGGGATGCTGAGGACCCGGGTTTGAAACCCCGAGCTTGCCAGCCTGAGCAGGGGCTTTCCCCCTCTCCCTCTTCTCCCTAAAATCAATAAATAATTTTTAAAATCTTTTAAAAGAAAATGATTATCAAATCCTTGAATGCTTTTGTTTTTAAAAAGAGGATCGACTGAAACAAAAATGACTAAAGTTGAAGTGGAACCTACAGCATATCTTGGATCTTCCCAGAGTGAAGTCCTTCAGACAAAGCCTGACTACCAGGAAATACTACAGAGCCGGAACAAAGTCTTTAATTGCATGGAGTTGGTGGTGAGTGAGCTCTGTTTACATCTGGTCGACTTACCCAGCTTTGCTACCTTGTCATCCTTGGAAATGAAAAGACCTGGAGAATACGTGTAATGAGATGAGATGAATATGTACGTGGTTGGTTTTAGAGAGACAGCAAGGGCGTAGGGGAAGCATTCATTTGTTGTTCCACTTAGTTGTGCATTCATTGTTCACTTCCCGTATGTGCCTTGACTGGGGATCAAACCTGCAACCTTGGTGTTCGGGACAATACTCTAAGCAACTGAGCTAAGCAGGGCCGAAATAAGTATATTTAATTACCTTGGCGAAGCATGGAGAGACAATGAAAAAGGAAACAAAGAGGTACTGACCAGTGCTAATAAAGAGAGTGTGCCGGGAGGGCTTCAGGTTGCTACAGAGCAGTTGTGGAGGTCCCTCGGGGAGCCGATTTAGCAGAGCCTGGAAAGAAGTGAAGAGTGCGCCAGGGGGCATTCGGGAGAGTAGCAGTCGTCCCAAGTACCCACAGGAAGCAGCTGATGCAGGTGATGCACGAAGGGTTTACAAGGGGCTCTGTACAAAGTGTGGGTAGCGGGAGACCTCTGGGTTCGTGGAGGAACCTGGGCCTTTGAGGCAGCTGAGCTCTGACACCCCTGAGCCTGCAGGGAGGGGTAGAGGGGGTTCCTGTGGCCCCTGAGGGGCGCAAGTCCCATCATGCGCTGCTTTGAGAGAGCCAGGACCCTCCATGGAGACACAGCTCTCTCAGGATGGGCCTTCCTGGAGCCGCGCTGCTTTGGGAGAGCCAGGACCCTCCGTGGAGACACAGCTCTCTCAGGATGGGCCTTCCTGGAGCAGCCTGGGTGAAAATATCCAGGCCTCATTTAGCTCCTTCCCACTTGGGCTCCCTCTGGGCCAAACCTTCCGAACTCAGGACTTGGGATCCTGTTAGAGCAGGGGTCTCAAACTCACGGCCCGCGGGCCGCATGTGGCCCGCCGAACAATTTTGTGCGGCTCGCAGACTAATCCACGAAGTTCAAAATATTTTGGATAAAATTAAGTAAGCCTAGGGGCCTACTTGTATTTTTCATTTCTCTAGCATCCTAGCTAGATATTAACTTAGTTAACAGCAGTTGTGATGCGAACTACAGTTTCTGGTCGTTTTGTGACACTGAGTAAACTGCATGTACGATTGTGCTTGTTGTACTGATTTTTTTTTTTTTTTCAACTGCAGTGAGAAAAGTGTTGCGTAACAGTTGCCTTTTGTAGACCTAGTGCGGCCCGCCGAAGGGCTGTGATCTTGCTCTGCGGCCCACATGCTGAGTTGAGTTTGAGACCCCTGTGTTAGAGGTTATTGGAGTCAGCCTCCTGGGGCATAGAACAGTGTGGAGGAGTGCAGTGTGGATCTGGGGGCAGACAGAAAATGTATGGCGTAGCTTCCCAGGCTGACAGAACAGCAAAAGCAAAGCTCCAGGAGGGAAGGCGCTTCCTGTGTGTTTGAGGGGCAGCAGCAAGCCATGGGCCCTTCCAGCTCACAGCTGTCTTCCTTCTGCAGATGGATGAACTGCAGGGGTCACTGCGGCAGCTGCATGCCTTCATGGATGACAGTACCCAGTGCCTCCAGAAGGTGTCAGTGCAGCTTGGTAAGTATGTCCCTCGAGGGGACCAGCAGGTGACTCTTCAGACAAACTGCCCTCAAACTGCCCTCAGCGCATGGTCTCAGAGAGAAAAGCCTATGTCATGTGGTTTTCCCCTCACAATAACTATTATGTTGTGGGTACTCAAAGTTGATGGAAATTCTAGACGTAAATTCCACAGTAGCACAGTAGACTAAGAATTAAATCCCTACAAACTGTCTTCTTTTAGTTGGTTTAAGATTTAAGAATGACCCATTGCCTTTTCTTCCCTCTTCCTTCTTCAGAAACCCACTAAATGACACTGGCATACTTCTCCATGGCCTTCTCTGACCTACTCCAGCCCTGAATTACTCCATACCTTCATTTTCTTATTTATCACACTTATTTATGACTTGTGGTCATAGTTACAGCTGGCTTTCTAATACCAGACTGTCTTCTTCTTGAGGCTAGAGAATTTTGTTTGTCCTTATAATGCCCTTTAGTGTCTGGCTCAGTGTCCATATTTAAGTTTGGACATACGTAAGTTTTCAATAAATCTTATTTGAATTCCATTGAAATTTATTTTTTGGCTCCTTTCCTCTGTAGGGAAGAAAAGCACACAACATTTGGATGCCTCACCAGCTCGAAAACTGCTCAAGCTTCAGATACGAAACCTGCCGACCACACGTCGCTCTGCATCGTGTCAGTGACCTTACACGTGACCTTACACGTCTTCCACCAGGAAGTGCTCTAGAGAAGAGGAGTGGTAAGAGTGTTCCAGCGCACGGTGACTGCATGTCTGAGCTGTCGACACCTAACTGGTTGCCTCTGAGGATAACTGGCTGAGGAGAGAGCACTTTGATGTTTTTCTAAAAGTGACAACACTTCTGTATCCAAAAGAATGTTGTATAGACACTTTTTCCAAGAATGCAAAATACTTCAAATTTCTGTTTTGGAACGACCTTGAGAACTAGTGGCCCAGTCTTTTACATATCCTTTGTGATCGCCAGTCTTCATCTTGTGCAGATATTTTTTCAAGTTTTGAAACATTCAGAGTCATTCATGATCAAATCCGGTGAAACATTTTAGGAGTAAGTTGGGTTCTAGTTGGGTTGTGAAGGAACGTAACTAATTGCCTTGTATGGGAAGAAGGCAATTAGTTACATAGGGAACAAGAAGAGACAACCTCTCTGCAGAAGTGATGTTTTAGTTGATTTGAGAAGGATGAAGGAGTTAAATGGGGCAAATATACTGCTCACAAAAATTAGGGGATATTTCAAAATGAATTTGAAGCAATAAAAAAAAGAAGCATTTTATTATTTTTTTATTAAACAAGAACATTAGAAAAGCAAATGACAAGTCAAAGAAAGTTTGGTTATGCAAATGAGATGCAAAACCAACTTTTCCCATTGGTGAAAATGCGCTGTACAAAAGGCTGAAAGTACCGGACTATCTACACGTTCCCTGGTCCCCTCATTTTTGTGAGCAGTGTATTTGAAGCAAAAGGAGCAGCGTTTCTAAGGGCGTGAGGAGGAGGAGGATGAAGCATTCTGGGATACTAAAGAGCAAGACCAGTAAAGCGGGAATGCTGAGTACCAGCAGAGGAGCCGCCTGGGACAAAGAAGTGGAAGTCATTCGAAGGCTTTAAGAGAGAGAAGGGCTCAGAACTTTATTTTTAAAACATCACTCTAGTTGCCGTGTAGAGGGGATAATGCTGTCTAGAGTAGATCAAGAAGGGACACTCTGGACAGCCCCAAGGAAAGCTGTGGCTTTGAAGGATCCGAGGACTATTTTTTATGATTTGTTTGGTTATTTTTGTTATTTTCTTACTCTCAGAAGCACGGTATTATAATGGAAAACAGCATAGAGTTTGTAATGAATCTTCATCTTGTTCTCATTTTCCTTACCTGTAGAATGGGGATAGAGCACCTCCAAATTTTTTATATTACATTGTTATTGCATTTTTTCTTTATAAGAATTTGTTTAGACCCCAGATTAAGAAGTGTGTTTGTCTTCAACAGCTAAACAGCATAGAGCACAGAAAAATAAGTTCTGAGCATTTTACGTGCAGATAGACTATAACCTTATGACATATTTACTATGTTGTCATTAGAAGAGGAATTCACGATTGGAGAGGCTTTTTTTTTTTTTTTTTGTATTTTTCTGAAGCTGGAAACGGGGAGAGACAGTCAGACAGACTCCCGCATGCGCCTGACCGGGATCCACCCGGCATGCCCACCAGGGGCGACGCTCTGCCCACCAGGGGGCGATGCTCTGCCCCTCCGGGGCATCACTCTGCCGCGACCAGAGCCACTCTAGCGCCTGGGGCAGAGGCCAAGGAGCCATCCCCAGCGCCCGGGCCATCTCTGCTCCAATGGAGCTTGGCTGTGGGAGGGGAAGAGAGAGACAGAGAGGAAGGAGGTGGGGGTGGAGAAGCAAATGGGCACTTCTCCTATGTGCCCTGGCCGGGAATCGAACCCGGGTCCCCCGCACGCCAGGCCGACGCTCTACCGCTGAGCTAACTGGCCAGGGCCTGGAGAGGCTTATTAATTTAACCAAGGACATATTAGATAGTATTGCAGGGTAATTTGGCACTTGGTAAATTTTTTTTTTTTTTTTTTTTTTTTATACAGAGAGAGTCAGAGAGAGGGATAGATAGGGACAGACAGACAGGAACGGAGAGAGATGAGAAACATCAATCATTAGTATTTCGTTGCGACACCTTAGTTGTTCATTAATTGCTTTCTCATATATGCCTTGACTGTGGGCTTTCAGCAGACCGAATAACCCCTTGCTCGAGCCAGCGACCTTGGGTCCAAGCTAGTGAGCTTTGCTCAAACCAGATGAGCCTGCGCTCAAGCTGGCGACCTCGGAGTCTCGAACCTGGGTCCTCCGTGTCCCAGTCCGACGCTCTATCCACTGAGCTACCGCCTGGTCAGGCAGCACTCGGTAAATGTTAATGAATAAAATCATATACAGTATAATAAAAGGCTGTGTTTGGTTAATACTAGTTTTCCTCTCCAAATCTGGTTCAGAAATTGTGCTTCATGAATAATATTACAGACAATTACTGTCCTTGATGTTTGGTAATATTTGTTATTTGCCCTACTTTAGTTAACAGAATATTTTACTTTTAGTCAGTGATAATAAATAATGTAATGTTAACCTTAAAAATAAGACATCCAGTTGGCCCTGGCCAGTTGGCTCAGTGGTAGAGCATCGGTCTGGTGTGCAGGAGTCCCGGGTTCGATTCCCAGCCAGGGCACATAGGAGAAGCGCCCATCTGCTTCTCCACCCTTCCCCTCTCCTTCCTCTCTGTCTCTCTCTTCCCCTCCCGCAGCCGAGGCTCCATTGGAGCAAAAGATGGCCCGGGCGCTGGGGATGGCGGGGATGGCTCCTGCCCCAGGCGCTAGAGTGGCTCTGGTCGCGACAGAGTGACGCCCCGGAGGGGCAGAGCATCGCCCCCTGGTGGGCGTGCCGGGTGGATCCCGGTTGGGCGCATGCAGGAGTCTGTCTGACTGCCTCCCTGTTTCCAGCTTCAGAAAGATACAAAAAAAAAAAAAAAGACATCCAGTTATTTTACCAGCAAAATGGGCTTATTTGGGAGTAGCAGAGAATTACAAATTCTGACATAGCAAAAATTATAGGCAAATCCAGCAAACAAAGGAGAGGAACATTACAGAGAAAAAAGTTGAGAGGGGTTGTTTTGAATGAAAGTCCCTTGGAGGAAAGCAAGAGGTTAGGTTGTCAACAGTTTCTCATTAGCTATGTTGCTGGGCAAGGAGGGAAATCTTCCTCCTGCTGGATTAGTGTTAAAAGAGACAACCACTGGCCCAAAATGGTGTCACTCATGCTAAAAGTCCAGGATACCAAACCTATGTTTAATACTTGATCTAATTATAGTTTCAACCTCTCCTAGTAACATAATCTTAAAACAACTGGTTTGGAGTTTTCTGGTCAGTACTAGTAACAGCCTGTCATGTGGGCTCTCTTCGTCCCCCATAGAAAGAAGAAGTGCCCATACCCAACTGGTGGACAGTGGATAGAGCATTGATCTGGGATACTTACTTAGGTCCCAGGTTCAAAACCCGAGGTTGCTGGCTTCAGTGCAGGTTCATACAGCTTAAGCACAGGATCATCACATGGTCCCAAGGTCGCTGGCTTGAGTAAGGGGTCACCAGCTCAGCTTGAGCCCCCTCCCCAAGGCATGTATGAGAAGCAATCAATGAACAACTAAAGTGACTCAACTAAGAGTTGATACTTCTCATCTCTCTCCCTTTCCATCTTGATCTCTCTTTAAAAAATATTTTTTTAAAAGCTCCGTTGTTGCCTGACCTGTGGTGGCACAGTGGATAAAGTGTCAACCTGGAAACGCTGAGGTTGCTGGTTCAAAACCCTGGGCTTGCCCGGTCAAGGCACATATGGGAATTGATGCTTTCTGCTCCTCCCCCCTTCTCTCTCTCTCTCTCTCTCCCCTCTCTATAATGAATAAATAAAATCTTTAAAAAAAAAAAAAAAAAGCTCCATTGTTTACCCTTACCTGTGGTAGTGCAGTAGATAAAGACCTGGGACGCGGCCCTGGCCGGTTGGCTCAGCGGTAGAGCGTCGGCCTAGCATGCGGAGGACCCGGGTTCGATTCCCGGCCAGGGCACACAGGAGAAGCGCCCATTTGCTTCTCCACCCCTCCGCCGCGCTTTCCTCTCTGTCTCTCTCTTCCCCTCCCGCAGCCAAGGCTCCATTGGAGCAAAGATGGCCCGGGCGCTGGGGATGGCTCTGTGGCCTCTGCCTCAGGCGCTAGAGTGGCTCTGGTCGCAACATGGCGACGCCCAGGATGGGCAGAGCATCGCCCCCTGGTGGGCAGAGCTTCGCCCCTGGTGGGCGTGCCGGGTGGATCCCGGTCGGGCGCATGCGGGAGTCTGTCTGACTGTCTCTCCCTGTTTCCAGCTTCAGAAAAATGGAAAAAAAAAAAAAAAAAAAAAAGACCTGGGACGCTGAGGTCACCTGTTCAAAACCCTGGCTTGCCCAGTCAAGGCACCTATGAGAGGCAGCTGCCATGAGTTGATTGATGCTTCCTGCTTCTCCCCCAGCCCCCTTCTCTCTCTCTCTAAAATTGATAAATAAAATCTTAATAATAAAATCTCCATTAGAGCATGGTCTAAAACGCCAAGGTTGCAGGTTGAATCCCCAGTCAGCACATACAAGAATCAGCCAACGAATGCATAACCAAGTGGAACAACAAATCAATGTTTCTCTCTCCCTCTCAAATCAATAAAAATTTTTTTAAAGGCATTATAAAATCTGCATTATAAAAACCCTTCTGTTGCTCCTCCCCAAGGTGTCCCAGTCCCCAAATCTTTCTTAACTAGCTCCCTTGCTTCACCCTTCTTCCTATAAAAACCTTCCATTTTGTACAACCCAGCAGAACACTTTGGTTGCTAGGTGGGATGCTACTGGATTCATGAACGCTTAATAAAGTTAATTAGCTCTCCACATTTACTTGGTTGAAAAAAATTTTTTACTCTAATATCGACTTGTAAGGTACATCTCTTTATGTCGAGGTTAGGAATTGCGTCTTTCTGTTGGGGTCTGTAATTTATGCTGAGAAGTTGTGTCTGAGGGTTCCCCTTTTGGCCTCCCACACACCATTTATTACTATTATTATTATTATTATTAAAGACTTTATTGACTAGGGAGAAGGAGAGAGAAAGGCAGGGGGTAGAAGAAGCAGGAAGCACAGTCGCTTCTCGTGTACCTTGACTAGTCAAACCCAAGCTTTCCAACCGTGAACCTCAGCCCTCCGGGTTGAGGCTTTATCCGCTGCACCACCACAGGCCAGGCTCCCTACACCATTTTAAAAGACGTTTCCCTTTACTAATTTTCACAAGATTAAGTAAATTATAAACTGTTGGGGAAGGGGTTTAGTCCTGTCCATTTTGGTGTTAAATTGTTGTGTCGTTAAGCTTAATGTAATAATTCTGAGAAAAACATTTAAATTTTTCATATTGCGCCCCAGAAAGGGGATGGCGCAGTTGGCAGGTGTTAACAGAGTGATATAATGGAGGACTGAGTCTTGGATTCTAGTTCCTTAAATTATTGTGTTCGTTCACTGTAATTTACTAAGCCCCTTCCCCATGGTAAGCACTGTGCTACGTGCCATGTGGCCTTGGGGAACCGCTCTGGGCCCAGAGGAAGAATGCAAGTTTTCGGGCTTCACAGGGATGCGACCCTGCGGGAGGGAGGAGGCCGGCCAGATGGAGCACCCGCGGAGTCTCCGCGAGAAAAACTACGTCCAAGATGGCACCGCCGGCGGCTCCCAGCTCAGCCACCATCTTGGTAGTTCCGGAGGCGGGAGGGAGCCGCACGCCGCGCGCCCGGCAGCCTCAGTGCGCCTGCGCGGCCGCAGAGCCTCCCCCGCCCCTCTCGCTGCTCCTGCCGCCGCCGCCGCCGCCGCCGCTGCACTGACGGCGGGTCCCGCGCCTCAGGTGAGTGACCGACCGCCTCGGCCCGGCCGGCGGGGCACTCGCGGCGCTGTCCGCGGGGGGCGTCGCTGCCCGGGCCTCCTCCTCCCCCGCCCCGTCCCCTGCGCCGCGGGGCCTGGGTTTCGCGCTGCTCGTCTCCTCGGTGGGTCCCCTCGGCGCCGTCCGCCCTCCGGGCTCGCCGGACAGGGGCCCGCTCGGCCTGCCTCGGCCGCGCGCAGAGCCCAGCCCGCGGGCGA
This sequence comes from Saccopteryx bilineata, assembly GCF_036850765.1. Taxonomy (NCBI): domain Eukaryota; kingdom Metazoa; phylum Chordata; class Mammalia; order Chiroptera; family Emballonuridae; genus Saccopteryx; species Saccopteryx bilineata. Next base: position 201,273,768 of record NC_089495.1, read on the forward strand.
CAGCGTGCGGGCTGCAGGGGCCGAGCCTCGGGGCGCCCTCGGACGCCGGTACCCGGCTCCGCGTGACCCCCTTTCTCGCCCGGCGGCCTCGGTGTCGAGCACCCCGTGTCCCGCCCGCCCCGGGGCCGGGGCGGCTCGCTGCGGCCCCGTGCGCCCCTGTGCAGCCGGGAGTACCCGCTGGCGCGACCCCCGCGAAAGAGGGGCATGTCCACCCCTCAGGACAGATGGGGAAACTGAGGCAGAGAGCGGCCAAGTGCCTGCCCAAGGTCACGCGGCTGGCCCTTGCCTCGGGGTCCGTGGCTGGTAGAGTTGCAATTTGATCTTGAACCTTTGCAAGAATTTGAAATACGCTTATCTCTGGATTGGCTTCTTCCAAGTCATAAAAGACGGCAACCATTCTTGTCGGAGTACAATGGAGGCGTTGCCGTGGGGATGATAGTAGGGTTATAAGAGCCAGCGGTCATCGTCGCCGGCTGTGTCCCTGAGATCTTGCTGAACATTGAATTCAGATGATCTCAGTTCATAAGCTCGGCATTTCCCAACCCACCGGTCCTCGCCTTTCTTTCCACCTTCCTGCAGAGCTGGCCGCCCTTTCACAGGTAGCCCAGGAGCCTGGTGGCTCCGGAGGCAGTGAAGCTGTCCCCTGGTGGCTTCCTGGCCGGACTGGGGCAATCCCGGGGTGCCTGCATCCAACTTCCCCCAGCCCGGCCCCCAGAGGATATAATTAGCCTTCCTTTTCGGGCTGCCAGGAGAGCGGGACTGGGCTCGCTGGGCTGGTTGGAGGTGGAGGTGACCGAGCAAATTTGGCGAGGACTCCCCTCGTTCTGGGGCTTTCTGGCTTGTTCCGACATTGGGCTCGCACATCTGAGCATTTCAAGTACAAGCAAAAGAAAAAGAGCGTTGACCAGAAGTGGTGCCGAATAGAAGAAGCTACTGTGATTTAAAGTCTGATTTAAAGTCTTGAAGGAACAGCTGTTTTCTCCCCAAAATAACTAGCTCACACTGTCTTTTTATTTTTCCTTTCTTAGCAAATCCTTCTTAACACTTCAAAGCTTCACTAGCTCACCATCTTCTCCGTGAAGCCCTCCTGGCTTGATTTTTCCAACACTCATGCATGCACGCACGCTCGCTATAGGACTGTTAGCCCCTTGAGGCGGGGCCATCTTTGCAGCCCCAGTGCCTAGCTCCTAGTAGGCCTTTGGTAAAGACTCAGTAAATTTCCACGAACTCCTTTTCATTACTCCAAGAGTGATGATTTTTTGCTGCCTTTCTGTACTTCCTACTTGCCTTTCAATTTCTCTTTGCTCTCCACCCCCCCTTTATTTTATTTATTTCCAGTTTTGTTGAGAAATAACTGACATACCTCGCTGTATAAATTGAAGGCATACAGCATGATGGTTGGACATATATATTGTGAAATGATTACTGCAGTCGGCTCAACTAATATTCATCTTCTTGTAGATACAATGAAAAGAAAGAAGAGAGGAAAGGGGGAAATTTTTTTTTCTTGTGATGTCCCTCCTTTTAAATCTGCCACTTGAAGGCCTCTAGTCCACCCTGTTTATTCTGAAAATTTACAAATAACGGTCCTGCATCAAGAAGCCTGTTTAACTGGAATTGGTATAAGTGTACAGACCGGGGTTTGGGGTGGGGGGGTAAACAACTGTGTATTTCTCACAGTTCTGGACGCTGGAAGTCAAGAGCAGGCAGCCGGAAGGGTTGAGTCCTGGGTGAGAGCCCTGTTCCAGGCTGCAGTCCCAGCAGTTCTTAATTTGCATGGTACAGTAAGGAAGCCTGAGGCTTGTCGTCTTTTAGTCTACCCCAATACAGGTTAGATTTATTTTGACATTTTTTGCCTTTTGTGGCTGCCTCTGGTGTTACCAGAGTAGTCACAGTTTTTGCTATAAATAATTTCATAGTATTTATAATAATTATTCAAAGAGGCCCCTTTGGGAGACAGCAGATCTGTACATAGGTTCTCTACATAAATGAGGCTTTTTAAGAGTTTTTCCAAATAATTTTCTGTGAATATATTGATCTATTAAGTGAAAGACGTGGTGCTGGGAATGGTGGAAGAGTCACCATTTAATAAAACATGGTTCCCATTGAGAGAGCTTACTAGCGAACTGGGAAACATCATTTCTAACTGTCACTCAAGTCAGGTCTAAAAAAATTGCCATAATAGCATTGTGAACAAAGCATTATGAAAGTATAATGGACTAAGATACTCAACATGGAACATTTCATAAAATCCTGCATTGTTCAGGCAGAAAGAAGGCATTGAGTCATTGAATCTGACCTCACGTTTACAGCCCTCATGCTAAGGAGTGAACTTGTCCGAGGTCACAGAATGGGGGCTACAACTTGAAATGTAGAGTCTTATCCATTAAAGGTTTATCAATATTTCAATGAATTCATCCATAAAGACATTAACCAGCAACTCTATTAAAATTTCATTTATGTACTTAGGGTTGAAGAAGGGATAACAAAAATAGTATTTGCCCAGGCTGGATAGCTCGGTTGGTGAGAGCCTTGTCCCAAAGCACAGGGGTTGTCAGTTCGATCCCTGATAAGGGCACATGTTAGGAACAGATTGACGTTCCTGTCTCTCTTTCTCTCTCCCTTCCTCTCTTTAAAATCAATAAAATAAACATTTAAAAATATATATGATTCATGTTTTCAAGGAGTTTACTATCTGTTGGGAAATAGTAAAGAACTATTCTCTGACATCGAAGACTGTACTTAATTGTTAAATCCTGTGGGAGGGAGACTAGGTATGGCAGAGGAGTTGGGAGAGGTGCAGGATGGATGAGCTGTGGTAGTGAGAACACTTTGGGGAGGGGTTAGGACTTTCTGAGCTTTGATAGATTGGTAGAATCAGAATTAATCAAAAGAATAATAAGGAAAGCATTTTGAAGTAAGGTGGTAAAACTAATGCAAGATAACAATGCTTGATGGGTTTAGGGACAGGAAAAAAAAAAGACTTGACTGGATGCTGGTGCATTTCAGAGTCACCTGGAGAGTTTATTAAAACCTAGAATGTCAGATTCAGCCAGTAGTTTTGGGGTAAAACTTGAGAGTTTGTATTTCTAACCAGTTCCCCGAAGATCCAGGGACAACACTTTAAGAATCACTAGATTAGAAACGGTTGAGGAGCCTGACCTGTAGTGGCCTAGTGCATAGAGTGTCAACCTAGAATGCAGAAGTGGCTGGTTTGAAACCCTGGGCTTGCCTGGTCAAGGCACATATATATGTCAAACCGTTATGAGTTGATGCTTCTAGCTCCTCCTGCCCCCGCCTTTCTCTCTCTCTCCCTCTTCTCTCTAAAATCAATAAATATATTTTTTAAAAAAAGGTTAAAGAGCTAGTGTCAGAAACTATCAAAGAACTTTTCCCCAAAAATCATGTGTGCATGTATGTGCACATGTGCATATAATATATATTACCAGTGTAGGAGAGTTCTGGAAAAGTATGTCCTAAACTATATTGGTAGTCACCTCTGGAATTGGGATTTAGGTGTTTGGAGAATTCACTTTTTACCTAACACTTTTCTGTATTTTTACATCGTGCACATTTTGCTTTTGTATTTTTAAAAAAGAAAAGTGGTGGCCCTTTTTGAAGACGTATACTGTACTAAAATATTTATGGATTTGAAAAGAACTTGCTAAAGTAATCTAGTGTCACACAATGAACGTTTTTAGAGCGTGTACTGTATGCCAGATGCTACTGGGATTTAGAAATACAAAAAGCCTTTTGCTAAAGCTTGCAGTCTGAGCTCTGCTGAGTGTCATGTGAGCTTCGTAAGAGCAAGGACGGAGGTCTAGCTCTGTTTGGGGCAGAGAATGATAAATGATGAATGAATGAAGAGCAGTCCAGATAGGAAGTGAGGACCATCAGAAAGGAAAGGGCAAATGGGAAATTCTGGAGAAAAAAACTGACAAGTCTGGATAGGGATGCTGAAGGGAAGGGGTGTGTCAAAGACTCTGGGGTCCAAAGATGGATAGCACTTGGGATTTATGGCAGAACTGGGTGTGAGGTCATCTATTCTGAAAGGCCTTTGTAAACCCTCCCCAACCCAACCCCATTGTTTAAGAGACTGCTTGGGAATTGCACACAAAAACTAAACCTAGATTGAGTATTTGCTGAATTTCAGGGCTTTCTTTGATAAATGAAAGTTTTATTCTGTAATCACCATGCTAATGCTCTTATGTTTATAGTATTTACCTGCAATCTGGCAATTAAATATTTATTATGTGAAATTAACTAAGATAGCCTGACCTGTGGTGACGCAGTGGATAAAGCGTCGACCTGGAAACACTGAGGTTGCTGGTTCAAAACCCTGGGCTCACCTGGTCAAGGCACATGGGAGTTGATGCTTCCTGCTCCTCCCCTCCTTCTCTCTCTCTCTTTCTCTCTCTCTCTCCTCTCTAAAATGAATGAATAAAATAAAATAATAAAAGAGCATTCAAAAAAAAAAGAAAAAGAAATTAACTAAGATACTTGGAGGATGTTTTAAATACCATATAAAAATAGTCCTATTATGTATTATGTCTTTTGATCTTATCTCTTCAGTGAGAGGGATGGTACACTCAACTCAAAATTTTGTCATGTTTCTTGCATGTCTCATAGAGTTTGAGATATTATCAGTTCTAAATAAATACTGACCCTAGGAAGTTAGCTCAGTTGATAGTGTTGGCCCAGTGTATGGACGTCCTGGGTTCAATTCCCAGTCAAGGCACACAAAAGAAGCAACCATCTGCTTCTCTTCCCTTACTCTCCTTCTTCCTCTCCTGCAGCTAGTGGTTCAGTTGGTTCGAGTGTTGGCCCTAGGAGCTGAGGATAGCTTGGTTGATTGAAGCATCGGCCCTAGACAGGTTGCCGGGTGGATCCCAGTCGGGGTGCATGTGGGAGACTGTCTCACTATCGCTCCCCTCCTCTCACTTTAAAATCAATAAATACCCATTGTTGATGGTGCAATGGAGTGTACTCTGGAGGAAATATGGCTTTGTTGCATTCTGAGTTGAATTTTATGTAGATGTTAACTTATGTTACCAAACAGGCTATGCTGTTAAACTTGGTTGCTATTAAGGAATGTGTAATATGGAGTTGGAATTCACCCCAACTTTTCGTGAGGAGGTACTTTGTTTTATCTTCCCCAGAAATTTAATATAGTAAATTTAATTTCTCAAGTAGAGAGGTGGCTTACCCCCAGGCTTTGGCTGTATCATTAGTCTATAATTGCTTTGCCACCTAAAAATGCCCACAGTCTACAGCTTGGTGTTTTCAGTTGATCAAGTAAAAATTTCTGCTGCAGCCATTCTTCACACTTGATTTTATTTCTTATAAGTTTTTTTGTTATAAGTTTTTTGTTTGTTTGTTTTCTGAAGTTGGAAATGGGGAGGCAGTCAGACAGACTTCCACATGTGCCCGACTGGGATCCACCTGGCATGCCCACCAGGGGGCGATGCTCTGCCCATCTGGGGCGTAGCTCTGTTACAACCAGAACCATTCCAGCGCCTGAGGCAGAGGCCATAAAGCCATCCTCAGCGCCCGGGACAACTTTGCTCCAATGGAGCCTTGGTTGTGGGAGGGGAAGAGAGAGACAGAGAGGAAGGAGAGGGGGAGGGGTGGAGAAGCAGATGGGCGCCTCTCCTGTGTGCCCTGGCCAGGAATCGAACCCAGGACTCCTACACTGAACCAACCGGCCAGTTATAAGTTTTGCAGTATTTTTTATTATTATTAAAGATAATGCTGTTTTAGGTTTGAAGGTAACAGTTGTTATTTGGGGGCAACTGGGAGAGGGATGGTCTAAGAACTCAAATATAGTGAATCAGGGTAAGGAAAATTATATGCAACTCATAAAAACAGTATGAAGTTGCTTCCCATTTCTAATGATAAACTAAGATTAGCAGTCATGCCAGCTTTTCCTTTAATTAGTAATTGTCATATGATATTTTTTCCAGAAATACTATTTGCTCTCAAAACAGATACAGTTGTTTATTTATAATCATAGTTTTTATCCTTAGCATACTTTTACATTCTTAAGTCTGAACTTTCAACTTATGGTAAAAGTGGAATGCTTTTTAAAATTGTGATATTTTAGCCTGATTGGTGGTGGCACAATGAATGGATAGAGAATCGACCTGCGATGCTGAGTCCCAGATTCGAAACCCCTAGATTGCTGGCTTGAACCATGGGATCGTCGACATGATCCCATGGTCTCTGGCGTGAACCCAAAGGTCACTGGCTTGAAGCCCAAGGTGTGTGAATGGCCCTTATCCAGGGCTGTGGACCAGAAGGCGTGTTTCCTGTTAAAATGAGGGTCTTTGAGCCCTGGTCAGTTAGCTCAGTTGGTTAGAACATTATCCCGATCTGCCAAGATTAGGTAGGGTTTGATCCCCAGTCAGGGCAATATAAGAATCAACTTATGAATGCATAATTAAGTGGAACAACAAATTGATGTTTCTCTCTCTTTCATTCTCTCTTCCTAAAATCAATCAATCAATCAACCATTTTAATTTTTTAAATTAGGATCTATAAGCATGCTTTAACAGCTAGCTACCCTTGATCATTTTCCCTTCCACTTTTGCTTATGGGGTATAATCTGAGCGTATTTCTTCAGGTAAAGAGGAATACAGACTTCCCTTTACGTAATACAAAAGCTCAGTGGGTTGTATTTTTAAAAAGTCATTGTTTCTTTCATGGAGCGGGGTGGTTGGCTTGTTTATTACACTTTCCGGGGAGTCTCCTGAGACCCTTTCCTTTCCTAAAGGCCCCCAGGAGGCAGCAATGAAACCAACATCCATTACCCTAGATGTTGTGGGGATGCTTAAGTCAGTAGTTTTATGATTAGATTAATTCAGGCTTTAGCCCTGGTAGAACTTGAGAGCCAAGTCATCAGATAATTGTGCTTCTTATAGACTGAAGTATGGAATTTAGCCCAGTACTCTGCAAGATGTACTGGAATGGGAGTCCCGATGCCAGTCCCAGCTCCTCACCTAAACGGCTGTGTGAATGTAGACAAATCACTTCAATTTCTAGGCCTCTTTTCTCATCTGAGGGTGAGGGTATGCCTGTAGACCAGTGGTTCTGGGTCCGGACTGCATATAAGAATCAGATGTGGAATTTGAAAACCAGTGTCAGGGCCCTACTCTAGCCTGATTAAATTGGATCTTTAGGGTTGGAGCCTGGGTGTTGCTATTCTTTAAAACTCCCAGGTCTTTCTTTTTTTTTTTCTTTAATTTTTTTTTTTTATTTATTCATTTTAGAGAGGAGAGGGAGAGAGGGAGAGACACAGAGAGAGAGGAAAGACAGAGCGAGAGAAGGGGGGAGGAGCTGGAAGCATCAACTCCCATATGTGCCTTGACCAGGCAAGCCCAGGGTTTTGAACCGGCGACCTCAGCATTTCCAGGTCGACGCTTTATCCACTGCGCCACCACAGGTCAGGCCCAGGTTTTTCTGATACGTTGCTTAGATTAGAACCACCAGATAAGTTGACCATGTTTTAAACAGTTGCGTCATTCTACTCAGGAACCCTCAGTGGTTGTCCACACATCAAGTCCCATTTCCATGCCCTGTGTTCTGACCAGCCTCGACTTCTTTCCCTGCTGCATTGTTCTTGGTGTCTCTTGGGTAAATTTTGTGCATTTCTTTCTTTCCCACTCCTGACGTCCTTACCTGGAATGTCCTCTCTTCCCTCACAGCTATCCAAAGCATAGCCATTCAAGGCCCATCATTTACCTCCTTTGGGAAACTCCGGGCCATTCCAGTCCTTAGTTATTTCTCCCACCTCTGCACCTGTTCCAAGCTTCTTTGAGCTCTTAAGTGCAGCGAGCAGTAGATGCAGTGTAAGACGTGATGCCCAAGCAGCATTCTGTCCTCTGGGGAGGTGGGACACATAGTGGTGCCACTGACCTGACGTGTATACCGTTAAACCTCTCTGTGATATCTTGGCTATCTCATGTGTGTATAGATTGTAAATATTAGCTGATGGATAGTTATCTCTGACCCGACTTCAATGGGCATTTATCTGGCCAACAGTGTTAGTGGTGCCGAGATTGAGAGACTGTCTTACAGTTTGTAGAACTCATAGGCTCATGTTTTATGAAATTGTTATTTCTATTTTGTTTTAAAATGTAATATTTGAATTAAAAAAATTTTTTTTAGCCAGACATGTGGTGGCGCAGTGGATAAAGCGTTGACCTGGAAATGCTGAGGTCGGCGGTTTGAAACCCTGGGTTTGCCTGGTCAAGGCACATATGGGAGTTGATGCTTCCAGCTCCTCCCCCCTTCTGTCTCTCCTCTGTCTCTCACTCTCCTCTCTAAAATGAATTAAAAAAAAATTTTTTTTTAATGTAATATTTATTTTAAACTGGATTTATTGGATTGACCCTGGTTAACAAAATTCTACAGGTGTCAGGGGCACAATTCTACATCACATCTTCTATTCATAGGCTCGTGTATACTGCTTGGAACTGTAATGGTTTGTTTATAGACTTAATCTCCCCTACTCAATTGAATTAATGGGTGAAGGCAAACTCCAGTCCTAAATCTCAGCTTTCTTGTTATTAACTTCCTATTAGGGTTTAATCTTGGAGCCTGTGGCCTGATCCTAACCACGCAGTGTAGTTTAGGACCAGAGGTAAAGAGGTTCTCAGTGTGGGGAGAGCACAGTTAAGCAGTCGCGGGATTTCGCTCCTTTTTAGGTCCAGGTCTCTTAATCTGCGGTAACCCGGGAGGCAGTATGTGATTCAGGGCATAGAGTGAGCATTGGGGCCAGGAGAAAATTGGGTTTCAGTGCCAGCTGTTGTCTTTATTAGTTGTGTGGTTTTGGTCACTCCCTCCATTTCACCTCTTTCAGCCTCAGTGTCCGACTCTGCAGTAGATGCCAGCGCCCCGTTGTCTTCCTTCTCGGCACCGTAGCGATCACCCAGTACAATGTGAGATATGAAGGCGCTTTGTAAAGTGCTGGGACAGTTACTCCTGGAGCCAGTGGTTTATAGGTAAAAAGAGAGGATGAGCGTCAGCTTACTGTAGGAGCACCACCGTCCACCCTCTCAGCTGGTCCCCTGGCCACAGCCTGCAGCTTTTCGGCCAGACAGCACCAGCTCCAGCTGGCCCTGTACAGCCCGTTCTCCTCAGTCTGCCTTCTCTGTTTGCAGCCTTCACTCTGTTTTGGTTGCCAGTCTGCCATCTTGCCAGAACCAGAAGTGATTAACTTCGCCTCCAGAATACAAACGAGTGACCCAGCCTCAGTACACTCTGGCAGAGCCTGAAGAAGGCCACACAAAGTACCTTGGTCTTGGTGGAAAGCTGCAAAGCAAGGCAGCTTGTAGTTTAGAAAGCCAATAGTATACATAGACCCTTATTGTCTTTTGAAAGTAACAAAGCAATGTCAAGCGCTGGAAATCTCAGCAAGCTTTTTCTGACCAAATGGACATGGTTACAGAATGAGATAAAAAGCCCGAGACCCTCAGCGCACACTCCTGCTGATTTGCAGAGTGACCTTCAGCGAGCCTTAGAGCCTAATAAGGTTGATAACTGACCTCTTAGGATTGTAGTAAGAATCAAATGAGGTGGGACAGGGGTGCTCTTGCCCTGGGGGTCTAGGAAGGAAAATGCTTTGCCCAGTGCCACTCAGCTCAGTGGGGCCCCCCCTGGGTCTAGGGTTCACATCTGATGTGCTGAAGGGTCTTTCCATGGTTGGGGAAATCGGGGCATCCATCTTCCCGAGTGAACAAAGGTGGCACTCAGAAGTGTATGGTTGGACTGGATTTAAACTGCTCTGCAGTTCTGGCTGTCTCCGCGCCACTTCAGACAGTGCCCCTACACTCTCCTCTGTTCCCCGTTTCAGAGTTTTAGTACAGAATTTCAAAGTCAGTAGTCTTGATCTTTAAAGGTCCTCCAGGTCCTGTCAAGTGCTGAATATCAAAGAACCCTGCTGCCTCCTGGCCATCTGAGGAACATTTTCACTTACATTGAAATTCAGAAATGTCCATTTCTATATTTCTAAAAAGTTATAGTCATCGTGGGCTTTTTTTTTTTTTTTTTAATTTTTTACCAGCAGGGAACACTGAACCTCATTTTTCCTGGATTTTAATACTGTTGACTTTTACTGTCAGAGGTAATGACCCTCCCGTCTCTCTACAGTATTTGACAATTTTCTCCCCCTTTCATGTAAACTTCTCTTCTCCCTTGACTTCTTCGACTTTGTATTTCTGCATTACCTCTTGTATCTCTGGAGCATTTTTCTTTGTTTCTTCCTGATTCTGCTTTCTTTCCCATCACTGAGTTGTCTTTCAGAATGAAGCTCAAGGCCTGCAGCTCCTCCAAGTCTCTGGTTTGGTGAGTGGGGGAGGAAAAATAATTTTCCTTCTCCCCTTCTGGCTGGACTGATAATCAGATTGACACGAGACAGATTAGCAGGAGAAAAACAACACTGAATAAAATGTATGCCTCCTGTATACATGGGAGAGACGCAGGAAAACTGAGTAACTCTCCAAAACGTCAAGGCCATCACTTTAAATAATACCACCTCCGGTTAAAAGACAGAAGAAGGTGTTGCGGATGGAGAGTCAATTTGGGGAATTACCAGGCAAAGCACAAGGAACAAAAAGAAGGTTGATCCGTAGACTGGAGTCCGTGTTTTCACCACTGATAGTGAACGCAGGCCTCGTGTAGTGAGGGGAACACCCGTGCAGAATGAGATGTCCCTTTCAAATGTAAATGTATGTCCTCTGACAGTGTCTTGGTTTCCAGCGCTTTTCCCTTGTCTGCTGTTTCTTAAAATTAACCAGCCTGAAATGATCGTCAGTATCCCAAAGGGGCATATTTTGGGGTGGCAAAAGCTGCTCCCCTTTAGCACCTACAGTGTTTCCTCACTAAATCTCACTCTGTCCTGTGCTCTCGTCTCTGGAATGCCCAGTTTTCAGCTGTGACTCAAAACTGATTTTTTTTCCCACCACTTTCTGTGTTATTGCTTTTTAGTTCCTTTACTTCCGTCCATTGCACCATCATTCTTTATTTCTCTGACTAGGAGCTGTGGGGAGGAAGAAGTCCTCTTCCCTCGGGGTTCTTTCAGGAGGTTTGATAATAAATAAACATGGGGTAGATTAACAAGAGAAAATAACCAAATGTAATAACATAGTGTCTGGGAACCCCAGGTACCTGAGAGGGTCAGACACAGGAAGGGAAACAAGTGTGAGCATTCCGAGCTAGGGAAGAGAGCATGCACTTTGGGGCTTCAGAAGGTAAGTACAGGGAGGGCACATGTTCAGCAGTTACTGGTTTGTCCTGCCACAGTAATAGGTAAAAAGTCATTTCTGGTGATAACTCCTAATGAGGCGAGGCTCCTAGAGTCTTCTAGTTGGGGGGGTGAGGCGAGGGGGGTGGACGGAAGTTTCTTTTGAGCCTGCAGGGTCTGGATTGCCTTGAGTTTAGAATAATCTGCATACCACTTAGGCACATCTTGGGTTGGCTTGTTCTGAACCCCTACAAAACCTTTGCAAAATTTGACTTCTCTGACTTCATGCTAATTTTTTTTTTAATTTTTATTTATTTATTTATTCATTTTAGAGAAGAGAGAGAGAGAGAGAGAGAAGGGGGGGAGGAGCAGGAAGCATCAACTCCCATATGTGCCTTGACCAGGCAGGCCCAGGGTTTTGAACCGGCAACCTCAGCATTCCAGGTCGACGCTTTATCCACTGTGCCACCACAGGTCAGACTTCATGCTAATTTTTACCAATTTTATATCCCAGATCTCCCTTCTTCTTTTTTTTTTTTTTTTTTTTTTTTTTTTTTTTTTTGGTAGAGACAGGGAGAGTCAGAGAGAGGGACAGATAGGGACAGACAGATAGGAAGGGAGAGAGATGAGAAACATCAATTCTTCGTTGTGGCACCTTAGTTGTTCATTGATTGATTTCTCATATATGCCTTGACCGGGGGCCTATAGCAGACTGAGTGACCTCTTGCTGGAGCCAGCGACCTTGGGTCCAAGCTGGTAAGCCTTGCTCAAACCAGATGAGCCTGCGCTCAAGCTGACAACCTCGGAGTCTCAAACCTGGGTCCTCCACATCCCAGTTCAACACTCCTATCCACTGTGCCACCACCTGGTCAGGCCCAAATCTCCCTTCTTTATGTCTGTGATTTCAATAGTGGAGTTAGGTTCTTGTCACTGTTCAGCTAGATTTCAGTTTAGATTTCTAAACTACTAAACTCTCCTCTTTCTCCAGTGTATGTTCCCCTTCTAGTTACTCTGGTCTGTTAAATCTTTTTGAAATTCCATCTGAAATATTTTTTAGAAGAAGGCAGGATAAAATGAGATTAATAGAGGCTTTCTCTCCCCCACCCTCCTCATCTCCATTAGGGATTGGTGCTAATAATCAGGCCTTTCTGTTCCTCTCTCTTCCACCCAGATGACTTGTACTCCTTATATAATGAGGTCACCTATTGAACTGTCACCACTCAAAACTGATTATGTCTAAGATCTTGAAAGGATACTCAGGTGATCATTTGAGGCTCACTGTTCTAACAACAAGCAAGAAATAGCACTTGTTTCTGAAACTGGTTACCGAGGAATAGCTGGAACTTTATTTCTCTTTTTGCTCATGGTCTCCTAGTCCTCAGCTAACTACTGAGATATTGAGGTTTCTTGTCTTGGTATGATGACTCAAACCTTCATTATAAGGCATCTGAGTCATTGGTGGTACAGGATTGCTCTGGGCTTCTATTACCTTTACTTCAAGGAGGGGCCCCTGTGGGTAGAGGGGAAGAAACTTGCCCAGGGTTCTACATCCAGTAGACGTGCCTGGCGTTGACATTTGATGGAGTGGGAAAAGCCAAGGTGCCTTGCCCTGTTACTTACATGTGGGGTATGAGAAGTAACTTAACTTCTCTCTAAACCTAAGTTTCTCGCCTTTAAAGTAAGAAATAAAGATACCTGCTGGAGAGGACTATTATGAGGATCAAACAAATGGTGCTTAGGTTATAATTCCTGGCACAGTGTAGGATTTATACTTCTCCCCTTTTCCATTCTAGCCATTTGGTACCAGGCTTCCTTCCTCAGTTTGAGGATGGCCAGGTTTACTTCTCAGGCTTTCTTCTTCCTCATAAAGCTGGGGAAGAACGTGAACATTTTGTTATCTACTGCCATTTGTGAAATCCCTAGTAGCTTTAAAAAAATATTATTAGATCTCTCTCCAGCTCTCCCTCCCCCCTCCGGGCTCCTGCGGTTCCCCCTGCTGTGAAATGCACTCTGGTTTTCTGGGGCTCTGGTCCCAGTCTCTGTGAAGCGGGCTTATAGGCGCCCTTCTTGGGTCGCGGACTCCCGAGACTCTGTTTTGCTGGGCAGCCTCCCACGCTGGGCTGGCTTTTGGGTTCAGCCCTTGCAGCGCTAACACCTGCAGAGTCGAGGCTCCTGCCAAAAGGCGTAAAGCAAAGGATAATAGCCATAATAGCGAAAATGCTGCATTTTTGGATGTAAGTCTACAACTGAGAACTAAGAGAAACCCTCCCATGGACAGCATAAATCTGCATTGTTGAAGCTGCTCATCTACAGGATCAATGAGCCCAGATGATACAAACTCCCTTCCAGCTCTTGCAAAAATACCTCCAATAAAAACATGTACATAATAAATAAATAAATAAATAATAAAAATAAAAAATATTAATAGCCCTTAGTACAAGGATGGATCTGGCAGCCATGTCATTTGTGCAGATGAGGGAACTGCAGGCCTGGGATCCCCTTTGGAAGGAAGCCGGTCTGGGTAGCTGGGAGATCTGGAGATGGAATTTTCCACCATGTGGTCTCAGTTCTCTTGTAGGTGTTATAAAACCGTTCATTGGCAAGGGCTCAGGACAGTGAGAACCAAGAAAAAGTTGAGTCTCCAGAACACATTAGGTCCTTGTAATGTGGAAGGTGAACATCTATTGTCTTGTTGCCAATTCCTGAGTCGCACTGTTGCAGTTCCCTGGCCTGCATTGAGTCTGCATTGGATCCAGAGAATAGGGACAGCCTTCTCATTTAATTTGTGCCTTTATTTAAGTGTTTGTCTTGGCACAAACATCACATATTTTTTCATCTTTAAAAAATGCATGGGAACACGAGGTGAATGCCAGTCACTTTGGACCTGAGGGCAACTCCGGCTTTCCTCTGTCTGTCTCCAAGGTTCTTGGACAGACCCTGTGCAGAGTCATATTTGAATAAGGAATAAAGCAGGTAGGTTGGAAAAAAATTTTCAGGAAATCTTCATTTTTCATGGAAAAAAGGAACAAATGGGAATAGACTAGAACGTTAACAGTAATTATCTCTAGAGGGAAGGACTAAGTAAAAACCACAGGGTTTCCATGTTTTCTAAAGTGAGCGCATATAGTATTGCTTTTATAATAGGAAACAGAACTTTAAAATTGCCATTCTAAGTGACTGATAAATAGTGAAGTCCAAGTATTTATATAGCTAACTGGGTTGAAGTGTGACTGTAAAAGAGAATTGTAGGTGCTGGCTGAAATTTGTGGTAAAAGATTCAAGCCACCTCATCTCCTTTTGAAATGTAACTGGTAGAACACAACATAAATTAAAAATTCAGCCCTGGCTGGTTGGCTCAGCGGTAGAGCATTGGCCCGGCATGTGGAAGTCCCGGGTTTGGTTCCAGGCCAGGGTACACAGGAGAAGCGCCCATCTGCTTCTCCACCCTTCCCTCACTCCTTTCTCTCTGTCTCTCTCTTCCTCTCCTGCAGCCAAGGCTCCATTGGAGCAAAGTTCGGGTGCTGAGGATGGCTCTATGGCCTCTGCCTCAGGTGCTAGAATGGCTTCGGTTGTAACGGAGCAGCGGCCCAAACGGGCAAAACATCACCCCCTGGTGGGCATGCCGGGTGGATCCCAGTCGGGCCCATGCAGACGAGTCTGTCTCACTGCCTCCCTGCTTCTCACTTCAGAAAAATACAAAAAATAAATAAAAATAAAAATTCATCTTCTGGGCATTCAGTAGCTTAATCAAGTTTATAGGGTGCCAGGGATCTTAGAAAAGAACCATGTTCTACAGGGAGGTTAAATTACCATTAGGTTGTGCTCTCTAAGTGACACAAATGTTTGGATACTTATGATTGGCATGTGGGGTCCACATTTGAGGAGTGTTACTGATGAGCGTCCTCTGGGTCCTTTGAAGGAATGATAAAAATCATGGGTCTTTCCCATACTCAGTGGGGGAGGGGTATGGGGAGGTGTTATACAAGGAGGCAGAGATCATAGAGGCCACTTGGAGTCTGTCTGTCATACTATCCAGTGCCTTCAGCACCCTGGGCAGTGCCTGACATGTACTAACCTCTAATATTTGAATGAATGGATGTAATGGGACTGTTATATTTCAAGCTGCTAGTTTAAGGCTTCTTCTTCACTCCTCTTCTGTTTCAGAGCTACTGTTTCTTCTTGAGAATCCTCTGCTTTCCTCTGTCCTCATGGATGAACTTCAGGACGTTCAGCTCACAGAGATCAAACCGCTTCTAAATGATAAGGTAAAGACTACTCTGTTTTCACTAAAACATAGGGACTGCTCTTTTCATGAAGATGTCTTTTCTGTGATTAATTTCTGATAGTAACTAACTCAAAACATGTTTAGCTTGACTTTCGATGGAGGGAACAGTTAAAAAAAATCTTTTCTGCCTGACCAGGCGGTGGCGCAGTGGATAGAGTGTCGGACTGGGATGCGGAAGGACCCAGGTTCAATACCCCGAGGTCGCCAGCTTGAGCGCGGGCTCATCTGGCTTGAGCAAAAAGCTCACCAGCTTGGACCCAAGGTCGCTGGCTCTAGCAAGGAGTTACTCGATCTGCTGAGGCCCGCGGTCAAGGCACATATGAGAAAGCAATCAATGAACAACTAAGGTGTCGCAACGAAAAACTGATAATTGATGCTTCTCATCTCTTTCCATTCCTGTCTGTCTATCCCTATCTATCCCTCTCTCTGACTATCTATCTGTCCCTGTAAAAACAAAACAAAACAAAACAAAAAAAACTTATAAAAATCTTTTCTGAAGTGAGAAGCAGGGAGGCAGAGACAGACTTCCATAAGCGCCCAACTGGGATCCACCCGGCATGCCTACTAGAGGGCGATGCTCTGCCCATCTGGGATAGTTACTCTGGTGCTTGACAACTAAGCTATTAGTCCCTGAGGCGAGGTCATAGAGCAGGAGTCGGGAACCTTTTTGGCTGAGAGAGCCATGTACGCCACATATTTTAAAATGTAATTCCTGCCTGGCTGGGCGGCGGCGCAGTGGATGGAGCATCGGACTGGGATGTGGAGGACCCAGGTTCAAGACCCCGGGGTCGCCAGCTTGAGTGCAGGTTCATCTGGTTTGAGCAAAAGCTCACCAGCTTGGACCCAGGGTCACTGGCTGCAGCAAGGGATTACTCAGTCGGCTGAAGGCCCACGGTCAAGGCACATGTGAGAAAGCAATCATTGAGCAGCTAAGGTGTCGTAACGAAAAACTGATGATTGATGCTTCCCATCTCTCTCCATTCCTGTCTGTCCCTATCTCTCTCTCTCTCTCTCTCTCTGTCTCTGTAAAAAAATAAAATAAAATGTAATTTTGTGAGAGCCATACAGCGACCCATGTACATTACGCATTATTTAATAAAAATGTGGTGTTGTCCGGGAGGACAGCTGTGATTGGCTCCAGCCACTCGCAACCATGAACATGAATGGTAGGAAGTTAATGGATTGTAATACATGAGAATGTTTTATATTTTTAACATTTTTTTTTTATTAAAGATTTGTCTGCGAGACAGATGCAGCCATCAAAAGAGCCACATCTGGCTCATGAGCCATAGGTTCCCGACGCCTGCCATAGAGCCATCCTCAGCGCCCAGGGCCAACTTGCTCCAACTGAGCCATGGCTGCGGGAGGAGAAGAGAGAGATAGAGAGGGGGAGGGAGAGGGAGAGGGGTGGAGAAGCAGAAGGTTGTTTCTCTTGTATGCCCTGACCCGGAATCAAACTCAGGACATTCACATGCTGGGTCGACACTACCACTGAGCCAACCAGCCAGGGCCTAGAATATTTTTTAACTGTCTGTTTGATGGCTTTTCTCTTTTTTCTTTCTTCCTACTTTTTTTCTAGGGGCAAATTCAATTAAGTTATCCTTGAGATTTTCCCATATATATGTATTTCACAATACATATATAGAGATCCTAAGGGAAAAATCATAAGGCAAAGTTAAGTAGAAAGTTTGAGGATGGGGTCTGACTTAAAATCCAAGGGTCTTAAGTTTCGTTTTCCGTGGCTGGTAAGGTGCAAAGGCTGTAACACTCTCCCCAGAATTTGTCACGTATGTGATGTGGCCCTTCTGTCAACGTTGAGGTTTTCCTCAGGGATGCCCAGATATCGGTACCATGCTGCATTTCTGTGTCCGTATCAGGGAACTGCACATAGTCAAGAGCGGTGCAGTACAAGTCACCAGAAAGCTAAGCAAAGCTCACCCTCTCTCCTGTCCCTCTTCCTTCAGGAAACGTGCCTGAAATTCCTTCTGAATTTTCAGTCCTCTTCTTCTGGTTTATTGTCACTGTCCCCTGTTAAAATGCTCTCATAGCTTGGTGTAGATGACAGCATGGCATTCTTTCCTGAGTGAAGTGCTGATGAAGAGTGAGGATAAGGGGGTGGGGTTGGGGTGAGGGGTACACCAAAACATGCTGTTACCTTTTACCCTTTTTTTTTTAATTTTATGGATTGATTTTACAGAGAGAGGAGGGGAGAGAACAAGAAGTATCAAGTCATAGTTGCTTCACCTGAGTTAGTATCAAGTCATAGTTGCTTCACCTTAGTTGTTCATTGATTGCTTGTTGTATGTGCCTTGACCGGGCAAGCCCAGGGTCTCGAACCAGCGACCTCAGCATTCCAGGTCAATGCTTTATCCACCATGCCACCACAGGTCAGGCACCTTTTACCCTTTTTGCCGAAAGGAAGGCCCTTCACCTACATCTTCTAGGACTGTTGATTAATTGGCTGTTGCGTCCTGTCAGTCCCATTTTCTTCCCTGGACGTCATCTCTCCATCTCCACTCTCCCCCTTTCCTTTATCTTTCACCAGATTTCTTGCCCTTTCCCTTGGCAAGCTGTACACTTTGATTCCTCCTGGTGCTTCCCCCTCATATTAAAAAACAAAACAAAACTCTCCTTTAAGTACTGTCCTTTGTTGCATGTGAAGGGCTGCCCCACAAATGATGTGCCACAAAGCGGTGAAGGAAGTAAAATCTGCTTCCATAGGCTTGTGGATAGCCACGGAAATGGAACAGTTCAGGGCAGGTGGGAGTAGGTATTGCAGCTTCAGGAGGGTAGTAACCTGCCCTCAGTCTGGCTCATCACCAGAATCTGCTGGGGATTGTTTAACAATATAAATTCCTGGGTCCCCTCTAGGCCAGCTAAATTGGAATCTGAGGGGAAGAGAGTAGGACATACACACCTCTGTGATTGGTGGTCCTCAGTTTTGGCTGCTTGTTAGAGTCGGAGAGATTATTTTATTTTATTTTTTCATTTTTCTGAAGCTGGAAACAGGGAGAGACAGTCTGACAGACTCCCGCATGCGCCCGGCCAGACCGGGATCCACCCGGCTCGCCCACCAGGGGGCGATGCTCTGCCCATTCTGGGCGTTGCCATGTTGCGACCAGAGCCACTCTAGCGCCTGAGGCAGAGGCCACAGAGCCATCCCCAGCACCCGGGCCATCTTTGCTCCAATGGAGCCTTGGCTGCGGGAGGGGAAGAGAGAGACAGAGAGGAAAGCGCGGTGGAGGGGTGGAGAAGCAAATGGGCGCTTCTCCTGTGTGCCCTGGCCAGGAATCGAACCCGAGTCCTCCGCATGCTAGGCCGACGCTCTACCGCTGAGCCAACCAGCCAGGGCTCGGAGAGATTTAAAAATGACCAATGCCTAAGTCCTACCTCCAGAGATTCTGATTGAGTTCTTTTAAAAACTCCTAAATTAATTGAGAACTGTGCCTAAAGTGATTCTGATTAGCCAGTGTTGGAAAACCATGACCTGATGGGTCTCAGATGTTTGAGGACTGGGACACAGATGACAGAGGGCCCTTTCCTGACGCTGGAATCCCGTAGAATGCCTGAAGAGGTACTGATATGAAAGAGTTGCAGGAGTTAATTGACTGGATAGGTCATAGAGAAAGCAGCTATTCAGGAAAAGGAAAGATTCAGTGAATGTGACCGTAGAAAAGCACAGAATTCATTTCTGGCCTCGAGGCCATAGTGATGCTCTGGATGTGTCTGATATGTGCCCAAATGCCATGGACAAAATTGTGCCCCTCTCCTCCCAAATTCATATGTCGAACCTCCCATGTGACTTTATTGGAGATAGAGCCTTTAGGAGGTGATTAAGGTTACATGAGGTCATTAGAGTATAGCCCTAATCCAATAGAATTGGTGGACTTTTAAGAAGAGGGAGAGAGATATGGCTACCATATAAGGACACAGCAAGATGGTGGCCATCTGCAAGCCAGGAAGAGAGTTCTCACCAGAAACTAAACCCTGCTGGATTCTTTTTTTTTTTTTTTTTTTTAGAGAGGAGAGAGAAAGGGAGAGAGAGAGACAGAGAGAGAAGGTGGGGAGGAGCTGGAAGCATCAACTCCCATATGTGCCTTGAGCCTGACCAGGTGGTGGCGCAGTGGATAGAGCATCGGACTGGGATGCGGAAGGACCCAGGTTCGAGACCCCAAGGTCGCCAGCTTGAGCGCGGGCTCATCTGGCTTGAGCAAAAAGCTCACCAGCTTGGACCCAAGGTTGCTGGCTCAAGCAAGGGGCTACTCGGTCTGCTGAAGGCCCGCGGTCAAGGCACATATGAGAAAGCAATCAATGAACAACTAAGAAGTCGCAACGCGCAACGAAAAACTAATGATTGATGCTTCTCATCTCTCTCCGTTCCTGTCTGTCTGTCCCTGTCTATCTCTGCCTCTGTAAAAAATAAATAAATAAATAAATAAAAAATAAAATAAAATAACTTCTTCCATATGTGCCTTGACCAGGCAAGCCCAGGGTTTCGAACCGGCAACCTCACCATTTCCAGGTCGATGCTTTATCCACTGCGCCACCACAGGTCAGGCCCTGCTGGAATCTTTTTGTTTGTTTGTTTGTTTGTTTGTTTTTGTTTTTGTTTTTGTTTTTCATTTTTCTGAAGCTGGAAACAGGGAGAGACAGTCAGACAGACTCCCGCATGCGCCCGACCGGGATCCACCCGGCACGCCCACCAGGGGCGAAGCTCTGCCCACCAGGGGGCGATGCTCTGCCCATCCTGGGCGTCGCCATGTTGCGACCAGAGCCACTCTAGCGCCTGAGGCAGAGGCCACAGAGCCATCCCCAGCGCCCGGGCCATCTTTGCTCCAATGGAGCCTTGGCTGCGGGAGGGGAAGAGAGAGACAGAGAGGAAAGCGCGGCGGAGGGGTGGAGAAGCAAATGGGCGCTTCTCCTATGTGCCCTGGCCGGGAATCGAACCCGGGTCCTCCGCACGCTAGGCCGACGCCAGGCCCTGCTGGAATCTTGATTTTGTATATCCAGACTCCAGAACTGTGAGAAAATAAATTTCTATTGTTTAAGTCGTTCAGGCATCCTGAGCAGTCTAAGAAATCAAGTAATCAATGCCTCACTTCCTAACATCTGTTAGCTCCACTTTGATATGCCTGTGCTGTTCTGCCCACTTCCCACACTCCCTCTCTCTCCCTGAGACGTGCTCCTGTCCAATCACTGCAGGAGAGCTCCCTGCTTCAGTGAAGCTTTATAGGAGTAGATTGGCAAGAGGCCCTCTTTGGATGGTAGCATTCCTAATCAAAGAATTTCACCCACATTAACCCCCCCACACCTCAATATATCAATGCTTCTGTCTTTGCTGAGTAAGTAGGTGCTTTTGCATACATTGTGAAAGGTACAGTGATAATACCTCTCATCCATTATTTCATTTGATACACACAGATTAAGTTATTCCCATATTGCTGTTGAGGAAACTAAGGCTAAGAGAGGAAGTAGCTTGCTCAGATTGAGTACGTAAGAGTGCCTGCTTATAGAGTCTTGCCACTATTAATGTTTGGGGCTAGATATTTATTGTGGGAGACTGTTCTGTACATTGTAGGGTGTTTAGCAGTATCCTTGGTCTCTAACCACTGAGTGCCAGTAGCACCTCCCACTTGGAACAGTCAGAAATGTCCAGACATTGTCAGATGTCTCCTGAGGGGCAGAGTTCTCCCCAGTAGAGAGCCACAGCTATTAGGAGGTAAGCCTTTAGGTTAACTAGGAGTAGACAGAGGTCTTGAGGTTTTCTCTTTTGGGGGAGGTTTTTTTTACCTATCCTGCTGTTACTTATTAAGCACCTTTTATGTGCCAGGTGTTTTATATATCTTCTCTCTCTTGGTCGCAGAGTAACCCTTTGAAGTAGATAGTGTTATTTCTTACTTAGCAGATGAAAATCTGGCTGAAGGATTGGCTTGCTCAGTCAGTAAGTGGCAGAGCTGAGACCGAAACTTACATGTCTTTTCTACTCCCAAACCTGAGGCCTTGCTACTGTGTTCACTCTATAGATGTTCTGGCATCACCCCTGTGGTTTGCCCTGTCTCTTTAAGGAGAAGCCTAGAGATTTGTATTGTTTCACTTCATCTTTCTCTCCATCCTCCTCCTAGATACAGTCCTAGCCAAAGACATCAGTATACTCTTCCAGGCTTCAGGGAGCTAAAGGAAGTCTAGACCTAGCCTATTACGGAGAAATTTGTCCTGAGATGACTATAAGGAAGCAGTGTCAAAATAGCTTTAAGCAAGGCTGATGTTAAGTTTCCTCTTTGTTATTTGTTGGTACTTCTCCCTTATAATCTTAGTATGCCTGTGATTTTGTCTACAGCTCAGGATTTTGATGAACTGGGTGGTTTTGTTGTGCTTGTTTTGGCTCCAGTGATGAAAAAAAGTGTTAGCGCCTACTAATACTTATCTTTGTTGGGGGGGGGGGGGGCAGAAATTGCACAGGCATAATGAAATGATTTTTTAAAAACCATTTTCAAAGCCTTTTCATAATTATTACCTTATTCTACTCTCTTAACTTCTGTGAAATAGGCAAAGGTTTTTTTGTTTTGTTTTTTGTTTAGCAACAGAAAGAGAGGGGGGAACAGAGAGAGATAAGTATCAACTTGTAGTTGCATCACTTTAGTTGTTCATTGATTGTTCTCATATGTGCCTTGATGGGGGTTCAAGCCGAGCCAGCAACCTTGGGCCCAAGCCAGCGACCATGGGTCATGTCTGTAATCCCACACTCAAGCTGGTGACCTTAGGGTTTTTGAACCTGAGTCCTCAGCATCCCATGTCAATCCTGTAGCCACTGTGCCACTGTCTGGTCAGACTTGACCTAAAATAAAGTCTTAGCAGAAATCTTTCAACATTTAATTTTTTTATATTGGCTTATTTGTTTTATAAATATATATCAAGCAGCTGATTTATACCAGGTGGGGGAAGGTGCAGGTTGAATCAGGAACCTGGGGCTCGCTGGCTGGTTATTTATATCCTACTGAAACCATCTATCCTAGTCCATGAGAGGGCCCTTCCTTCTGCTTTCCATAGTTTAATTACAGGCATATTATGGGGCTAGTGGGAGCCATAGAACGCTATAATCCTTTTTACAGATGGCCGAATTCCTTGGGAATGTGCTACTCAGGCCCATCTGCACGGTTTTTCCATGCTCTGACTGCATCAGACTTTGTTTTGTAAACTTGGTTTCATGCCAGGAGTAAGGCTTCAGGCCAGCTATCTCTACCAACTCTTCACTGTTCTCAGTGTCATCTGCAGCCTCTCTGTGATCAGTAATCTGTTGTGATTTTACTGCCACCTTTGGAGAAAGAAGGTCTGCTCTGCCATAGCCTTATTCCTTCAAAAGCTTTCTGTCTGTAGACCAGTACTGTCCAGAAGTTTCCACTATAATGGGAATGTTTTGTATCTGTGCTGCCCAATAATACAGTTGCCACTAGCTGTGTGTGTCTGCTGAGCACTTGAAATGTGGCTAACGTGACTGAAAGACTGAATTTAAAATTGTGATTTTAATTGCCATGTGTGACTAATGACTGCCATATTGGATAGTGCTGCTGTCGATCACCCCAGCTGGTCTATCAGTTCCTCTCACGTGGACAGTTTGTTTCTTTGGGTGTTTTCATACCGTGCTGGGCTGTGCTTTTCACATCTCTGCTTCGTCCTGCCAGCAGTGTGGGTAGTGGGTGCAGAACTGTCTCTAAGAGCGTATTCTTGAAGGGGGTGGGCAGCTGAGTTCCTCTGGGATCAGATACCTGGGTCTCTGGAGGGGCAGCTGTTGGGAAGGTGTTCCGGAGCAGCTCCACACCTGCTAGAAACCATTGTAGGCAGAACAGGTACTTTAGGATAACGTAGTTTCTAAATAGAGGGTTTTTTTCAGGCGAGGGGCTTTACTTTATGAAAAAATCAAATCAGAAGTTATTTCCCCTCCCAAACACATCACTCCTTACCCTTTTTATACTCTTACGTCATACTCTTGCACTCTGGCATCTAAATAAAATGTCCCAAAAATGCCTCTGAGTCATTCCCATTGGTTTCTTTTTTTCTTTTTAATCAAACATGACTGTGATATAATCTCTTGTTAGAAGTTTGGTCAGTTCTTCTTGGGTCATTGACTATGTCCTGCTTTTTAAATGATTCAGTGATGTGCCCTTTCTCCTATCTGCAGGTTTATGGGATGCAGCAGGTAGGCCGGGGTATTAGGAACCCTACTTTGTTTTTCTTTCCCTCCTTCAGTGACACTGCCTTTGCTCCTCATTAAATTTCAAGCCTTCCATTTCCGATCCATCTATAGCTTTGTTCTCTCCTTAATCCTTTCTTTTTTTTTTCCCTTTCTTTATTTCTAGAGAGAGGATAGAGAGATAGAAAGGTGAGGTGGGGGGGTGGGAAGCATCAGTTCATAGTAGTTGCTTCTCACATGTGCCTTGACCTGGCAAGCCTGGGGTTTCGAACCGGTGACCTCAGCATTCCAGGTTGACGCTCCATCCACTGCGCCACCACAGGTCAGGTAATCCTTTCTTTAATTCCTGGTCCTGGGCACTGTAGCTCCTGTCTTCCCTTGCTCCTTTCAGGGTTGGTCTCTTAACTCCTTTCCTCTCAGGTGCTTCTTTGTAGGTTGCAAGTTTGCTCTCAGACTCTGATCCCTGCCTTGCCCTCTCCCTACAAGTTCTCACTGCTCTGAGATAGGGAGGCAAGGAATTACAAGCTTTCCTTCATCTTCCTGGGAAGCCCCACCAAGGTGCAGTCTCCCCTCGAAACACTGGCCTTTTACTAACACATGTTAGGAACCCACCCTGCCTCGGGAGCCTTTCGATGAGTAGAACCAGTTCAGTTGTATGGCCGCCAGGAGGCTGCACATGCACTGCTTGCACTGGGAACTGAATTTGCTGCATGTTCAGGGAAGCCACGTGGGGAAACTGACTGTGTTTTCTGCCTTCTGTTGACAGAACGGTACACGAAACTTCCAGGACTTTGACTGTCAGGTAAGGACTAGACAGGCGCCGAGGAGGGCTTGTGTCCAGGTGCTCTGCAGGGCTTCCCTCCCTGGGCTGGTGAGCTGGGGGGCTGGTGAGCTGGGGGGCTGGTGAGCTGGGGGGCGGGAGGGGTCGGGTCTCTCTTCACGGCAGTCACGGTGCCTTCCTGCTCTTTCGGTTATTGCATAAAATTTATTTAAAATAATTTGCTGTTATATCCAAAATTTTGTCTGCCAGATGCCTGTTTTATGGTTTTAGGTTACTAGGTTGAGCTGTCTCTGTGATTAAGATTTCCTTTCCTCCAGTGTTCTGGAATCCCCAGTCACTGGTGTCAGATGGCATGCTGCCACCTCACTGCAGAGAAGGTGGGGGAGAGACAGTTTGGGGGGAAGACTTAAAATCTCCCCCCCAAAAAAAGACCAGTGTTATTAATATTAAATACAGAATTCAACCTGACTCATGAGTATTTTCTTAAATGATAACTATTCCCCTAGTCTGCATTTTTTGGCCTATAGCTCTACTGTCAATGTAAAAATCAATAAAATGGACCAGCAGTTCCTCATCTGTGTACTTTATCTATTGAATGGCCCTGAAAGACATGGAAGGACTGAATACATGGAAATGGGAAACTTATAAGCCCTTGCAGCTACCCTCCTGGTTTAGGGATGATGTCAGAGCAGCGGCTGTCAGAAACAGCATGGAGTAGACGCCCAGGGTACGTGGCAGGAAAGGAAGGTGTTGGGAAACCAACTCCCTTGCTTCCGGGATTCCACCAACCAGTATAACCACAGGCAAACAGTTATTTTCAGATGTGCATTTTATGTTAATTGTAGTGGAATCTGTCGCATTAGCATCAAAAGGAGGAACTAATATTTATCTCATAGGCAAACCAGTTAGATCCTCATTTATTGGGTAACTATTATAGGTACTAAAGATAGCTCATATCCAGTCCTTGGAGCAATATCACAGGGTGGTTTTTATTATTCCTGTTTTACAGTTGAGGAAATTGAGAATCAGGTTTCTTAATATACCATTGGGTGAAGTGGGGTTAAAAAACCTATTCTTTCCAGAATCCATTGCCTGTTCTTTCCCACCTGGAAATGTCCAAAGCTGAGATGTTATGAGGACCGTGAATTGTACTTAAAGCTGAGATTCCTTGGCAAGATGGATGAGGGTCACTTTGTAAGGGGCGGGCTCATAGCATGTTACAGACTTCTGAACACTGGTGCCAGACACCTCTTGGTGTGACTCTCCCTCCCTCTCTCTCTGTCTCTCCCTCCCCCCCCTCTAAAAATCAATAAATAAAATCTTTAAAACTAAAAAAAACCAAATTTTTAATTTATTTGGTTCGTCATGCTAGATATACAGGTTTGTATCCCCTTTTCTGACTTATTATTAGAACGCAATCTCATTTCCATATCATTTTAAACTCATAAAAATTTCTAATGCCTGCCTGTTATTTCATCATATGGCTTTACCATGACTTAGCTACTTCATTATTTTGGGAAATTTGATAGCTTATATGTTCAATTCACTTCACGCTTTAGTGCATAAATTTTGTCCACATTTTGGGTTATTTCCTTAGATTGATTCTTGGAATAAGCATATTTAAGGCCCTTGGCATATCTTGTCAAATTGCCTTTCATTTCCACCAGAGGGGTACTCAATAAATATTAATGGAGAGTAGCCAGACCAGGCAGTGGCACAGTGGATAGAGCGTTGGACTGGGATGCAGAGGACCCAGACTTGAGACCCCAAGGTCACCAGCTTGAGCACGGGCTCATCTGGTTTGAGCAAAGCTCACCAGCTTGGACCCAAGGTCACTGGCTTGAGCAAGGGGTTACTCAATCTGCTGTAGGCCCACGGTCAAGGCACATATGAGAAAGTAATCAATGAACAACTAAGGTATCGCAGCGAAAAACCTAGTGATTGATGTTTCTCATCTCTCTCCGTTCCTGTCTGTCTGTCCCTATCTATCCCTCTCTCTGACTCTGTTAAAAAAAAAAAATTAATGGAGAGTGAAACGTTGCTGTCTACCCGGCTATATCATTCTCATAGAAGAGGCTGATAATAGAGTGAACTCTCAAGAATGGAGTTCTTGCTCCTGGGATAATCCAGGCATGGCCAAGGGCTGACTCATTTCATGCTGGCTGTTTAAATGCAGTAGCTCTTTAGAGGGCTGATTTATAGAACCCAAGTTGATGAATGGTTTTTAGTACCATAATTGACATGTATGCCTGTGACTGGCCTCTTCTAAAGGGATTTAAACTGTCCCCAATCACTTGGTAAGTGGGCATTATTACAAAAATAAGAATTAAGTGAAATAAACGTCCTGAAACTTCCTTCCATAGAAGAGAGGTAGCTGGAGAGAGCAGGGATACAAGTGCCTGCTGCAACCTGTGTTAGGAACCTTGATCAAATTCCATGCTCCTCCCAGGCCCTACAGGATGAGAATGTGGTCCCAGTACACCTTTTGGCCACTGCTTCCCTGTGTGTACCCCACCCACCTCCAGGAAAACTGGAATTACTGCTGATTTATCCCTGCTTCTGCTTTCTGCTTTTCCTTTTTTTTTCTGAAGATAGAAGCAGGGAGCAGTCGGACAGACTCCCGCATACACCAGACCAGGATCCACCCAACATGCCCACCAGGAGGCGATGCTCTGCCCATATGAGGCATTGCTTCGTTGCCGCTGGAACCATTCTAGCGCCTGAGGCAGAGGCCATGGAGCCATCCTCAGTGCCCGGTCCAACTTTGCTCCAGTGGAGCCTTGGCTGTGAGAGGGGAAGAGAGACAGAGAGGAAGGAGAGGGGGAAGGGTGGAGAAATAGATAGGTGCTTCTCCTATGTTCCCTGACTTGGAATCGAACCTGGGACTTGCCAGACTGACGCTCTACTGCTGAGCCAACTGGCCAGGGCTGCTTTTTCTTTCTTGATGGCCTTTGTTCATAGTTCTTCTCCTTAAGGTACCCCCACCTTTTCTTGTTTTGGAAGGAGAGAGAGGGAGATTGATTTTTTTTTTTTATAAATAAATTTTTATTTTACTGGGGTGACATCAATAAATCAGGGTACATATATTCAAAGAAAACATGTCCAGGTTATCTTGTCATTCCATTCTGTTGCATACCCATCACCCAAAGTCAGATTGTCCTCCGTCACCTTCTATCTAGTTTTCTTTGTGCCCCTCCCCCTCCCCCTTCCCCTCTCCCTCCTCCCCTCCCCCTGCCCCCTGTAACCACCACACTCTTGTCCATGTCTCTTAGTCTCGTTTTTATGTCCCACCAATGTGTGGAATCCTGCAGTTCTTATTTTTTTTCTGATTTACTTATTTCACTCCGTATAATGTTATCAAGATCGCACCATTTTGTTGTAAGTGATCCCGATGTCATCATTTCTTATGGCTGAATAGTATACCATGGTGTATATGTGCCACATCTTCTTTATCCAGTCTTCTATTTTTTTTTATAGTGATTAAAGCCTTTAAGCAAACTCTTGGCCAATACAGCAAGAATCCATAAAAAAGTAGTGTCCTTAACATGTTCACCAAGTCCAAGTTGGCCCCAACACCATGCCAAATCCCTGAAAAATGCAACCCTACCCCAGTTCAGTCTGTTAGGAGCTGTCACAAGGAGCAGGAGTCCAGGAAAAGTCCACATCCAGGAAAAGTCCACATGGCACTGGAATTGTTGTCACAATTCTATACTTTACAGCTCACGTCCAAGTTCCAGTGACCACTGCTTCTAGCTGGTAATGATTCAGGTAGACTGGAAAAGCCATCTGCAGCATGTGTGGAGATGGAGCTTCTGTTCTCCTCTGCCTGGAGAAATGAGACCAGGTTGCTTTTCCCTGGAGCTCTGCAACTGTGGCTTGGTAAAGAGAACCTTGGGATACACTAAACTGGTGGCAAAGGTAGATTCATAATAGAAGTTGGCAAAAAGGGGAAAGAGAGCTCTAAATTAGGAGTAGGTCCCAGCCTGAAATATGAGTGGGGCATTGGGGTAGGAGGAATAAAGGAAACACTATATATTAAACAAAGCAGCAGAAAAATAGGACTATCAACACCCACAGCAGATATCTTCGAGGGAAGAATAAAAAACCTGACTATTCAGACAAGACATAGTTAAGTGGCCTTGTGCAAATGACTATTCAGACAAGACATAGTTAAGTGGCATAGTTAAGCAGTTTACCTGCTTCTTGGAAGAAATACTCTAGGCTCGTCCACAGTGTCGTAGATGGGCCCGACGGCCCTGGGCACCTTCAGCCTTCAGTGGCAAACCCCAGCATTCTGGGCAAGGTTAGGTCATAGGTAGCTGGAGCAGGGCTGAACCCTCCCTTAGAGAAGCGAGAGAGAAGCCTTACCTTCCAGTGTCCCTGTTTCCTCACAGCAGAGGCATGTAAGTCTGGCAGGCTTTAGCTCAATGACCTTTCTTTCCACTATTGAAGCAGGACCCAGATGGACTCCTATGAGACCCCTTTGGGGCGTTGGAGCCTTTAAGGGCGTATCCTAAAAGCTGGTAGTTCCCCTGATCTCTATTGGGCTTTTTCTGCCTCTTGGTATCTTAAAGGCCATGCTCAGAAGATCTCGCTGAGGGGTTTGAGGATCCCCATCCGCCTATATAAATCTTTTCCATATATCTGGAGCTATTTGGAAAAAGTCAAAACAGTGTTATTAGCTGGATCAAATAAAGAGGTAATAATTTGCAGGAGAAAAAGATTTGGTGTCTCCTGTTCATCAGCATTCAAAAGAAATTTAAAATTTTTTTAAGTAAAAAGCATGATATGGTAGACCCATAGAAGTTCCAGGATATGACTCCCCCCTTTTAAATTTTTTTAAATTAACCTTAAAATATTTGCTGAGTACACTTTAATAATACTTTGACTTTAAAGATTGTAAGAATGACAAAATACAGTAAATGCTTTTGCTCCATATGCAGGAGCATTGTCAGTTTAACCAGTTTAAGAAATCCAATAATAGAACAGTGCATACAGACATGCTTAGCAGCCTCTCCTGTTCTGACAGAGGTTACTATAAATCCAGAATATGTATCCACTGTAACGTGGACATAGGACTGTTTGCCAAATGAAGGTATATGAGTAACATCCATTTGCCAAAGTTGTCCTGGTATGGGTCCTTGAGGGTTAACTCCAAATGAAGGGGCAGATTGTAGTATAGGACCCCTTGGACAGGATTTCCTAATCTGCCGTGCTGCTTTCGAGAAAGTTGAAACTGTTTACACAGGGCTGCAGCGTTCTGGTGATGAATAGTATGAGACTGAATTGCTCGATCTGTCATGGTTGCTCCAAATAATTTTCTTTTGGGTAGCTTGATAAACAAAGGCATTCCTAGGCCCTGGCCGGTTGGCTCAGTGGTAGAGTGTTGGCCTGGCGTGCAGGAGTCCCAGGTTTGATTCCCGGCCAGGGCATACAGGAGAAGTGCCAATCTGCTTCTCCACCCCTCCCTCTCTCCTTCCTCTCTGTCTCTCTCCTCCCCTCCCTCAGCCAAGGCTCCATTGGAGCAAAGTTGGCCGGGGCGCTGAGGATGGCTCTGTGGTCTCTGCCTCAGGCACTAGAATGGCTCTGGTTGCAACATAGCAACACCCCAAATGGGCAGAACATCCCCTCCCTGGTTGGCGTGCTGGGTGGATCCCGATCGGGTGCATGCAGGGAGTCTGTCTGACTGCCTCCCTGTTTCCAACTTCAGAAAATTTTAAAAAATTTAAAAAAAGGGCACTCTCTTGTGCTAAAGCTCCAGGGAGCGTGGAGTGAGCTCGAGTATGCCCTATAAAACATGGAGCTCTGTGTTGACATACAAGTCTTTGAAGAAGAAGGAACTGCTGAAATAGTTCATCAGCATTTGTCCCTAAGACAGCAGTCTTTATAGTGGAAACACCATAAGTAAATATTTGCTGTCTGTATATAGATTAAAGGGGGAATATGGCAAATGCTGAAAAGCCATGATCATGGCATATAATTCTAGACTTTGAGCTGATTTTAAGTTGACAGTTTCAGTATAAAGTCCATTGATTTGCAAGAGCAATTTGCCATTTAGTGAAAGTTTTCCAGAGCCATTGTTGTTGGTCCTTCGAAAAAAGGAACAACAATAATTTTGAGGCTCAAAACCTATAAGCTGTAAGGGTCGCCTATGCCCCTTGATAATTCAGGAGGCAACAAGATCAAAATACAGAAATGTATTCCATGGGCCATTAGATGGTTCCGTGTGCCCAAGCTGTAGCTGCTCTTGTACCAGTTTAGCAGCTGCCCTAAGTTTCTCCTGAGAAAGGGTCCATTGGTCTACCCATACAGGGTTATCTGATTTCCAAATAATTGGGTCTGCACAATGCATTATTGAGGTAGCAGGAGCTACCAAGGCCCCTATGCTAAATTTTGATATCCTAATCCACACCTTCTGGTATTGGGTGCCATTTCTATGGGGGTGAGAATTCCTCGCTGTTCTTTCCCTAGTCCCTTGGTGGGCAAAAATCCCCGATCAAGCATCTGAGTACTGACTAAACCATTCAGACTGACAAGCAACACTCCCATATTTTTCAAAACATCTCTACCCCACAAATTAACTGGCCATCCAGGGAGCACATAAGGCTTAAAAAATCCAGAATGGCCTTCTTAATCTTACCAGTGTAGAAAACTAGAACTTTGTTGAGGGAATTTACTCTGCCCTATACCTTGTAATTCTGTGGCTGCTGCATGAGTGGGCCAGGAAGGAGGCCAATGTAGCTTAACAATAACAGATACATCAGCTCCAGTATCTAAAAGTCCTTTAAATTTATGCTCATGTATTGTTAGTTCCATTTCAGGGCGTTCCTGGCCTATTTTTTTTAAATCCAACTGGCAAAATCAGAGGAGCCAGATCACCAATTTGCTTGGGGCCCCTTTTGCAGGATGTGGCCTGAGAAGCAGAATTAGCATCTTTATACTACTCTTCTAACTGCCTGAATTAGCCGTGAGACACATTCTTTTTTTTTATTATTAATTTTGATGGGGTGACATTGATAAAATTGTCTTCTGTCAACTTCTAACTGGTTTTCTTTGTGCCCCTCCCCTCCCCCAACCCTCTCCCTCTCCCCCCCCACCCTGTAACCCCCACACTGTTGTCCATGTCTCTGAGTCTCATTTTTATGTCCCACCTATGTATGGAATCATATAGTTCTTAATTTTTTCTGATTTACTTATTTCGCTCAGTATAATGTTATCAAGGTCCATCCATGTTGTTGTAAAAGATCCGATGTCATCATTTCTTATGGCTGAGTAGTATTCCATAGTATATATATCCCAAAGCTTTTTAATCCACTTGTCCTCTGATGGACACTTGGAGATTGATTATTAAGTTCTAAGAATATAGGTGACTTTATTCTCATTTTGGAGGGGAAAAAGAATCATAGAAAAAGCTAAGTTTTTGGTTTTTTTAATCACCACCCCCAATCCTAGTATCTTCTCCTGTCACTAGAGGGTTTGTTTATCTGCCAGGTGCCCAAAACACACATTCTTCCATCTTAGCAGCCTCACTGAGAAGAGAAGGTCTTTACCTGTAATTCTTGGAAAAAGGTCAGGGAAGGGTTGTTGGATTAAAATGGGTCAGCTAATATATGTGTGGGTCTAGGAAAACCCTTCCTACCTGGGCATTCCTAGAGAGGCCATGCTCTGACCATGTTCTAGGCTGTTGTGTGTGGGTTAGTTGTTCATTCTCTTCATTGCTATCTAAGATTATGTGAAAAAGATAGTGGAGTTGGCTTTGAAGGAGGAAAAGATAGCTATGTTGACATAATTGCAAAAGAAGCTTTCAGATGAAGAGCTGATTTCTGATAAGGTTGAGAGTTATAGGTAGTTGACAAGTAAAAGTAGATGTCTGAGAGAGGTGAGAGGGGAGAAAACTGAGGATTGAGGCAGAGAAAATGTAACAGAACTTTAAAAAGGAAAATGTGTTCTACTGGGAGGTAGAAGGCTGACCTGAGTAATTATGAATTATGAGGGGAGTAAATGAGGCTATGCAAATGAACTTTATACCACTATACAGAGATAAGGTAATGGTGGGGGTATTACATAAAAAATGCTGATATAATAATAAAAACTATCCCCAAGGCTCATACAGTAGCCTGCTTGCTAGAAACAGAATAAAATTTCACACTAATAAAAATGTTGACATTTCCAAGAGTATGTTGTCATACAAGTTTACCTAAACTCTTTCAGACTAGCCAGAGAGAGGGAGAAGTACTAATAGGTATGAACTGATCAGAATTTAACTCAGTCCAGAAAGATACGCCATTCTGATTGTGTAGTTCTACTGACGGCACGTTTAGCTAAAGGAGCAGGACTCGGAAAAGTGAAAGTTGATTATAATCAAATAATAGTAATACCCTAAAACCCTTAAATTCTTAACAAAAAGACTCTTAAACTACATTTTTGATTGAGAGAGAGTCAGTCCAGGATGGAGAAGTGTGTTGGGGACCAGTACGATTTCAGGGTGTTTTATAAGTGGAGAATGAAGGGACTTTGTTCAAATACCTAACCTTGGAATTGTAAATAATCAGAGAATACTGGGAGAGAACTCTGCCCGAGCCTACTAAAACTATAGTACCGTGGGCTCAGCCCTTTGAGCAGACTGTCACTGTGTCATCACGCCCTGCAGAATGCTAGGGTGCACGAGAGGTAACTGGGGAAACAGCCTGTGGAACAGTGAGAGTTGACTGAAGTGGACCAGTGTTGGCAGCTTCACCCCTGCAGCAGCCTGACCCTTGCAGCAGCTCGAGCCAGGGTCTTTGCATGTTCATCTCCAGGCGGGGACTTGTTCAAGCTCTTCACACACAGGGTCACAAAGGGTATATTTAGAAACTGATGTGGAGGTGAGTGCGTCCTTTCTTTATTCTGCTAATAACAGTCATACATTCACAAACTTGGAAATGAAGAGAAACTGTATGAGACACTGACAACCAAGGACTGCTCGGGAACCCTTGTCCCTTGACCTTTGGTTATTACACAGTTTGAGGGTATGTTATGGGAGGTAGGAGCTGAGACTCTCTAAAGCGTGGACATTTTGTGAACCAGTTTTAACAGCTCTGAATTTCATCTAAATTATGAGATGATGACAAATTACTTTGCCCTATTCCCACATCTGCTTTTACCATGTTTTCCGACCTTATCTGTTCTCTTTTCATCATCCTTCTTCTGAACTTCCCTCAAGTTCATTATCCCCTATTCCACTCCATTCCCCCTGCCCCAACTCTCTCTCCCTCTCTTTTTCTCTTCCTCCCTCCTTCCCTATCCCCATCAATCACCTGGCTGCACAAGGTGTGCTAACTAACCCTAGGGTCAAAGTATAAACTGATTTTTCCTTCAGGTCCCAGTAGCACAGCTGAGGCCAAGTCGGAATATTTAAGACGCTACTGAGGTTTGGATATGACAGAAGGAAGTCTACAGCAACTAGATTGTCAGGGTGACAGATTGTTGCACTTCTCTTCACTCTGGGTTCTGAAGTGTCACCCATCTGGCAGGGGCTGGCTTCTCGCTTCCTCTTTAGTCTTTCTGTCTCTCAAGAAATGAAACGTGAAAGAGAGCAAACTTCCTTGAGTTTCCTGTACTATTCAATCACCTCCAGGGAGGAAACAAGCTCTAATGTCAGTGTCATTTCTTCTCCAAGTTTTTACACTTAATATACAGTGTGTCCATAAAGTCATGGTGCACTTTTGACCGGTCAGAGGAAAGCAGCAAAAGACGATAGAAATGTGAAATCTGTACCAAATAAAAGGAAAACCCTCCCAGTTTCTGTAGGATGATGTGGCAGCATGTGCGCATGCGCAGATGATGATGTAACACCGTGTATACAGCGGAGCAGCCCACGGCCATGCCAGTTGAGATGTGGACGGTACAGAGGAAAGTTCAGTGTGTTCTGTGGCTCTCTAAATTCGAATCCGTGACCATAGTGCAACGTGAATATCAGTGCGTTTATAACAAAGCGCCACCACATAGGAATAACATTACTCAGTGGGATAAGCAGTTAAGGAAACCGGCAGTTTGGTGGAGAAACCCCGTTCTGGTAGGCCATCAGTCAGTGACGAGTCTGTAGAGGCTATACGGGATAGCTACCTAAGGAGCCCTAAAAAATCTGTGCGTGAGCCCACATCGAACTGCACTGAATAGGTATGAAACTGGGAGAGTTTTCCTTTTATTTGGTGCAGATTTCACATTTCTATCTTCTTTTGTTGCTTTCCTGTGACCGGTCAAAAGTGCACCATGACTTTACGGACACACTGTATGTGTGTGAACATACACAATCTATAGATCAGCGGTTCTCAACCTGTGGGTCGTGATGGCTTTAGGCGACCCCTGTGTTTTGATTGTTCGACCCCCGCTGGAGTTGCGACCCACAGGTTGAGAACCACTGATCTATAGAGTATTGCTTTTCTTTAAATCTACACGAGTGCTAAAGTAGGTACATGTTCTTCTGCTTTTCTAATCTGCATTGTGTTTTCAAGGTCTTCTCTATGTATTAATGTCTATAGTTCTCGTTCAATTTTTATCT
This sequence comes from Saccopteryx bilineata, assembly GCF_036850765.1. Taxonomy (NCBI): domain Eukaryota; kingdom Metazoa; phylum Chordata; class Mammalia; order Chiroptera; family Emballonuridae; genus Saccopteryx; species Saccopteryx bilineata. The sequence goes on from NC_089495.1 coordinate 201,308,804, forward strand.
CCATTTCATTATATGAGTAGGTCGTAAATCATTGATCTGTTTCCCTATTGATGAATATTTAGAGTATTTTCAAATTTTTGGACATTATGAATTAAACTTCAGTGTATATCTCTGTGTATATCTTTTTTTGTGTGTGTGGCAAAAATAGAGCCAGAGAGAGGGACAGACAGACAAGAAGGGACAGAGATGAGAAACATCAATTCTTCGTTGCAGCACCTTAGTTGTTCATTGATTGATTTCTCATATGTGCCTTGACCAGGGGCTACCGCAGACCTAGTAACCCCTTGCTCAAGCCAGCGACCTTGGGCTCAAGCTGGTGAGCCTTGCTCAAACCCGATGAGCCCACGCTCAAGCTGACGACCTCAGGGTCTCAAACCTGGGTCCTTCGCGTCCCAGCCCAATGCTCTATCCACTGCCACCACCTGGTCAGGTTCTGTGTATATCTTTTTGCACATGTGACCATGTCTGAGAATTTCTTTAGATTACACCTAAAAGTACAACAGCTAGAGAGTAGACACCTCTAAACTTCACTAGAAATTACCAAATTGTCCTCCAGAGTAGTTTCTTTAGTTTACATGGCCACCAGCAGTGTATGAGACATCTTGGCCAACATGTGGCATTGTCTAACTTTAAACTTGTTGCCATTCTAGTGTGTCTGAAATCACATTTCAGTGATTTAATTTGCACCGTCCTGACTGCTAATAGAGTTAGTGTCTTCCTTCTCAATTTCTATTGCAGCATCCTATTTCTTTCTTTTATAGCACTTATCACAGGCTGTTATTATGAGTTGGTTGATTTGTGTGTTTAGTGTCTGCCTTCCTGTTAGAATGTAATCTCTGTCTGAGAGCAGGGACCATGTATATCTCTTTTACTCACTATATTATCCCCAGAGCTCACTCCAGGTTCTGGTAGCAGGGATTCAATCAATAGTTGTTTAATCAATGAGCCTGATGGTGGTGGAGGGGTTGCTCAGGAAGTCTGACAGTACTGCAAGAGAAATGTTCACATAACAACAGAAATTTGTCTTTGCATTCCTTCTTTTTGTTTTGTTTTGTTTTGTTTTGTATTTTTCTGAAGCTGGAAATGGGGAGAGAGTCAGACTCCCGCATGCGCCCGACCGGGATCCATCCGGCACGCTCACCAGGGGCGACGCTCTGCCCACCAGGGGGCGATGCTCTGCCCCTTTGGGGCGTCGCTCTGCCACGACCAGAGCCACTCTAGCGCCTGGGGCAGAGGAGCCATCCCCAGCGCCCGGACCATCTTTGCTCCAATGGAGCCTTGGCTGCGGGAGGGGAAGAGAGAGACAGAGAGGAAGGAGGGGGTGGGGGGTAGAGAAGCAAATGGGCGCTTCTCCTATGCGCCCTGGCCGGGAATCGAACCCGGGTCCCCCGCACGCCAGGCCGACGCTCTACCGCTGAGCCAACCGGCCAGGGCCCCTTCTTTTTTTGTGTGTGGCAGAGACAGAGAGGGTCAGAGAGAGGGACAGATAGGGACAGACAAACAGGACGGGAGAGAGATGAGAAGCATCAATTCTTCGTTGTGGTTCCTTAGTTGTTCATTGATTACTTTCTCATGTGTGCCTTGACCGGGGGGCGACAGCAGACTGAGTAACCCCTTGCTCAAGCCAACAACCTCGGGCTCAAGCTGGTAAGCTTTGCTCAAAGCAGATGAGCCCACGCTCAAGCTGGCGACGTCGGGGTCTTGAACCTGGGTCCTCCACATCCTAGTCCGACGCTCTATCCCCTGCGCCACCGCCTGGTCAGGCTGCATTCCTTCTATCTAAACCCTGTACGTAATCTGTTTCATAGCTGGTCAGTTTACAGTACCTGATTCTCCCCTTCCCTTTTTTCAAGCCTTTGAATAGGAGGTAGCAGTAACAGAGAATAGCGGGACTATAGTTTGATTTCATAGAGAGAACTGCTCCAGCCTGGGGCCTCTGATTTAAGATATGCTAATAGTCAATCAGCTGAGATTGTTCTGCGCCCCCATCAGAGAAGAAACCAAAACTCTGATGAGGTTCATTACTAGATAGGAAATGAAGTTGGGAGCCTTCCACTTTTTGGGGGGATTCTTTTTTTTTTTTTTTTTTTACAAGGACAGAGATAGAGTCAGAGAGAGGGATAGACAGGGACAGACAGGAAGAGAGAGAGATGAGAAGCATCAATCATCAGTTTTTCATTGCGACACCTTAGTTGTTCATTGATTGCTTTCTCACATGTGCCTTGACCACGGGCCTTCAGCAGACTGAGTAACCCCTTGCTTGAGCCAGCAACCTTGGGTCCAAGCTGGTGAGCTTTTTACTCAAATCAGATGAGCCCGCGCTCAAGCTGGCAACCTTGGGGTCTCGAACCTGGGTTCTTCCGCATCCCAGTCCGATGCTCTATCCACTGCGCCACCGCCTGATGAGGCTTGGTGGGATTCTTATTGGCAGAAGTAACCTTGTCTTATCTGAGGTAAGCGTGGATGACTTTGTCAGCAAAAATTCACTCGGCTGGACATGATAATTTTTTTTTATTTTTGAGAAATACAGACTTTGAAGAAAACTAGAATAAATCTGTTAACTTATCTACAGTCTGTTTTCCACCCAGCCACCCTTCGTGCTGGTCTTAGCAGCTCTGACTGTATCTCAAACTTTACTCATTGCTTTGGTTAGGATCCTTGGGGGTCCAGGCAACAAGCCCCCCCAAGCTAGCTGAAACCAGAGGCAATCCAGGGATGTCTCAGCAATTAAGCCAGAACCAGGAACTAGAGTAGTGAAAAGCCTAATGTAAGTTCCCAAGTTTACGTCTCTTTTTATAGAGAAAAACAAAGCTAGGGATGGAACTCTCTTAGTGCCAGTTACAAATCCTCAGGGATGGAAGCTGATCCAGCATGGACCACAGGTCCCCCTGACTCCGGCTAGCAAGCAGTGGCCATAAGGTTACCGTCTATTATATAAACCTGGTGGCCAGGAGCCACTGCCGTGCTGCGTGGGCGACTGAAGGGCCGCTCCCAGGAGAGGGGAGAGACTGAAGCACTCACACCCACAGTGTCTGCTGAACTGCTTAGTGTTGAACACGCACTCAGAGGCTCGGGAGCCTCGGGCTTTCTCCCAGCAGCTTCATATCTGGAGCCTCCTTAGCCTGTCTTTCCTCGGTCTCACTGGCTCCTTACTCCACTTGCTGATCTCTGTTTCTTACCCAGTTGCAGATATATTCTCAACAGATCCCTGATTTCCTCCACTTAGGAAAATGAGCTTTGTGGACAAGAAGATATATTTTTTTCTCATTTATTCGTTTGTTCACCTAAAAAGGAATTAGCAAGTAGGAATAACCTGTATAATATAGCATCTCTGTGGTGTGCTTCTAGCTCAGTGATGTGTCCTGCCCCAGCTAGTGGGAAATGGCTATGAGCCAGGTATTGTGAAACTTCAGCCACCTGGGGAGCCCATCCTGCCTTTGCTGAGACCTTACATTCTCTTGTTCCAGGAACACGACATAGAAACAACGCACGGTGTGGTCCACGTCACTATAAGAGGCCTCCCGAAGGGAAACAGACCCGTTATTCTGACCTATCATGACATTGGCCTCAATCGTATGTATTTTATTCTAGATTTTATATCTTCCCTTTTTATTATAATGCTTAGTCTTTGTATATTAAAAACACATGCACACGTAAGAGATTTTAATATTCTAATAGAACACAGGTTTTCTTCTCTCTGCCTTCAAGTCTGTACTTAAACTTTACTTTGTGGCGAACTCTACAATGAATCGGTGAAAGTGTTCTGCTACAGCCTGTCCCCAGTAACTTTAAGTGGACGTTTCTAGATGTCAGTATAAGATGCTGGCCCTCGCCGCAGGCACATGGTCCGAATCCATGTATTTCCTTTCACGTCTCTGGCTTTCAGAGGTGGCCTGCATGTGAGGCTGCAGCCCAGCACTAGGGCTGTTACAGAGAAGTCACTTATATGTTTCCCTAACAGGTTGGCAATGGGAGCAGCAGCCTCTCCCTGCACCCCAGCCCTTTTTCCAAGAGACAGTCTTCCACATGATGATGTGAGCAGCCCAAGATGTTCATTCTAGCCAGGTTCTTGGGATATAAACAGTGTCCCTGTGTCAGACTGAAGAATAACATACACTTAAAATGCCAGCATTAGGGGTATGACATTATCCTGTGCAACATCACTACTGGTTTCCACTTTGCAGGCATTGTGTAGCACCGAGCGTTAGCTATTTTCAAGTCGTTGAGATGCCTGGTAGTCAGCCTGGGCCAGCTTGAACCAGACAGATTGTTCAGACCCCTCACTGCGGTAGGACAGTGGTTAAAGAGGAGTGAAAGAGGAGGCGGGTATAGAGTAGAGCTGACCAGTAGAGGAAAACTGGGGGACAGATAGAAAGACTGTGACTTACAAGTATTTTTACTCTTGCAGATAAATCCTGTTTCAATGCATTCTTTAATTTTGAGGATATGCAAGAGATCACTCAGCACTTCGCTGTCTGTCATGTAGATGCCCCAGGCCAGCAGGAAGGTGCACCCTCTTTCCCAACAGGGTAAGGCCTCAAGCAAGACCTTCTGGAAGAAAGACATGTGCTCAGCAGAGCAAATGACCAAGTTCCGGTGGGAGAAGTGGCATGTTTCCCTTCGCAACTGATTCTAGCACAGCCTCCCGGTTCTACTTACCAACCACCTATCCTCGTGTTTCCTCTCCTTTGCTCCAGAGGACCGTAATGTACAGTCTGTTGAGGAAAACTGCACGTATCCTCATATCCAGGAATGGCTGTCCTTAGACGGAACCTGTCTCCCTGTTATTGCCAGGCAGAAATGTCTGGAACACTCAGTTCTTGCTGCTTTTTATGTTCCCTTCCTCATCTGTTTGAAAGCTTTTGTTTTTGTCTTCCTCTCCAGCTATCTAGGCCCTAACTCAGATCCTTCTGAGCTTCCTGGTAGTATCTCCCCACCCTTCCTCCCAGTCTGGTCCCAGGAATTCCATTCCCTGTGGAACCATTTAACCTGAGAATCGTCTCTGTCAGGTGAAGGGGCATCTTTAATGGACCTAGGGCTCTCAGCCTCTTCCTAAACCTGCCTTGTGTGGCGAGCCAGAGTCTCCCTAACTGCCTTCCACAGCCTGATGAGTGCAGACTGGGAGGAACCCGGACAGCGCAGAGGAAGGCTGGTCCTTCTCCCCTCACTTCACTCATGTCTGGAGCTGCCTTTGCCCATGACGGCTGGGAAATAGGCCAGTGCGCACAAATAGTGGCTAACACTCATCTAGTACCTAAATGATATTCCCGCCCCTGCTTTAAATACTTGACATTCATTACATCACTTAACTATCACAGCCCTCTGGGATAGGTTTACTATTACTGCCATTTTCCAAGTGAGGAAACTGAAGCCCAGAGGTAGTCACTTTGCCAAGGTGACAGCAAATAAGCAGCAGAGCGAGGACTTGAACGCAGTCAGTCTGGCTCTATAATCCATGGTATTTTCTTCTTTTTTTTTTTTTTTTTTTACAGAGACAGAGTCAGAGTCAGAGAGAGGGATAGACAGGGACAGACAGACAGAAACGGAGAGATGAGAAGCATCAATCATTAGTTTTTCGTTGCAACACCTTAGTTGTTCATTGATTGCTTTCTCATATGTGCCTTGACCGCGGGCCTTCAGCAGACCGAGTAACCTCTTGCTTGAGCCAGCAACCTTGGGTCCAAGCTGGTGAGCTGAGCCCGCGCTCAAGCTGACGACCTCGGGGCCTCAAACCAGGTTCCTCCACATCCCAGTCCGATGCTCTGTCCACTGCGCCACCGCCTGGTCAGGCAATCCATGGTATTTTTTGTGCCCAAGCTAGTCCGTCTCTCAAACACAAATTGGCCAGTGACCCATTTAGACCCAATAAGGTTTGGATCCTATTCCTTTTTCTATTTTGTGCACAAACCGCTAAGGAGCGGTCCATCACTTGAAGTGTTTCCAGCAGAAGCAGGGTGACTTTTCCCCTGTCACATGTGGAGCAGGACCTGCCTCATAAACATGGTTGTCTTAGGATCACTTCTATCTTTGATTCTGTCATCTCTGAATGCTTCCTACTTTTCTTAGATTCCTAGTCTGAACCCATTTCTGGACATGCTTGACCATTTTAGGATCCAGTAGTTCCTATCATGAACCACATTCAAAGGCCATAACGTAACGATGTTGTCCTGTCCCTGAGTAAAACAAGTAACATTCACCATGCGGAGCCCAGGACTTAGGACTATGTTCAGACCGTGTAAAGCTTTGTTTGCTTTTGCTTTTAGCTGCCTAGAGATAAGCAGCAAACCAAGAGCTGCTTCCTGAGTGGATTCTTACTGTTGGAAGTTCACTGAGCATGAACCCCAGTTGAAGTGATTGTTGGGGATTTGGAAATCCCCTGAGAGGGAGCCATACTACCTGTTCTTTTCAAATGGCTTCCTCTGGTCCCAGAGATAGCTCTTGAAGACATAGAAACATGTAGGTTCTTATAGATTCTTTTGCCTTCTCTTTAGCATGGCAGTCGTAGAGTCACACAACATGCCACAATCATTTTCACACTCCATATGCCTTTATCTAAGAATGGTGTATTTTTGTAGCTCTCTTTATAATTGGAAAGTGTGGGTGCATTCTAATTCAAGAGGTGTCGTTCTGGATTTCAGGTACCAGTACCCCACAATGGACGAGCTAGCTGAAATGCTGCCTTCTGTGCTGACCCACTTGAGGTAGGCTCACTGTGCAGGTCTCGCACGCGGTTTTTATGGACTTTCTACTGTTGTCTGACCTAGGGGATATGATGGTGAGCAAAGCAGAGCAGGCCCTACCCTCATGGAGCTGACATCTTAGTGTTGGAAATAATTAACGAGTAAGCACACAGGCCCTGGCCAGGTAGTCCAGTTAGTTGGAGTGTCATTCCAATGTGCCAAGATTGAGGTTTCAATCCCCAGTCAGGGCACATACAGGAGTCAGCCAATGAATGCATAAATAAGGAACAACAAATTCAAGCTTCTCTCTCTATATTTTTCTCCCCCTCACCTCCCTCCCCCTCTCTCTCCTTTTTCTTTCTCTTCTTCTCACTTAATAAATTTTAAAAAAACAAGTAATTAAATCATCGTAACTAAAGTGCTGTAGAAGAAGTCAGTGCAGGTGTTGTGATAGAGAAGAAAGGCAGGATCCACATAGACAGGGTTGGTTGGGGAGTGCCTCTCTGAGACGTTATCATCTAGACTGTGGCCTATAGGATAGAAAGGTGTTGCTGAGACAGAGAGCCAGGGCAAGAGGAGTCCTCACAGCAGGATCAGTATGTCCAGAGGTCCTCAACCAAAGGAACGAGGGGGAGAGAGGCATGTGGTGAAATTCAAGTAATAGGCAAGGACCAGGTTACGTAGGTCTCTCAGACCAGGTAAGAATTTGGGATTTTATTGAAAAGAAAAAGAAAACTGCTTTTAAGCAGGAGATTGATAATCCAATCTGGTCTCTGTATTTTGTGCCCATTAATGCATTTATTGATTGATTCTTTTTCTCCCTCTCTCCCACTCTTCCCCATTCCTCTCTCTGTTTCTCTAAAATCAATTTTAAAAATCAATAAATAGCCTGGCGAGGTAGTGGCACAGTGGATAGAGCATCAGACTGAGACACAGAGGACCCAGATTCAAAACCCCGAGGTCGTCAGCTTGAGCGCAGGCTCATCTGGTTTGAGTGAGGCTCACCAGCTTGAGCCCAAGGTCGCTGGCTTGAGCAAGGGGTCACTTGGTCTGCTATAGCCCCCCCCCCCAACCTGGTCAAGGCACATATGAGAAAGCAGTCAATGAACAACTAAGGTGCTGCAACAAAGAACTGATGCTTCTCATCTCTCTCCCTTTCTTTCTGTCTGTATCTGTCCCTCTCTCTGTCTCTCTCTCTGTCACACACACACACATACACACACACACACACAAATAATCAATAGCCTGGTCAGGCTGAGTGGAAAAATTTTTTTAAATGAAAAGCAAGGAGTTCAGTTAAACTATTACAACAGTAGTCTGGCAAGAAGTCAAGACAGCTTGATACTGGATGTGGGGGAGGGGTGAAGTAGGTGGAGACTGATGGCAGTACTTTGAAGGCAGACTCTATAGGACCTGATGGGTTAGACATGAAGGCAGCAGGACAGCGAGCGGTCAGGGATGACTCCAGGTTTCAGTCATTCCATTTAACCCTTACATCAGCTTAGAAGTAGCTGGTCATATCTGTTTTGTCGTAGGGAACTAAGGCTCAGAAAGTTAAAGAAATCTGACGAAATTCTATATTTGACAAGCATCAGAGCCGGGACTTGAACCCAGTTGTATTCTTTCCATTTTGCCATGCCAGCTCCAAGCGAGTTAACCCTTCAGTGTCTGTGTGTTTCGTTCCCAGTGTGAAAAGCGTCATTGGCGTTGGAGTTGGAGCTGGAGCTTATATCCTCAGCAAGTTTGCCGTAAGTACACGGGGGATTTGCCTCAGCACCCTTGAGATGCTGCCTAGATCACGGCTCTGACTGCTGTGTGAGCGACCAGGTGCTAGTGTGGGTCTTAGTTCCATTTTTTTAATAAACTCTTTCAGCTCCAGATACAGGTTTGTGTAAAGCCTTGCTTTATACTTATAGTATCTGAAAACTCACAAATGGGGTTAGTACATCATTAATAAAGAGTAATTCTTAGAGAATACTTATGATGGAATTTTGTACAGCCATTAAAATGTTGTGAGAAGAGCTTGTAATGATGTGATTCACATACACTAAAGCATTAACAAAGTTAGAACACAGATTCACATAAGTTTGTCTCAGGCATAGGAAAGGACTAGAAGAAAATATACCAAAATATGAACAGGGATTGATGTTGTATGGTAAGATCATATGAAATTTTATTTTCTGCTTTTTATAATGTCTCTATCAGATTGTCTGTTGTGTGCATAACCAGTGTAATCAGAGAGGAGAAAAAGTAAACTAGAGAAATTTGAATTTATGTAGAAATGTTCCTATGGATTTTTATTTAAGAAACTTTTTTCAGATGCTTCCTGGGTGAGAGGACAGTCTTCTGGGGTGGTGTGTCACCATGTGGTTGCCCCTGTCGAGTGGAAAATAGCTAGTTTAAGCCTCAGCAGCCCTTATGCCAAGTAGTTTCAAGGCAGCTTCCCCCAGCAGGGAAGACCCACCACGAGCTAATCAATTGCAGAGACCAGTGCCTGCCTCTGCGTAGAAATCTGTCTCCCTCAAAGATCCTTGCAAGGCAAGATTAATTGACTGCAGTGCAAGAAACTGGTTTTCCAAGTGCTAATCAGATTTAAAGAGCTCTTTTTCTGAATGGCCTCCCTAGCACTCCTACGGGGTCTTACTTTCAAATCTGAAGAATCAGGCATAGTAAGAATTAATTAACCATGCTCCAATATTTTTAGAAGAATGCTAGAAGATCAAAAATATGAACAATAAAATGGCAATAAATACATAGCTCTCAACAATGGAATCTAAAAACCAAACAAACAGCAGAACAGAAACAGACTCACAGATAACAGAACATTTTGTCAGTTGCCAGATGGGAGGGGGCTTAGGGGGATGGGTGAAAAAGGTGAAGGGATTAAGAAATACAAATTGGTTGTTGCAGAACAGTCATGGGAATGTAAATTACTGCATACAGAATATAGTCCATAGTATCCCTTTTTTTTTTTTTAGCAAGAGAGACAGGAAGGGAGAGATGAGAAGCATTAACTTGTAGTTGTGTTACTTTTGTTCATTGATTGCTTCTCATATGTGCCTTGACTGGGGGTGGGGCTCAAGCCAAACCAGCGACCCTTTGCTCAGTCCGTTGACCTTGGGCTCAAGCCAAGGACCATGTCGATGATCCCACATTCAAGCTGGTGAACCCGAGCTCAGACCTGATGAGCTTGTGCTCAAGTCAACAACCTCTGGGTTTCAAACCTGGATCCTCAGCACTCCAGGTCAACGCTTTATCCACTGTGCCACCTCCGGGTCAGGTTGAATATAGTCAATAACATTATAATAACTCCGAATGGTGTCAGATGGGTGTGAGATTTATTAGGATGATCACTTAGTAAGTTCTGTAACATCTAATCATTGGGGTGTACACCTGAAACTAATATAATATAATATAATTGAAATTTTTAAAAATAATTAAAAAAAAAAGAATTCTGGGAGTGGAACTTTCATACTGTTATCTTTGTCTTCTATTTCAGCTCAGTCATCCAGAGCTTGTGGAAGGCCTTGTGCTCATTAACGTTGACCCTTGTGCTAAAGGCTGGATTGACTGGGCAGCTTCCAAAGTAAGCACCAACTGTCGTGGCCATTGGCTCATCTCTTGGTCCCTTCTCAAAATGGCTTATCTGTTTTATTTTTACTTTTTCATTGAGAGGATATACAGTGAAGTTACATTTATAATCACCACCCAGTTAATATACAGAATATTTCCAGCTCTGTTCTTAAATTAATACTTCCTCTCCTTCCCTGAAATAATCATTACTCTGATTCAATCACCATAGATTGGTTTTATCTATTCTTAAACTTCATGTAATTGGAATGATGGAATTTGAATTCTTTTGTATATGGCTTTTGAGATTCATTATTGTCTGTCTCATTTGAGTTGTATGTAGCAGTTCTTTTTAATTGTTTAGAAGTCTGTTGTGTGCACTCACAAAATGAGTTATGTGGTTGCCGTGAATAAGGCTCCTGTGCACAGCCGTTCACCCGTCTTTCATAGACATACACATTTGTTTCATCTGGATCTGTATCTGGGAGTGGAATTACTGGGTCACAGGCCAGTTGTCTGTCTAGCTTTTGCAGATGATTGCCAGTGTACACACCAGCGATGCATGGAAGTTCCTGTTATTCCGCATACTCACCAACGTTGGATAGTCCTTTTTATATTTATTAAAGATGAGCGTTTTATTTCTAGTATTAATTTGTTTTTATATGGTATACATCACCAAAATAGCTTTCATTATTTAAAAAAAAACAAAAAACTTTTTATTGTGGTATCTTTTTAAATTTCAGCTATGCTTATAGATAAATAAAGCCAGGTTTTAATTTGTATTTCCCTAAGGGCCCATGATGTTGAATACCTTTGCTAAAACTTACTCTGGTCATCTAAGTATCATTTTATGAGGTGACTATTCAAGTCTTCTACCCTTTTCTTTCTTTTTTTTAATTAAATCAGGTTGCTGCTCATTTTCCTATTGATCTCTGAGAGTTGTTCACATATTCTGCATATGAATCCTTTATTGGGTACATGCAAACATCTCACAGTCTATGGTTTGCATTTTCACTCTTTTAAGGAGTGAAATGAATAAATTAATCACTCTCTCCAGTGAACCCAAATAGCTTATCTGTGCTGCTGCTCCCAAAGATGTGTGGGTTGTAGTGTTTGCACTCTGAAAAATGAAGGTGTTTGCTACCTAGATAGAATTCTCTCTGAACTCTCTTGGAGATAGGAAACTACAGGGGATGCTAATGACTTTACAAATACATAAACAATCTCGGCAACAGCCAGAGAGATAAAAGGGAATACAGGGAAAGGTGTTATGCTATATCCCATTTACACTGAATTCACCTATGCTAAAAAAAAAAAAAATCACTGTTTTTAGGTTGGAAAGGAAAGTAGTTTTGACATTTTTTTTTTCTGCTGAAGTACAAATGATATTTATGATGTTTTAATCTAAAATTACAGGGTTTAGATTAAACCAGTGATGTTATAAAATTTTCTAGAGAAAAATAACCTAAGCTTTGATTACTTGCTAAAAAATGCCTCACATAATCATCTCATTTTTAAACAAATGCCTACCTCTGAGTGCTTTTAAGTTGTCATAAGTATTCATTTTAATACACCAAAGAAGGCTCAAGGGGAATCAGCAACACAATTTGAGATGGAAATTTTCCTGAAACTAGATTAACAGTCTGCAGAGTTGCCACAGTTGGCTGCACTGATTAGACTGTGATAAGTATCCTTTTGAAATGGGAAAAATTAGAAAAAATGTTCAAAATGCAAGAGCATTCAGTAAACAGCAGTCCTGTCCTCTCTCTGAAACGAAGATAGCAAGAATTGGAAGGAAGGAAGAAATTCAGTTCTGTCTCTCGGCTGCCTTGGGAGCAGTCGTAAGTCGATTCTTATGATCCATGAATCCTGTGTGAATGCAGTACAGGCAGGAATGAAGTAACTAATAGTTGTGACTCCTTAGTCTTCAATTTTCAAAGAAGTTATAGCTCCATTTCTTCCAGCTGCTAACTTCAAACCAGGCTGTATTATTCCCCTGGGGGAAATCAGGGGGGAGACGTTTTCATTTTTTCCTGATGTGCTTCTTGTTCTCAGGTCTCTGGAAACCACCATCACATGAAACTGTATGACACTGAGTTGTGTTTTCATTTGTTAAAGGATGATATATGTATAGACAATAAATTGCGCTGATCCTAGTGGACAGCGTGATAAATTTGTACATGTACTTATTAACTGCCTTGATGCAAAATTTTTCTTTTTAGCTTTCAGGCTTGACAACCAATATTGTGGACATTATTTTGGCTCATCACTTTGGGCAGGTAAGTGCCTATTCCAGGCAGGAGAGCTGTGTTTATTGGCTTACATGCAAAGAGAGGGCTTAGCTCAGGAAAGGAGGGGTACCTTAAAATTCGCTTGATCCTAGTGGGTAACACTTGCAGAATAGTTTAAGATGCATGTGGCCCAGGAAAGTCTGCTCTTAGGGAAAAGGTAACTTAATACCACATCAGTTTGGGCATTTGGAGAGAGATGAGGGAAGGCAACCTCCTCTCCCCCGCTGCCCCCACAAACCTACCTGTTCCCTCCCTGTAAGCAATATGCCGTCTGTTAATGTTTGACAACATCACATGCCTCACCAAACATCTTTAGAGCCATAATGAGGTCTAGGAAAGGCTTCACAGAAATAGAAATTTCAGAGAAAAAAGAAACCAAGAAATACTGTATTAAAAGAACCTTAGAGGCCCTGGCTGGATAGCTCTGTTGGTTAGAGCGTCGACCCAAAGCACAGAGGTTGCCAGTTCGATTCCTGGTCAGGGCACATATAGGAACAGATCTCTGTTCCTGTCTCTCTGTCTCTGTCTCTCTCTCTTCCTCCTCCACTCTCCCTGGCTAAAATCAATAAATTAAAAAATAGAAAAGGAATAAAATGTACCTTTAAAAAAAAAGCCTGGCCTGTGGTGGGCCTAGAACATCTGGAACACTGAAGTAGCAGGTTCAGAACCCTGGGCTTGCCTGGTCAAGGCACACACAACAAGTCATCAGTGAAGAACTAAAATGAAACAACTATGAGTTGATGCTTCTCCCCCCCCCCCCCCGTAGAATCAATAAAATCTTTCTTTTAAAAAGAACCTTAGAGTTTGTCGTGTTCAGTCCCCATGTCTTACTGAGGAAACAGGTCTCCAGAGGGACTCACAGTTACATGGATAACTGTTAGATGACAGAGAGGAGCCAAATCCTCTCTTCAGAGAGAAGTGACTTGAATAATACATGTCTGACAGCAATTACAGCATGTGTTTTTTTGTTTTTCTTTTTTTTAATTTATTTATTAAATTTAATGCAGTGACATTGATAAATCAGGGTACATATGTTGAAAGAAAACATCTCTAGATTATTTTGACATTTGATTGTGCTGTGTACCCCTCCCCCAAAGTTATATTGTCTACTGTCACCTTCTATCTGGTTTTCTTGTGCCCCTCCCCTCCCCCAACCCCTCTCTCCTTCGCCCCATCCCTCCTCCCCCTACCCCTCACCCCTGTTGCCATCACATTCTTGTTCATGTCTCTGAGTCTCATTTTTATGTCCCTTCTATGTATGGATTCATATAGTTCTTAGTTTTTTTCTGATTTACTTATTTCACTCAGTATAATGTTATCAAGGTCCATCCATGTTATTGTAAATGATCCGATGTCATCATTTCTTATGGCTGAGTAGTATTCCATAGTATATATGTACCAAAGCTTTTTAATCCACTCGTCCTCTGACGGACACTTGGGCTGTTTCCAGATCTTTGCTATTGTGAACAATGCTGCCACAAACATGGGGATGCATTTCTCCTTTTGGAGCCGTTCTATGGTGTCCTTGGGGTATATTCCTAAAAGTGGGATAGCTGGGTCAAAAGGCAGTTCGATTTTCAGTTTTTTGAGGAATCTCCATACTGTTTTCCACAGTGGCTGCACCAGTCTTCATTCCCACCAGCAGTGCAGGAGGGTTCCCTTTTCTCCACATCCTCGCCAGCACTTATTCTGTGTTGTTTTGTTGATGAGGTGATATCTCATTGTGGTTTTAATTTGCATTTATCTAATGATTAGTGATGTTGAGCATTTTTTCATATGCCTATTGGCCATCTGTATGTCCTCTTTGGAGAAGTGTCTATTCATCTCTTTTGCCCATTTTTGGATTGGATAGTTTGTCTTCCTGGTGTTGAGATTTACAAGTTCTTTATAAATTTTGGTTATTAACCCATTATCAGACGTATTGTCAAATATGTTCTCCCATTGTGTAGTTTGTCTTTTTATTCTGTTCTTGTTGTCTTTAGCTGTGCAAAAGCTTTTTAGTTTGATATAGTCTCATTTGTTTATCCTGTCTTTTATTTCACTTCCCTGTGGAGATAAATCAGCAAATATATTGCTCCGAGAGATGTCGGAGAGCTTACTGCCTATGTTTTCTTCTAAGATGCTTATGGTTTCACGGCCTACATTTAAGTCTTTTATCCATTTTGAGTTTATTTTTGTGAGTGGTGTAAGCTGGTGATCTAGTTTCATTTTTTTGCAGGTAGCTGTCCAATTTTCCCAACACCATTTGTTAAAGAGGCTGTCTTTACTCCATTGTATTTCCTTACCTCCTTTGTCAAATATCAGTTGTCCATAGAACTGTGGGTTTATTTCTGGGTTCTCTGTTCTGTTCCATTGATCTATATGCCTGTTCTTATGCCAGTACCAGACTGTTTTGAGTACAATGGCCTTGTAGTATAACTTGATATCAGGAAGTGTGATACCTCCCACTTTATTCTTCTTTTTTAAGATTGCTACAGCATGTGTTTTTTCCAGCATTTTGTCAGCTGACGGTGTTAGAATTTATAAAGAACATGAAGGAACACTGAAAGGTGACCGTGGGAGGAAGGCAGTTCCTTTCCAGGGTCTGGCCTCTAGCCCTTGTTTGTTTCGTTTTGTTATTGATTGGTTTTAGAGAGAGAGAGAGGAAAGGAGAGAGAAACAAACATTCATTTGTTGTTCTACTTAGTTGTGCATTCATTGGTTGCTTCCCATTTGTGTGTGCCCTGACCAGGGATCAAACCTGAAACCTTGGCGTTTCAGGACAACATTCTAACCAACTGAGCTCACCAGCCAGGGCCTGGCTCTTTCTTTAAAATGAGAATAGGAGTCAGGGTTTGGCGTACAGGGCTTGCGACACCTCAGCAGGCCACATTTTCCATCCTGTGGGCTGTGTCTGGGAGGTCGTTAGGAGACAGAAAGCACACTTTCAGCAGGGAAAAATTTAAATTAAACATTGTGAACTAGTAGAAGACAGTTAATTTCTCAGGGAGGGTAAAAGAGAACTCCAAAGGGTCTAAACTGCTGCCTCTAGGCTGAGGAAGCACAGACGCTGAAGGAACTAGGTTGTGCCTCCAGCACCAAGCCAGAGAGTCAGGCTCCTTTGAGAAAGGTATGGTTTCCACAGAAAACACAACCAGCCACTAGTGAAGAAATTCACTGGAGTGTAAGGGCTTAGAGCCACTTACCACATGGGGGAGACATTTGTCTAAAAGGTCTGAGCTGCTACAGAAGCTGCCAGTGTGTGGGGAGAGTGTGGGCTGAGGGTGTAGCTGCAGCTGGTCTGTGAGGGTCCCTGAAGTTTTAAAAAGGATGGGCAGAGGGAACATGTGTATGCAGTCTAGCTCCTGTTACAAAGATTGGGCGGGCTGAGGCTAGGAAGCCAGAAATAATAGATAACTGCACAGGTGCTTTTGCCAAATGGCTTCTGATTCTTGGCTGTCTGTCCATATTTTGTAAGGGTAGATCACTGAGAGGTCGGTGTCCACCAGGTGAGGCCATTTCCTTGGGGATCCCCTGATATTTTTATTTTTTAATTTATTGATTGATTTGAGAGAGAGAAAGAGAAACATCGATTTGTTCCATTTATTTATGCACTCATTGGTTGATTCTTAAATGTGCCCTGGCTGGCCAGCCTTGGCGTATTTGGACAATGCTCTAACCAGCTGAGCTACCTGGTTAGGGCCTGATGTTGGCATCTTTAGATCTTTTCTCTGGCACTAGGTCAGATTCCCCAGGAAAGCTTTAAAATTACACACCAGACCCTTACATGAGTATTTCTGGATGCAAGTGCAGAAGAAGACCAAGGGCCTCAATATTCAGTCTTTAAACTTTCGCTGCAGCCTCCTGTTTTCAGTATGGCGTAACCACCGCTCCCTGAGCCTTTATCTCCCAGATCAGACATTTTGTATTGTATCATTTCTAGCAAATAAACTGAAATACAATGAATTTTTGTATATTGATCTTAACATCCTTCAACCTTGGTTAACTAATTTATTAGCTCAAATTGTTTCTATAGATTCTTTAGGATTTTCTATATGCAAGGTCACGTACGTCATCTACAAATAAATATAATTTTACTTCTTCTTTTTGAGCCTGGATACCTTTTCTTTTTTTTCTTACCTAAACAGAACTTTCTAGGCCCTAGCTAAAATGTCTGGTACAATGTTGAATAGGAGTGATGAGAGTAGACTTCGTCATCTTGTTTCTGATCTTAGAAGGAAGCGTTCAGTCTCATTACTAAGTGTGATGTTTGCTGTGTGTTTTCCATAAATGCCCTTTATCAGATAGAGGAACATCTCTTCTGTTCCTGGTTTGTTGAGACCTTTTATCACAAAAATGTATTGGTTTCTGTTAAGTGCTTTTTTTGTATCTGTTGAGAGGTATGTTTGATCTTTGTCCTTTATTCTTTTAATATGGTGTATTACATTTACTATATTTTTGTATGTTGCGCGAACTTTGTATTCTTGGGATAAATCCCTCTTGCTCGTGGAGTATAGTAGACTCCTTTTTTTTAATATGTTGTTATATTTGGTTTGCTAGTACTTTGTTAAAGATTTTTGTGTCTATTATATAGAGGGGATATTGGTCTATATATATTTTTTAGTGAGAGAGAGGGACAGGCAGAGGGAGATAGGAAGGAAGAGAAATGAGAAGCATCAACTCGTAGTTGTGGCACTTTAGTTGTTCACTGATTGCCTCTCCTGTGTGCCTTGACCGGGGGCGGGTGCTCCAGCAACCTAGTGACCCCTTGCTCAAGTCAGTAGCCTTGGGGTTTTGAACCTGAGACCTCAGTGTCCCAGGTCAACGCTCTGTCCACTGCACCACCACCGATCAGGTGGTCTGTAATTTTATTATGTCTTTGTCTGGTTTTGGTATTAAGGTAGTATGTGGCTGTATATAATGAGCTGAAAAGTATTTTCTTATTTTTTGTAAGAATTTGGGAAGGCTTACTGTTGATTTTTCTTTAAATGTTTGTCTCAAATTTGTTATTCAGGTTCCTCTGTAGACCGTCAAGTGGGAGCTGGCTAGATAATTTCACCTCTAATTA
The DNA here is from genome assembly GCF_036850765.1 of Saccopteryx bilineata. Classification (NCBI taxonomy): domain Eukaryota; kingdom Metazoa; phylum Chordata; class Mammalia; order Chiroptera; family Emballonuridae; genus Saccopteryx; species Saccopteryx bilineata. The sequence goes on from NC_089495.1 coordinate 201,326,392, forward strand.
CTGTGTGCTTCATTTGTTTACTTTTCGTACTATACTGTAGCACTCACCAAGTTTCCTTGGAGTGATCCAGTGCCCTTTAGCTGCAGGTAGACTCTGATCCATTTGGTCAGTTGCCAGCTGTATTCTTGGCTCACTTGACCGGCATGGTAGTGAGAACACAAAACAAATGTTCCCCTTCTCTCTGTTTCTCTGCCAGGATTGCTGGTGACCTTTACCCACTGCCCTGGATGTACGGGCTCTCTTCCTATCCCTGATGAAGTTTTTCTCTTTTTGTTGCAAACATTTCCTCTCTGCCTAGCAACTGGTTCTGATGGCCTCTGAGAAGGCCAGCAATCGATGGGCTGTTGTGCAGTGGGTGCCAGGGAGGGGGACTTGCTTGTTACAGTACGAATCATTTGTTTCTCTTGAATTTATGCCTTTAATAGTATTGTGAATGAGATTAAATAAATGGTAAGTTGACTTAATAAAATGTCAAATAGATAAATAATGTATATTATTAAATGATAGTATACAGCCCTGACCAGATAGCTTGATTGGTTACAGCATTGTCACGAGGTGCAGAGGTTGCCAGTTCAATCCCCGTCAGGGCACGTACAGGAACATATCAATATCCCCCCCCTTTCTCTCTCTTCCTCCCTCCCTCCCTCCCTCTCTTGCTGAAATCAATAAAAAAAAATTTTAATAATAGTATAGAAATAGTTAATATACTGATTATATCAGTTAAGATATAGGGAAGTAAATTATACAGATTTATGGCTATTAAGAGAAATGTTGCCTTCTATTTATTTTACACTTTACAGTTTATATAACTTTTCTTATCTCATCTTTATAACAGCCATGTAGCTGGTTATTTTCATTTTACAGAGACTAGCTCTGTTTTTATGAGAAATGGCAGAACATGAGGAAATCTCTCTCTCTCTCTCTCTCTCTCTCTCTCTCTCTCTCTCACACACACACACACACACACACGTAAAAAAGGAAACCAGGGTTCCAAATGGTTAGGTGCCCTGAGTTCCACAGTTAGTACTCGAGTCCAAATCTGGTGCAGCCTCCCTGTGCTGCAGGTGGCGTTATGCGGAGTATTCCCAAATTTGCACTTGACCTAGAGTTGACTGCCAGCCTTTTCCATCGTAGAATCTTAGGTGCCCTCATCCAGCGCAGAATGTGCGCTGAGCCGGTCATATACAAATAAAAAAGATTTTAGCCCCATCATGCACAGAGTGCTTTCTTTGGTTTTGGATAATGAGAATGTAAAAAAAAAACAACAGCAGGCTTATATCATTGCTCGGAAGTTTACTCACGGCTTCTTTCCATTGTTCTAGGAAGAATTGCAGGCCAACCTGGACCTAATTCAAACCTATAGATTGCACATTGCCCAGGATATCAACCAAGAAAACCTACAGCTCTTCCTGGGTTCTTACAACGGGTACAGTTGTCTCCTGTTCACTTAAATGCAGTCCAGGTCTAAACGGAGAACGGACACTTATGAGAGAGGGGAAGGGGAAATGAACTGCTACTTCTCACGTTGGAGGTTGGGGGTTGCGCGATGGGGTTGCATTCGTGCCCTTCACCACAGTAGAAGAGGAAGGGCTTTCAGACGGATAGGAAAACCCCTTTCAAGAAGAATGAATGAACCGAAGGCTGTTTGGGGCAAGTTCAAATACTGGTTGTAGTTTTTTAGATGTTTTGAGATGAAAAAGTACCTGAAGTTATGTACACACATAAAAACACACAGTTTGAGGTGGCACAGAAAAATGTGTGTGGCGGGGAGCAGGTGATTGAAATCGTGGGCCTTGATTCAGCTTTTCTTTGCTGACATCTTGTCATCAGGCAGAAGTAACACATGAACAGAACCTCATTGTTTTTAGTTGAAACCAGAAAGGTTTATTAGTAATTATGTTAGTTACAAGGAAACTGCTCCCCCCATTTCCCTTCTCTTAAGGAATTTATCCCTATAAACCAGTTGGAAAAGGAAATACTTAGGGCTTGAGGATTTCAATGGCGTTGCTATTGAGTTTTCAAGTTGCCTCCTCTAGCACCCTGCAGAGTCCCTCAGGGCAGAGCTGGGGCCGCGTTCCTGCTGTGTACCAACTGGGGGGGCTACTTGGGAACCAGCAACTCGAGATAGTTGTTACATTCCTGAAGTATTTTGGTTTTCATGACCAGGGAATAACTGAATTGTCATGGTTTTACCTGAAAACAGCATTGCTTCCTTTGTTCTCTCTAGCCGAAGAGACCTGGAGATCGAAAGACCCCTGCTGGGTCAAAACGATAACAAGTCCAAGACCTTAAAGTGAGTACTGAGTTTCCCTGCTAGCTTGCTGGCTGTCCTTGTCTCTCAGAGGAATGCAGGGTTCAGTGGAGCACATTCTGCTTGCTGAGTGTCGCCTCTTATTTTGGCTTCCACAGGTGTTCCACTTTGTTGGTGGTAGGGGACAATTCACCCGCAGTCGAGGCTGTGGTAAGTATGTCCTGATGTTGTGAAGATGAATGAGAGTAAGATGTGTGATTATAGCACGCTGGCTGTTGCATGAGAAACAGGCGGTAAACACTCATTTTTGTTACTTCGGATCACACGGATCAGGGCTTGCTCTTTCTTACTCAGTTTGGAAAATGCACTCCTCATTGGTCACTAGATTTCATCAGAAGGGATTGGTTTACCTTGTGCCAAAGAGTTCAGCTAAGCACCATTTGCTTCTTGTCATACTCTCTGGTAGCCTCGGCCTCCTGCAGCCACTGTCAGTCCGGAACTGCATGGTCAGGCCTGAAGGCAGCTGGAGCTGGGTGCTTCTCCCTCCCTCCCTCCCAAGCACATAGCACGCTGGTAAAAACAATATATGCTCATTGGAGAAAACATTAAAAAACTGGAAAATAGAAGAACTTGAGAAAAAATCATGATCTGATTACCTAAAGACAAACTTCATCCTCTTTTTTTTTTTTTTTTTTTTTTTTTTGTATTTTTCTGAAGTGAGAAAGGGGGGCGGCAGAGAGACAGATTCCTGCATGCCGCCGACCAGGATGCACCCAGCATGCCCACTAGGGGGCAATGCTCTGCTGGAACCAGAGCCATTCTAGCGCCTGAGGCGGAGACCATGGAGCTGTCCTCAGCGCCCGGACCAACTTTGCTCCCATGGAGCCTTGGCTGCGGGAGGAGGAGAGAGAGATAGAAAGGAGGGGGGAAGGGTGGAGAAGCAGATGGGCGCTTCTCCTGTGTGCCCTGACCAGAAATCTAACCCGGGACTTCCACATGCCAGGCCAACGCTCTACCACTGAGCCAACTGGCCAGGGCCATTCAGCATCAGTTTTTGAGCTTCCCTTCTTTGCTTGATGCTATGGAGAATACAAAAATGCGTAAGATGGGTCTCTGTATTTGGGGAGCTGGGAAGAGTGTAGACATGTCAAAAAATAACCATTATGCCTGATCAGGCAGTGGTACAATGGATAGAGCGTTGGACTGGGACATGGAGGACCCAGGTTCGAAACTCCAAGGTCGCCGGCTTGAGCCAAAAGGTCACTGGCTTGAGTTCCTGTCTGTCTGTCCCTGTCGCTCTCACTGACCCGGTCACTTTTTTTTGTTTTGTTTTCTAGAGACAATTGTGCTTAGCTAGCAGATACAGAGACTTCTTACAAAGTTAAAAGAGTTATAAAGTGGTGAACCAAGGAAAGCTTGATTTGTTATATTAAATCCAGACTTGGGAGTGTTTATTCTTCCAGAAAACATTTATTGCACATCTGCTGTGTTCTAAGCACTGTGCCTGGCAGTTTTTAAATTTGCCCTTTAGGGTTCATGCATATCGTATAGTAAACTGGTATGTTTGTTTATCACTGCCTGCACTGTTATTTGTATAGAGCAAAAGCTTTGATCTGGTGATCCTGGCTTTTTAAGTCATCCGCTGATTTTAAAAGTTTAGTGTGCCTGCCCATAAACAATCCCCAGAGCAAACGCCCAGCTGGATTACTGGTCCTTTCCTCAGTATTTCAGTAACTCCCTGTCTCGCTGCCTCTGCAGCGTGTCATACAGGCCACTGCTGGTGACTTTCTTTAAAAAGCTCCAATGCTGTCACCTCAGAGACCTCCCGTGGCTTGCTGCCTTCCACCATGGGCTCCAGTCGGCCTCCCCAGCCTCGCCCGCATGCATCCACACAGCGCTCCTGTAACAGCCCCCACCACCCGTGTTCTGCACGTCACGTGTCCTGGGTCTTTGTTTATGCTAGCCCCTGACTCTGGAAGCCTTCACCACCCACTCCTTCTTACTGTGTCTCTAGACAGTCTGCTTACCCTTCTGTACTCACTCAGCTGTAACATTTTCAAGTGATGTCATTCTGCCTTGTATTACGTTTTCACCCCGTTAGATTCCAAACTCTTAATATGCGGTCTTTGTAAGCCTGTGTTTGGCAAGCGTGTATAAAGGTGAGAAATCCAGCTGATCAAATTGTCTGGAAAACATTGCTGAACCTAGATTTTCTCCCCAAAACCTGTATTTTGAGGCCCCTGCCTTTATTGATACAGGAGTACAAGATACCAAACATGTAAATATACAGGGTTGTTTTTCTTTCTTTTTTGTAAATTGATTTTAGAGAGAGAGAAAGGGAGAGAGAGAGAGACAGGAACATTGATCTGTTCCTGTATGTGCCTTGATCAGGGATCAAAACAGCAACCTACGTGCTTTCGGACGACGCTCTAGCCAACTGAGCTATCTGGCCAGGGAAATACAGAAGGTTGTAATTCTTTATTTGATGACTGTTGTGAGAGAAAAACCATAGAGGGTTCAATGTTAGACGGGACAGCCAAAAAGACCTTGAGGTAGAAAAGAGGGTGTAAGGAATGACAAACCCACCACCTCCAGGGCATAGGAAAGGGCTAAGAAACGGGCAGGGTAGGTGCACAGGGCTAGGACAGGGCCAGTTGTGCTGGGAAGCCATCAAAACCCCAGCAGGTGACCACAGCCATGGGTCTAGTTCACTTTTTAAAGAAGTAGGTAACTTGCCCCTCATATTATGTAAGGCAGTAGGAGGAATTAGACTCAACATGTAGTTCTTTTTTTCTTTTTCTTTTTTTTTATTCATTATAGAAAGGAGAGAGAGAGAGAGAGAGAGAGAGAGAAGGGGGGGAGAAGCAGGAAGCATCAACTCCCATATGTGCCTTGACCAGGCAAGCCCAGGGTTTTGAACCGGCAATCTCAGCGTTTCCAGGTTGACGCTTTATCCACTACACCACCACAGGTCAGGCTCAACATGTAGTTCTTTAAAGACTCTACTTATAACTGATTCAGAAAATGAAATTAGCCCTGGCTGGATAACTCAGTTGGTTAGAGCATCAACCCAAGTTGCAGGTTTGATCCCTGGTCAGGGCACATACTGTATAAGAATCAACCAATGAGTGCATAAATGAATGGAATAACAAATCGATGTCTCTTCCCTACCCCACCTGCCAAGATAAATACATTAAAAAATTTTTTTTTGCCTGACCTGTGGTGGCGCAGTGGATAAAGCGTCGACCTGGAAATGCTGAGGTCGCCGGTTCGAAACCCTGGGCTTGCCTGGTCAAGGCACATATGGGAGTTGATGCTTCCAGCTCCTCCCCCCTTTCTCTCTCTCTGTCTCTCCTATCTCTCTCTCTCCCTCTCCTCTCTAAAAAATGAATAAATAAAAAAAAAATTTTTTTAGGGCCCTGGCCATGTGACTCAGTAGACAAAGCATCATCCCAGCACACCGGGATTGCAGGTTGAACCCCAGTCAGGGCACATAGGAGAAGCAGTCAATGAATGCACAACAAATGGAACGACTAAGTGGAACAATGAGTTGATGCTTCTCTCTCTCTCTCTCTCTCTCTCTCTCTCTCAATCAATGGAAGATTTTTGTTTAATTATAAAAAAGAAAAGGAAGTTGGCCAGGTTTTTAGATCTATTCAGAAATATCAGATATAAGGTGCACCGTATGAATATATCTCCCATTTTGTATTTTGGTAATTTCTTTGGCTAATTCAGTCACCTGCAGACTGAGCTGTTGATCCTGGAAGATCATTTTCGTGCCAAGCCATTTCTTACATTTCTAGCACTTCATAAGATTCTCTCTTTTTTTTTTTTTTTTTTTTTAGGTTGAATGCAATTCTCGCCTGAACCCTATAAATACAACGTTGCTAAAGGTAATGTGTGTTCTTTCCTTATTGCCAACCATTTGTGAATAGATTATACATGGTTCAGATTACTCTATTTCTGGGGTAGTTGCCCAGAAAGAAGGAAAGCTTTTTTCTACCTCTCTGAGATTCTCTCATTCTCTTTCTCTCTCTCTTTCCCATTGATTTGAGAGAGAGAGAGAGAAGCATCATCTCACTATTCCACATAGTTGTTCCACTTAGTTGTGAACCCACTGGCTGCTTCTCAGTCCTGACCAGGGCTTGAGGCACACCCGGGCAGTGCTTTATCCACTGGGCCACCTGGCCAGGGCCTCGTTCTCTCTCGTTTAAAAATTATTTTTTTTCCTGAATATATTCTCACTGTAGAAAATTGGGAAATAGAGAAAAAATAGGAAGATTAAAATATAGTTACCCATAATCCTACACCCAAAGGGAACCTCTGATGAAAATATTGATGTCTTACTCGTTTTTAGATCATTAAGAGGATAGGATAGTGGTAGTCCTGTATCTGTTTTACTCAGCTCTTTGACATGCACATTTTCCCATGTCATTATAAACTTGATCAGCATTATTTAGTTTTGTGAGGATTAAGACAACAGATGAAATTCTTTACATGCTAACTCCTATTGTTTTAGTAAGGAGGCTTCCAATGACCTTCCAACGAGAAGAGTGAACACATTTTTGTTCTCTAGGGCAAATAGAGAGCAACTCTTGCACTACATCTTTAGGGTTAGTATCCAGTTTCTCTCCCTTTCGACTGTACTCCAGGCAAGAATGCCCACCTTGCTCTTTTTGTAGAAGCTCTGGTAAAATGCTCAGGAACCCGACCTTCTGGTTTAAAGTTGGGTTACTGTAGATTTCACTGCTGATTTTGTGGTGCTCACTGAGGCTTTCTAAGCCTGAAACACCTGCTTGTCTCCCTTTCTCTCTGAAGTGAGCTTGAGAGGAAAGTGCTTCCAGAGCAGCTCGTAGTTCCTGGAACTATAGCATGAGGTTAATACTCTGACGTGACAAAACGAAGTCTTCTAGGGTCTGGGTGATTGAACTTGACTAAAAGACAGATTTTTCTTTTCTTTTTTTAAGTATGTGGTTTCAAATTAGTTTTTCACTGAAGGTTTGAAGTCATATTTGAAAAACAGAAAAGTGAATCTACAGTAGCTATAGACGTGGTTATTTCTGGGCAGAAATGGCCATCTACAACAGCACGAGGGAACCGACTCTAGCTATCTGATAGACATCAGGCCTGGAAATAGTCTCTCCCAGTACTTTCTCTCTGCCTATGGCAACTGCTCTATGGCACTAATCAGAGTTGGACTCCTAAACATCATGAAAATATAACCTACTCCTGTTAGGTCTGTTTTATCCTTAAATCAGGTTAAATGTTTGTTCTTGCTCTTATGCTTAGAATTTTCAGGGGTCTGTTTCTTGTTAACCTCAAATTTCTATCTTCTGTGGTCTCCCATCTGCTAAGTAATAGTCCCTCCCTCAAGCAGTTTTTGGGCTAGTGAACAGAAACCATGGGTTTACATCTCTTTTTTAAATGCCAGTCAGCCTGAATTGGATTCTGTCTGAGTACTGAATGCATAACATCTGGAAGGAAGAGGGTGGGCTTGTGGTCGGCCAGCATCCCCTAGAAATAGTGTTATCTGCAGCGCCCAGAAGCTTGTTGGAGATGCAAGCTCTTGAGGGGCCCCACACACACACACACACAGAATTTCTAGAGCAGGAACTCAAGAATCTTGAGTTTTGCCTGACCAAGCGGTGGTGCAGTGGATAGAGCATCAACCTGGGATGCTGAGGTCCCAGTTTCAAAATTCAAGGTCGCCAGCTTGAGCACAGGGTCATCAACATAATCCCAAGGTCGCTGGCTTGAGCAAGGGGTCACTGGCTCAGCTGTAGCCCACCAGTCAAGGCACATAGGAAAAACCAATCAGTGAACAACTAAGGAGCCGCAACGAACAATTGATGCTTCTAATCTCTCTCTCTTCCTGTCTCTATCTGTCCTTCTCTCTGACTCTCTCTCTGTCTCTGTCACACACAAGAAAAAGTGTACTGAGAAGATGTATACACACTTGGATGCAGTTAAACATTAAGTTAAGGAACCTAAAGTTCAATCCTCCCTGTTAGAAAGGACTTGTGGATATTCGGAGCATTTCCTTTAAGTCCAAGTCCCAGTTGACTCACATATTTTTCTCTTCTAGATGGCAGACTGTGGTGGACTGCCCCAAGTAGTTCAGGTAAGGAAATTTTTTTTTAAAGCACTTCTTTGACTCTGTCCCTCATTGCCTATACAAAAATTAATGCCTTCTTGCCTGACCAGGTGGTGGCGCAGTGGATAGAGCATCAGACTGGGATGCAGAGGACCCAGGTTCGAGACCCCGAGGTCGCCAGCTTGAGCGCAGGCTCATCTGGTTTGAGTAAAAGCTCACCAGCTTGGACCCAAGGTCACTGGCTTGAGCAAGGGGTTACTCGGTCTGCTGTAGCCCCATGGTCAAGGCACATATGAGAAAACAATCAATGAACAACTAAGGTGTCGCAATGAAAAACTAATAATTGATGCTTCTCTTCTCTCTCTGTTCCTGTCTGTCTGTCCCTATGTATCCCTCTCTCTGACTCTGTCTCTGTAAAAAAAAAAAAAAATTAATGCCTTCTTATTTTGTCCCCTAGCCTGGGAAGCTCACCGAAGCCTTCAAGTACTTTTTGCAAGGAATGGGCTACAGTGAGTAGTACACAGTTTTCTACCTAACAAAGATTTACTGATGATGGGGTCATTTTGACATGTTGTGGGAGTCCACAGTTCCCAGGGAATACCTGTGTGCTAGCCAGCCTGAAGTCAAGTAGAATCCAAAATGTTTCTGGAACATTCATCTGTGTGTGTACATATGTATGTATATGTATGTGATGAGCTAACACACTATTAATCACTTAGCAGCTATATGCCAAGCACTTTGTATTTATAACTTTTAGAGGTAAGATCTGTTGTTAGTACTCTTTTGTAAAAGAAGACGTTGAGGCTCAAAAGGCTAAAAGCACATTTCCCAGGGAATAACTCAGCCACAGAATCACGATTCAAACCCTGGTGGTCAGGTTTCCAGAGCGCTTGTTTTCAACCATTAAAGCTTGGGCTGGCCTAGCAGTGAGTCTGAAATTATGATTTGCGTTTGAACTCAGCTGGTTGGTTGATGACTCCTTGCCCAGAGAAACAAAATGGTGACCAGAGAAGACAAGAGTAGTGTCCTCCACCACAGGAGATGAGCTTACAAAGTGCTTGAGAGTTAGTCCAAGGATATGTCCATGCCGCGTGCCGCTGTTCTGTTCTCTTATATTGTGAGACCCCTGGGCTTTCTCATTTGTCACAGAATATCTATACTCGCTGTATTCATGGAGTTTTAACAAGAAAAACTCCTCCGTGCAGGTAGAGAGCTGTTTGCACAGAAGCGTGGTTTTCTCCTGTCTTTGGTATTGGTGTGGATAACAGCCACTGGGCACAGGCCAGGCTCCTGGGTTCAACCCTGTGCCCAGCAGGCGGACTGTGTATGTATTGTCTACAGTGGCTGTGTGGTCCCTGTCTGGTCTGTCACCAGCTGAGCCCACACCGTGTCCCTCTGGGTCACTGGGAGGCACGGAAGTCCCTTTCCTAGCCAGGTCTCTCATCCCTGTCCTAGGAGACAGCTGACCTTCCAGCTCATTTCTAATCCAAAGCAGGGGTAGCTGTTGGTAGTGGCAGGGAAAATGGTTACTTTTTTTTTTTTTTTAATTCATTTTAGAGAGGAGAGGGAGAGAGAGAGAAGGGGGGGGAGGAGCTGGAAGCATCAACTCCCATATGTGCCTTGATCAGGCAAGCCCAGGGTTTCGAACCGGCGACCTCAGCATTTCCAGGTCGACGCTTTATCCACTGCGCCACCACAGGTCAGGCCGAAAACGGTTACTTTTGACTCATTGAGAGAAGTCACATCTCAGATGCTATTGAAGCATCAGTCAGCCTTACCTCCTCTCGGCAACCCTAAAATAAAACTTCATCCCTGGCTTAGGATATTCTGTCAGTATCTGCTGGACAGCTGAGGTTGCCACTTGGCACTCTTAGGTCACTAACGTGCCTTTTCCTGTGTCCATCTGCTTCCAGTCCCGTATGTGCAGCTCAGTCACCTGAGCACCGAGTCAGGTACCTTCCCCTGTGCTGGCTCTGCCCTGCCCTGCCTCCAGCCACGCTCTCTGGCTGCACTGGCTGCCTGCAGCATGTCCGCGGTGTTCTGTGCAGTGAGAGCCCGATAGAACGGGCTCATCGTGCCCCAGAAGGGTTAGCCTGTAGGTCCGGCCCAGGCCCCAGGAAGGAAGGGAGGGGCGGGTTATTCTATCCAGGCTCCCTCTCGTCATCCCACATTGAGATACTGAGACTTTATAGGCAGGACCCCTCTTCTGCCATTACCTCTGGATCCTTGCCTTAACCCCCAAGCACAGGAATCAAAGGGCGCCCTTGATTCTAAATAAGATCATCAGAGTCTGCCCAGAAAATTCTGCAGGTGATGGCATCTTTTGACCTCGGCATTAAAATAACTGCTGGGGAATGGCTTCTGCTTCAGAAAGATAGGCAAGGAAGTTATGCCAGGTAAGGCCCTGTTCTGGCCAAGTTGGAGGACCTTAGGATCAGAGCAGTGGCAGAGCAGGGTCTGAGTTGAACACCCACCCCAGGACCCTTCCCTCTCAGGCAGCCTGTACCTCACGCCTGTGCTGAGTCCAGCTCCTGCCTCCCTACCCCTACCCCCGCCCCTTCCTACGTGTCTGCTCCCAGGCAGCAGGGGTAGCCTGTGCACATGGGTGGCAGTCTTGTTGTATCGGGCTTGCACTGTGTTTGTGAAACACCTTCATACTTGTGTGGTTTGTCTTTCTTTTGGTTTAGTCTTGCATGCACTGCAGGTTTTGGTACCTATATGGGTTCCCAAAGCCTCCTTCCTAATTACTCACGATTAGTGGCAGAGGCATAGCTAGGAGGCTCTACTCTGAACTCAGGTTTCCCCTTGTTCTGCGGTGGACTAGAATCTGCTGAGATTCCAACCAGATCTAGAGGGTTCGAGCCACCTTGCCGATAGCCACTCACCTAGAGCAAATAATGCAAAATGAAGATGGCTGTATCTTGTCCTGGGTTTTACCTTAAATGGATTGGGAAAGCTAAATATATAGCCTCTGGTGAAACTTCTGGAGGAACAGAGTTTAACCAGGGCTCCACCTTCCAGTCCTCTTGGTTCTTTCTTACAGTACCATCTGCCAGCATGACCCGGCTCGCCCGATCACGAACGCACTCAACCTCGAGTAGTATCGGCTCTGGAGAAAGTGCCTTCAGCCGATCTGTCACCAGCACTCAGTCAGATGGAACTCAAGAATCCTCTGAGTCCCCTGAGATTCTGGACAGACACCACACCATGGAGTTGTCCTGCTAAGCAGATGCTCCTCCGCCGGACCGGACAAGTCCGTCCTCCTTCGAACGACCACTCCATAGTATGACGTTTCATCCAGCAAACGGGCATCTATCTTTAGATCCTGCATGACCACTGACTCTTTCTCTGTGGTATCCTGAGTTTATCGTTCTCTGCCTGCCCGCCCCCCTTTTTGTATGTACCAGGAACCATGTCCATGCTGTTACTGTAACATTCCAACATCTTTAGCTGATCAAATCTCCTTCCTTTCTCTTGCCAGCTTTTCCCAACTACGTATCTGATAAGATTCTTTGATCCTGACGTATGTGTGTGAGCACGCGTGTCTGTATTTGTGTGTGCATAGTTCTGTGATTTTAGACATGCTTTCTTGTAGAGCTTCTGCAAAGAACAAAACAAAAAGGGTATTTTTTTCTTTTGCATTTCCAGTGGTGTTTTGGGGAGAAATAGGCAGAACAGATTTCTAAGTTGGGTAGGTTCTAATTGGTTCCTAGTTGGTCAACAAGATTTGCAAAGTGACTGCTGGAGAGAACAGCTCTGAGGACCATGGAGGATCACAGTTACCGTTTGGACTGTGGATTGATTGTGACCAACGGAAGGGATCCTATTCCATAGAGAACCAGCGTGGCCAGCCACCTCCTCCCATCTGAGGGAGCTCAGACACTATTCTATAAATAAAAGGGAGGTATATGTACTGTGAGAAACCCATGAATGGTAAGGTTCTGATGCAACATGGAGTTGTTCCCAGGGAGCAGGTATGGCTTAATTGTTGGGCTCTCTCAGCACAGAAAGGTAGGAAACAAAATGCCAGGCATTTACTTCACTGGAGCAGAGCTGTCTGATGCCACTACCAGACGTCCTCAAGAAAAGCCTCCCACGTCTGTGGCGGACAGTGTCTGTCCCTTCACCATCTGCAAGGGGGGAGGCGCGGCTGAAAACTCTAGTCTAGGTCCTGCGGAATGGCGGCGGGGAGGGGAGCGGACATTAACAGGATATCACATTTAGTAAGTACAGTCTGGGTCTCAGCAGACTTCATGGAAGCTAAGTGAAACAGATACAACTCACTTCTCGGTAAGATTCTTAATGCTGTGAACTCTCTTTTGTAGGGGGGATGGGGTCCGTCTGTAGGGGCAGTGGTCCAGGTAAAACTGTTGTATTCAGTCTACTATTCTGTGAGTATAGCTGGGCAGAGCATGAAACCAGCTGCCACACAGCCGGCCAGCTCTTGAGGACACTGCACAGGGTGACACAGTTCCAGATCTTAGGAAGGGGCTTTTCAGTCATAGTGTTTGCTTTCCGCCAAGATAGGGAATGCGTCACTCTGCCAGACTACACCTTTTTACAGATTATTAAATAAAGCTGTATATGTCTCATTGTTACCCATGTGCTGGTCTTATTTCCCTCAAGCCACTCACGGGAGCTCAGGGAGTGCCTGAGTTACTGCATGTGGGCCCCGCGCTGGGCATTTTCACAGCCTCATCGTTACCCCACCCAGTGAAGATAGGAAATCTCGGGGTAAATAATTTGCCTAAAGTCATACCAGAAGCCCAGCTGGGATTGAACGAGCCCAAAGTCCACCTCAAACATCCTCTATTCGCTCAAACCAAAAGTCACCAGAAGTCCGACCGTGCAGTTCGTGATGGAGGAGGGAAGCTGAGGTCTCAGAATGGCGCCCAGTGTCTCGGCTCCGCCGTCTGTGCGGGGTTGCCAGCCCCGCCCCTCAGGAATAGTCCGCAACCACTCGTCGGATCTCAGACCAGGCCGTATTTCTGCGGAAGGGTCTGTGTTTGTACCCACCAAGAATAATAGCAGGAGCCCGCCATCCCAGGTCAGTTTTAAACGACCCAGAAGCTGCTGTTGCCACAGCACACCATGGTTGCTGTGTCTGTGGGAGGAGCTTGTGGGATCACACAGACTCGGCTCGATCTGGGAGAGGAGATGAAACAGATACGTGTGGACAGATCCAGGTCAGCAAGCTGAGCTCCTGTCATTGCTGCCCCACACAGTTCGGGAGCCGGAGGTGGTCTGATGGCGACAGCGCCTCTTAAAACCCGCATGGCTGCAGCCTTTTCAGCCACACTGGGCACGGATGGCTGCCCGCTCTCCCGCCCTGTCCTTGTGCCTGGACTCGGGCCCCACAGACTGCACCTGGCCTGCCCTGGCTGCACTCGTTTCTCCTCTCGCTTTCATTTCCTTTCTTCCTGTTCAGTCCAAAAAAATCTTGGGTGCCTGCCTGCTTTGTGCGAGGAAAGGAGAGTGCCAGGCACACGACACATGATGGTCATGCGAAACTCTCCCATGTAAATCATCGCACCCAGTTCCCAGGGCCGCTCCACACAGTGAGCCGTGGTGCGCAGGCAAGGGACAGCTAAGAGCTAAGTGATTTGGCCAAGATCACCTAGCTAAAAAAAGTTCCTAGTTCTTCCACACTCAGAGCATTTTCGTATTTTATTCAACCTTGTGCTGAGCACCTTTCTATATGTTTGTTTCTATTGACCCAGTGACTCAGGTGCCTCCCTGAGAGGAAAGGGAGAGTATAATGTGAGATTGTTTGGGGGGGTTCTTGTGGGGGGGGCGTGGGGGCAGCAGACAGACTCCCATATGCACCCGACCGGGATCCACCCGGCATGCCCACCAGGGGGCAATGTTCTGTCCATCTGGGATTTTGCTCTGTTGGGTGGGAGCCATTCTAGCGCCTGCGGCAGAGGCCATAGAGCCATCCTCAACCCCCCTGGGCCAACTTTGCTCCAGTGGAGCCTTGGCTGCAGGAGGGGAAGAGAGGGACAGAGAAAAAGGAGAGGGTGAAGGATGGAGAAGCAGATGGGCACTTCTCTATGTGCCCTGGCAAGGAATCAAACCTGAGACTTCCACACGCTGGGCTGACACTCTACTGCTGAGCCAACTGGCCAGGGCCTAGGATTGTTTTGTTTTTGAGACCAGAGCTTCCTACCTCATTCATGAATCTCACCTTGAGGCTGGTCTGAAAAGTTGGTCAGATAACAAGACGGACGTCAGGGTGGCGTGCAGGAAGTAGCAGGAGGGTGAGCCTGTGCTCGGTTCCCTCCCTGCCACAGGCCACATCCGTCAGCAGCGGTCACCCCCTTCGGACATCCTGGTGAGAACTTTCTTAGGATGCATCTCCATTCTGGCTCCTTCAGCTTTCTATGCCAAGTGCTCCAGAGTTTATCTCAAACCAACCTTACCTAGCAGAAAGGGAGAACCTGAATTGGAGTTGGCTAATTCAGTGCAGTGGGTCATTCTATGTTTAAAAACAAAAAATTAGCCCTGGCCAGGTAGGTAGCTCAGTTGGTTAGTGTCAACCTAATAATGCCAAGGTTGCAGGTTCAACTCCCAGTCAGCACATACAAGAGCCAACCGATGAATGCATGGAAAAGTGGAAGAACAAATCGATCTTTCTCCCTCCCTCCCTTTTCCTCACCCTCCTCTCCTTTCCTCTCTCTCTAAAATCAATAAATAAAAATTTTTTAAAAAATTGTCTCTAGGGCCTGACCAGGCGGTGGCGCAGTGGATAGAGCGTCGGACTGGGATGCAGAGGACCCAGGTTCGAGACCCCGAGGTCGCCAGCTTGAGCGTGGGCTCATCTGGTTTGAGCAAAAGTCTACCAGCTTGAACCCAAGGTCGCTGGGTCCAACAAGGGGTTACTCGGTCTGCTGAAGGCCCGCGGTCAAGGCACATATGAGAAAGCAATCAATGAACAACTAAGGTGTTGCAAGCGCAATGAAAAACTAATGATTGATGCTTCTCATCTCTCTCCGTTCCTGTCTGTCTGTCCCTGTCTCTCCCTCGCTCTGACTCACTTTCTGTCTCTGTAATAAATATATAAATAAATAAATAAATAAATGATAGAGACTTAAAAAAAAATTGTCTCTAGGAATACTGAGCCCCTTAAGAAAAGGCAGCAAGTGGTTGTGGTTATTTAGATTTTAAGAAGCTGGGGAGTTTGTTAAGTTTCAGTGACTAAAGGTAACATCAATCAAAAGCAATTATATCAGAGGTTATTTATCCCATTCGAGTGATTCCCGAGGTAGGGATGTGCATCAGAGTCACCTGGGGGGCTTGTGAAAGATTATTGGCCCCACCCACAGAGTTTCTGATCCAGTAGATCCGAGGATTTACATGTCTAACAAATTCCTGGGTGATGCTGAGGCCGCTGGTCTGGGGAGCACACCTGGAGAACCGCTGCCCAAAGGTCTTGCTCCTCAGAGGGTCTGCAGACCAGCAACCTGGGTATCACCTGGGAGTAGTTAGCAATACAGAATCTCGAACCCTGCCCCAGACCCCCGAACCCGAATCTGCTGCTCAACAAGATCCCTGGGCAATTCCTATACACGTTAGAGGTTGGGCCCCATCGCTCCAAGGCAGTGCTTCCCAGACTTGCTAGTCAAAGGAATCTCAACATGTTTAAAATTCAGATTCCTAGGCTGTTCCTCCGGTGACTTGGGTTCAGATGTGGGAGGATTCTGACACAAACAAGCCCCTCAGGTGATTGTTATGATCAGAGAACATGGGAAACACCTGTTCATTTACCTTGGTTCTGTGTTCCTGGGGCAAGTCCAAGCCAGAAGGCCAGAAAAAACCACCTCTCCCTCCAGGATGGTGAAGAGGCAGCCGCTTCTCCCCCAGAAACAGGAACTTGGGGAAGGTGGCTCCCTGATGGGCTGTGATGCCGTCAGAGGAAATGGGTGGTTGTGAGAACCACAGAGTCTGCAGATGTGAGCTGGGAGCCCCAAGGACCCTGCGCAGAGCTCAAAGAGCCCTGGGCCTTCGTCCCTGGCCCTCTGTGCTGGGAGGGTCACCCAGTCGGGGCTCCTGCCCCATCCCACGTGCACAAACCACTGACCACAGCCAGATACGGAGCTACCCAGAGCGATACCAAGAGCCTCTCCCTGAAGATCTCCCAGGCCAAGAGGGTCCTGGATGTCCTAGGACTAAGGATGTTGACAGGCTTCCAGAAGGGCCCCCCAGAGCCCTAACCTCTCCAGCCAAAGCACACGTCTCGGCCAAGCCCCCACCAAGAACCTCTGATGGCAGGAAACCAGTAAGTATGCTTGGTTTTTTCCGATGGCCTTGGGATTGTGAGGAAGGGTGGTCCATCCCCTCATGGACTGGACATGGGCTTTACAGTTGGGGGAAGAAGTTCAAGGCGAAGAAATGTTTCTACCGAGGCTGTAAGAGGGGTGATTTCTAAGGGTCCCTGCCGGCCTCTGTTCTCCACCTTTGTCTTCTGGAGAATTACATTGTGCCTTCCCTCTTGTCTGCTTGCCCAGTCTGGTCTCACCTCAGTGTGTGACTTTGGGCTCTCTGGGCCCAAGCCTTTCACCGTCAGTGAATGAGCCTGGATTATATATAATCTCTGAAGACAACGTTCAATTTGAATGTTGGTCAGTTCCTCGCAAAAGAGTGATTATTAGTTGAAAGGGAGGGAGCTCAGTCCAAATTCATCACTTTTTACTTCACCCCTGAGAAATTCTCTGAGGCACAAAAACACAAAGTCCAGAGATCACAGACCCAGCTCAGCACTAACCAGCTGTGTGACCGTGAGAGCAAGGCTGCACTCTCTGGGCTGTGCTTCTTGTATCTGAATGGGAGTCAAAGGCCAACCTCTCAAAGGATCGAATGGAACAGTCGTGGGCATTGTGCTGATCTCGGCTGCTTTATACTAACTCTTTCCTCCACCCACTGGCCCAGGTCCCCTGGAAAGTGCCTAACGCATAGGAAGTAGTTCAGAGACTTACCTAATTAATGATTAGGTTCTGTCTCTTGAAAGTTTTGTGCCAACGCCTCCTCCTAGACCTGCCCGTGCTGTGGCCTTCTGGCCTTCATTTTGCCCCTCAGGGGGGCTTCCTGACCCCTCCAGGTGGAGGGAGCTAGCAGAGGGGCTGGGACTCCCAGCCTGACTGCAGGCCCATCCCCCAGCCCCACCTGCACGGAGAAGTTTCTGGGTTCAGTGCAAAATTGTGGTGACTTTGTCTTGCTGAAAGAGGGAAAAGGAAACGAACCTTTACTGAGGACCCAGTCTGTGCCGGGCTCCTTGACTTCCCCCGCCCCAAGCCGGTGAAACTCAGTGCTATTCCTGATTCACAGACAAGACTCAGAAAGGTTGCGTGCTTTCTCTGGGGTCACACAGCCTGTTTGGCCTGAATTAACCACTTGTGCCACCCAGGAAAGATCCCCCCCCCCCGGGAGTTTCTGGATCCGTGTCTGCACAGTTAAGCGCAGAGCCTGTCACTCATTCTGGGGGGGGGGGGGGGGGGAGACGGGAGCAGCAGGAATGTTGAAAACCTGACTTCCTGGCAGGGTGGCTTGGGAGTGAGAGAATCAGATGCCTGAGGAGTCAGCAGGAAGTGCCTGCCAGGAGCCATTTTCTAGTTGGGCCCGTTTTGTATTAAAGAGCGCCTGTCCCATGGATACTGAGTTTCCCGTGGGAGGCAGCAGAAGCAGGTACTGTTCTCCCTGTGTCGACACCAGACTGCAGAGCAGAGGATGCTGCCCTTGCACAGATGGCTGTTCCCTCCTCTACGGCAGGACCTTGACTCCAGACAGGCCGGGCCTGTGAGGCCACGGAAGTCAGTCTGTGATAGAGACAGACACCTGTCCTCACTGAGGCGTGCTGCCAGGGGTCAAAGGCAAGAATGGAGCCTGCAGTATCACCAAACTAGCTTAGCTATGCCTGTCTGTCTCTGAAAAGAATGAAGCCACCTCCCCAAAACATTTTAAAAAGAGTGTTTGGAAAAATCAGCTTTGCCCTGGAAACCTGGGAATTTAAATTATTTGAAGGGAAAGACCTGTCCAAGAGCTAATAATTTCTTGCATGCATTTAGTTAATGTGTATTGAGTACCTTCTGTGGCCCAAGGGCCTCACAAAATGCTGAGAAACCGGGCAGAGAAAGAGAGGTCCTGTCTTCACTGAGCTGTAGAATAACGGCCTGTTAAGTAAAAGCTTTAATATGTGAATAACAAAATGGGAAGAAACACAAGAAGGAGCCAAGAGAGGAAAGGGAAAGCTCGCAGGGGCAGCGTCTGGCGAGGGGACATTTGAGGCGTGATAAAGGACGAGCAGGGTGCCTTATCTCTGAGACCATGTGTTAAGTATTGCTATCCCCATTTTTCAGATGAGGAAATGGAGGCAGAGAGAGGAAGTAGGTCAACAGCCAGTCCTCCAAAGCCTTGCAAGTCCTCACTGTCATACCGCCTCCCAGTCATCTTTGCCCTGTGACACCAATAAGTCTGCTCGAAGTCACCTTAGTTTGTTGTAACACCAGGTCCCCATTGCCTGCTTCTAACCCTAGCCAAGGGTCCTGGTATGCCGGGAATGAACTCTGTCCTGTCATTGACCCCTGTCACACAGTGGCAGACTATGATCCCAGGTCAGGAAATGGTTCTGAGTAGGCCATCATCGGAATGACCGGCAAGGGCTGGGGGTTCAGGGAATGAGATCAAGGCAGCCCTGGGGGGGGGGCATTTCAGCCAATGGGAGGGCACACCACACACACAGAGCCCAGAAACAGACCAGGGCATGGCCGCAGCATAGTACAGATGGGATAGAACCGGGTCTGGTTTGTAGAGAGCCCTCGGAGGGGGGGGGGGGCTGGAGCTGGTCCTGATTTGGGGGCGGTGGTGTTTGCATGCATCAGCAAGGAGGTCAGCAGGACAGAGCCACGGAGGCAGGGTGTCTGGGGACCAGGCCTGGAGCCAGAGCTCTGTCCCCATCACATCTCTTTCAGATTTCTCTCGACAGTGTGCTTCTGAGAGTTCTGCTGAGGAACGATGGGAAGTCAGCCCAGCAGAGGGAAAACCCTGCCCAGCCCCAGCCCCAGCCCCACTGTCCAAGACCAAGGCCCCATACCCACGCAACCAGGTGAGCCGCGGGACCCGGGACAGCCAGGTCTTTCCCAGGCGCCATGAGGCTGCATGGGGCCTTCCCGTCCAGCCTCCAACACAGCTTCACGTGTCAGTGAGTGCCACTGTGTACCGTGTCCTGCCGAGTGCGCCGTACACGCAGGGCCCTGCCCTTAGCGCTTGTATGTCAGCGGTCAACGTTAAACCACCAGGTGCAGTAGGAAATCTGAGGGAGTGACGGGTGCTCGCCAGGAGGGCATGGCCGTGCCCCGGGCATCTGCCCAGGCCTCCTTCCTCCTCCACCAAGTGCCATTTGGAGACTGGGCTGGCAGTCCACCTCTGTAGCTCTCCACGCCTGCTCTCTCTGTCACACCTACTGAAGTTAGAATTCATTTAAAGGAGAGAAAATTCACTGTTCAGCTCCTCTGTCACACTAGGTGCATGGCAAGTGCTGGCTACCTTAATTGGACAGCAAAATTATAGAACATTTCCATTCACGCAGGAAGTTCTGTTAGATAGTGGTGCTCCGAAGAGGCTCTTACTCGGAGAGGCACTGTGAATACTGGAAGCAAACTGCGAGCTGTGACAATCGGAAAAAATGAGCTTGTTCGATGCATATGCTGAATGAACCTCTGGCCATGATTTTTCAATGTAGTCCTGGCTAAGAATATTACATTTTAGGACAATTAGACAATCAGAATAAATTCTAATGTTTTGATGTCAAAGCTACAGCCCCCAGCCCTGGCCGGTTGGCTCAGTGGTAGAGCTTCAGCCCAGCGTGTGGATGTCCTGGATTCAATTCCTGGTCAGGGCACACAGGAGAAGCGTCTATCTGCTTCTCCACCTTTCCCCTCCCCACCGCCTCTTCCCTTCCATAGCAATAGCTTAACACCATAGCATCATAGCAATAGCATAGCACCATAGCAATAGCTTGATTGCTTTGAGTGCATCGGCCCTGGGCACTGAGGATGGCTCTGTGGAGCCTCTGTCCCAGACACTAAAAGTAGCTCGGTTGCAAGCATGGCCCCAGGTGGGCAAAGCAACAGCTCCAGATGGGGGTTGCTGGATGGATCCCGGTTGGGGAGCATGCGGGAGTCTGCCTCTCTGTCTCCCCTCCTCACTTGGAAAAGAAGAAGAAAAAAACTACAGCTCCCAGTTTGTTCTTGTTCCCCAAAATAGCCCACAAATTTTTTCTCAAATCACATCCTGATTTGGGGTTTTGATCATGTATTCATTAGAGTTCTGAGAGAAACAGAACCACAGACCAATTGTGTGTGTGTGTGTGTGTGTGTGTGTGTGGTGTGTGTGTAGACACAGGAAGAGTTTATTTTAAGAAATTGGCTCATGCAGTTGGGGCTGGCAAGTCTCACGTTTGTGGGGCCAGTGGGCAGGCTGGAGACCCAGGGAAGGGCAGACGCTGCCAAGCTCCAGAGTTGAGTCTGGAGGCAGAATTCCCTCCTCAGGAGACCTCGGTTTGTTCCTTCTGTCTTCAGTGGACTGGGAGAGGCCCACCACCATTATGGAGGATAATCTGTTTTATTCAGAACCTACTGATTTTAATGCTAATCTCATCTTAAAAATATCTTCAGAATGACATCTAGACTGGTGTTTGACCCAATATCTGGGGACTGTGGGCTAGCCACATTGAGACATAGAATGAACCATCACAGATAACAAGGTTACTCTACCAAGCAGGACTTCTAGGAGGAAGGACCGGGGTATACACTTAAACAGGACTAGAAGACTGCAGGCATCCCCAAACTACGGCCCGTGGGCTGCATGCGGCCCCCTGAGGCCATTTATCCGGCCCCCGCCACACTTCCAGAAGGGGCACCTCTTTCATTGGTGGTCAGTGAGAGGAGCACTGTATGTGGCAGCCCTCCAATGGTCTGAGGGACAGTGAACTGGCCCCCTGTGTAAAAAGTTTGGGGACCTCTGCGTAGAGCCAGGTGTCTACATACTAGTGTTTGGGCAGGAAACCTCCCCTGCAATGTCTGGGCTTCCTTCATCTCCCTGTTACCGCCCTCCCCGGGCCCTCCAGGCCCTGGCCGTAGCCACTCGGCCTGCACAGAGAGCCGGGGCCCCGCAGGCCAGGCAGGAAGAGACCTGGAAACCACACAGACCTGTCCCGTGTTTCCTCTGACTCTCACCACAGGCAGTGGCCCCTGGGCTGCTCTGAGTCAGGCCCAGGCTACTGGCGGGGATGGCAGTGGGGGTGGGAGGGGTGAGCCCCCTTGTGCAGGTGTCCTGCCTTCGGGGCCTGAGGTGAACTCTGTTCCCCCCCTCTGCCAGGGTCTCTGGGGAAAGGACAGGCGCCTCTCAGAAGGTCTGTCTCTGGTCCCAGAAGCAGGGTGGATTTGGGGCAGTCTTTCCATGAGTCACCTCTTTGCCCACCCGTGTTGCATCCGTCCGAAGGCTCTGCCATGGACCAGGCCTTGTACACACAGGACCAGGGCTCACAGCAGTGGATAAGACAGGCGCAGTCCCTGCCTTCGGGGGCAGTCACATCCCAGAGACAGGTGCTTAACCATTCACCAGTTACAAGTGTGTTAGATTTTAGCAAGGATGTGTTTTAAGGGACAGGGACCAAAAGTGTCTGCTAAGGGGTTTGTCAGGGGAGGGGTCGCTCAGGAAGGGACATTTCGTCTGAGGAGTGAAGGCTGAAAGTGAGTCAGCTGGGTGGAAAGGAGCCATCGAGGGGACAGCACAGGAGGCTGAGAGGTTCTAGGGGTGCACACCAGGGTGTCCGGGCGGGAAAGGGGCCCTTCCCGGCTTGCTAGTTCCACCCCTATTGCAGGACTCCCTCCGCAAGGCTCGCCTGCACTGTTCGTTCAGGCATCGGGCGTTTCCATGCCCTGTGTGACGGCCGTGGGCTCGAAGGGCTTCCTGTCCGGGGTCACTGCAGGGATCTCCATGCGTGTCTGAGAGGAGCCAGCCTAGGGTGCCCGTGGGTGGGGGTGACGGCAGGATCCCAGACTCTGCTGGACCTCATGTCTGTAGAGAGGGCTGGCCGACAGGGTGACCATCTCTGTCCATCCATGCAGAGAGGAGCAAGGCCACAGCCGTGGCCCTGGGCAGTTTCCCGGTGGGCGAGCAGGCAGAGCTGTCACTGAGACTGGGGGAGCCGCTGACCATCATTTCTGAGTGAGTCACTCCAAGTACACCGTGTGGGATGCTCTGCCCCCCCCTCCCCATACTTGCGGATGCACTGATGGGAGCAGGGCACCTCCGTCCAGGAGAAAAGAGCACGGCCTTTGGTGCCAAGCTCCCATGTGGCCCTGTTGGTGGGGTTTCAGGCAGCGTGGCACGCCTGCAGAGAAAAGCAGTGGTGGGCAGGGGGCCTGCATCATGCCACCTACACCCAGGGCTACCTGGACGGCTGGTGCCAGGAACTCAGGTGGGGTCCAGCCTGCAGGGCCCTTGTGGATCCCAAGAGAGCAGTTTCCGGGGCCTTGCCTTCTGAGGGGCATCTCCCTCCTTTCTCTGCAGGGGCGGAGACTGGTGGACGGTGCTGTCGGAGGTCTCAGGCAGAGAGTACAGCATTCCCAGCGTCCACGTGGCCAAAGTCTCTCATGGGTGAGTTCCCACTGCAGACCCTGCCTTACGGGACGGTGCCGCTTTCCCCTCCCCCTGGCGTGGTCCTTTATGCCCAGTCCTGTGCTGAGCACCGCTCGGGTGGGAGCGTCAGGCCCGGGCCCTGCCTTCAAGAAGAGCAGGTACTCTCTCAAGTTGGCTGGGGGGACTTGGAGCCCAGAGGAAAAAGGGTTTCCAGGAGATGGGAGCAGCTGAGGTGTCGCCGAGGGAGGGCCACACAGGGGCCACAGGGTCTCCTACGAAGCACAAGCTCTGAGTGAGTGACACAGGAGGTGACTCCGGAGCAGACTGCGCCGGCAGGGAGAGGACATGCCGTGCTTCCTCTCCAGGTGGCTGTACGAGGGCCTGAGCCGGGAGAAGGCCGAGGAGCTGCTGTTGCTGCCCGGAAACCCCGGAGGGGCCTTCCTCATCCGGGAGAGCCAGACCAGGCGAGGTGGGTACGCGCCCTGCCAGGGCTTTCCCTTTGAATGCCAAGAGCCACCTGTGGTGTGACTGGGGGCAGGGTTGGGGGGAGAGTGGGGGCGTGGAGACCAAGTGCAGAGGGCCGGAGCAGGCAGGCTGGCCAGCTGGCTGCGTGCCGCTGCCCTCAGAGCCCAGCAGCAATTGAGCAATGACCGCATTTCGAACAGGGTGCAGATGGCCCACGATAGGGACTCAGGCTCGGCAACACTCGGCAACTGGTGTAATATAGTCACAGACCCTCCCTCCCCGACCAGCAGTGACTTCTCCCTCCCCAAGACACAACACAATCCTGTTCTCTTGGCAAGAAGTTGACAAGCTCTCTGTGCTTTGGGGCACTGGCCAGTCAGACCCCAAAAACCCATTAGAAATCATTCTTGTGACCTTCCTCTCTCTGCTGTTCAGATGGCGAAAGAGGCCCACAGAGGCCCAGGGACAGGTCAGGGTGCACATTCTCCCACCTCACGTGCAAGGCCTCTGCAAACAAAACACAAAGTCGACAGTCTGTCTCTGATGCCCCGGCCCCCCTCTGCGCCACGGCCGAGTCCCTCAGAGCAGAGGGAGAGACGGACGCTGAAGGGGTGCAGCAGCCGCCTTGGTGATAGACCGTTTCAGTGCCTTCGGACAACCCTGTGAGGGCTGCTCCTCCATTGTCCCCATTTTACAGAGAAGGAAACTGAGGCTTAGAGAAGAGAAACGACTTGCCTGGGGAGACACAGTTAGAAAGTGCAGAGCTGGGGCTCTGGCTGGGTAGCTCAGTTGGTTTTACCATCGCCCTGATACGCCAAGGTTGTGAGTTCGATCCCCAGTCAAAGCACAGACAAGAATCAACCAATGAATGCATAAATAAGTGGAACAGCAAATTGATGTTTCTCTCTTTCTCTTTCTCTCTCTCTCTAATCAATAAATGCAATTAAAAAAGAAAAGAAGTACAGAGCTGGGATTCAAGCCCAGCTGGGGTTCACCTCACTTAACACACCCAAGAAGGGCCCACGTGGGACAGTAATGGTCGAGCAGCAAGCACAGTGGTGGGTCAGGGAGGGGATACTCAGAGGTGAGGACCGGCCTCCTGTCCTTGTCCTAATTTGAACCAGCTGTGACGGGCTGTCAGGGTCCTTGGCTCTCTGCTCAGTGTCCCTCCTGGAGCCGCCCCAGCGAGCCCTGGCCTCCCCTCCTCCTGGGGCAGCACCCCAGGTTGCCCTCTCCCAGCCGCTCCTGTATTCTCCGGGCTGCACGAGCATCCCACCCCCACACACACCCATGGGCGTTCTGGGGTTGGGGGCTGGGTCCGAGCGCAGCAACTGCAAACAGGAAACCACAGCGGCGGTGCTGACTTGGGTCAGGGGCCTGTAGACAGGGCCCCAGGGAGCACTGGAAGCCACAGGAAGTGCTTGGGGATCAGCTCACCACCCCCACTCCTCTGGCCGGGCTCACCCCCGAGAGCACACTGACCGGCCCGATGGCCACCCTGCCCCTTTCTAAGAAGGCACCTGTGCGAGGGGAAGCAGCTCAGAAGTAAAGGAGAAGGCAGGGAAGGACCCACACTGTCACAGGGCTGCAGGTTAGATGTGACTGAGCTTCCCCATAGCCAACACCATGGGCATAGATCACAGCGCAGCCCTCAGTATCAAACAGAGGATCCGATTTGCCAGTTCCGCAGGAAAGGCAAAGGTTTCCGTGGTACTGACTTCTAATAGCTCATCTGGGACTCCCTTCTGGGCAGTTTGTCAAGCTGGAAACCATGATTCATCTTTAGGCCATGAAATCAGTTTAGTTCAGTTGTTATGACCAGAGGGTCTCAAACCTGTGCAGGCATCAGAATCACCTGGAAAGCTTGTTAGAACAGAGAACTGGTCCCCGGCCTGTGGTGGCAGCATGGATGGGGCGTTGGCCTGGAACGCTGAGGTCCCTGGGTTCGAGGCCCCAGGCTCACCCGCTCAAGGCACATACGGGAAGCAACTACTACCAGTTGATGTTTCCCGCTTCCTCCCGCTCCCGCCACCTTTCTCTCTCTCTCTCCACTCTCTAAAACCAGTAAGTAAAATCTTTAAAAGAACAAAGAACTGGCCCACACCCAGCAGTTCTGATTCCATAGGTCTGGGCAATGCCTGAGAATTTGCCTTTTAACTAGTCACAGGTGACGCTGTTGGTCTGGTGACCAGACTTGAAGGACTGCTGGTTTTGCCCTGGTCGGGTAGCTCAGTCGGTTAGACTGTCATCCGAGACACCAAGGTTGTGGGTTCAATCCCCAGTCAGGGCACATACGGAAGGCAACCAATGAATGCACAAGTCAGATGAATGCTTTCTTGTCTCTCTCTCCCCCTTCTCCGTCTCTCTAAAATCAATCAATTAAAAAAAAACAAACTACTTGTTTTAAGAACCTTAGCTGTCTGTTGGAATCACCTGGGAAAGCTTTGTAAACAACTGGTGCTGCCCCCCCCCCCCCGAGTTTCTGATTGAATTAGTTAGGGGTGTGGCCTGGGCCCTGAAATCTGTAAAAAACCTCCCCCAGGTGATTCTTTTAAGTGAGTGGAGGAGAGGGAGAGACAAACTCCCACATGTGCCGCAACTGGGAGCCACCCAGCAACCCCTATTTGGGGCTGATGCTTGAATCAACTGAGCTATCCTCAGTACGCAGGACTGATGCTCAAACCAATCAAGCCACTGGCTGCTGGAGGGGAAGAGAGAAGGGGGAGAGGGAGGGGAAGAGAGAAGGGGGAGAGGGAGGGGAAGAGAAGCAGATGCTTATTTCTTACGTGTGCCCTGACTGGGGATCAAACCCAGGACGTCCACACACCAAGCCAATGCTCAGTCCACTGAGCCAACTGGCCAGGGCCAAGGTGATTCTTTTCTTTGCTGGTCTGCTTGTTCATTTACTTGGTGTTTTTTTTTGTTTTTTGTTTTTTGTTTTTTTTGTATTTTTCTGAAGCTGGAAACGGGGAGAGACAGTCAGACAGACTCCCGCATGCGCCCGACCGGGATCCACCCGGCACGCCCACCAGGGACAACGCTCTGCCCACCAGGGGGCGATGCTCTGCCCCTCCGGGGCGTCGCTCTGTTGCGACTAGAGCCACTCTAGCGCCTGGGGCAGAGGCCAAGGAGCCATCCCCAGCGCCCGGGCCATCTTTGCTCCAATGGAGCCTTGGCTGCGGGAGGGGAAGAGAGAGACAGAGAGGAAGGAGGGGGTTGTGGAGAAGCAAATGGGCGCTTCTCCTATGTGCCCTGGCCGGGAACCGAACCCAGGTCCCCTGCACGCCAGGCCGATGCTCCACCGCCGAGCCAACTGGCCAGGGCCCATTTACTTGTTTTTTAGCTTCCACATACAAGTGACATCATCTGGCAT
This sequence comes from Saccopteryx bilineata, assembly GCF_036850765.1. Classification (NCBI taxonomy): domain Eukaryota; kingdom Metazoa; phylum Chordata; class Mammalia; order Chiroptera; family Emballonuridae; genus Saccopteryx; species Saccopteryx bilineata. Next base: position 201,353,212 of record NC_089495.1, read on the forward strand.
CTGCCTTTCCCTGTCTGACTTACTTCACTCAGCACAGCACCCTCTAGGTCCATCCATGTTGTTGCAGACGGCAAGATTTCATCCTTTTTTATGGCCGAGTCCTATTCCATTGTACACATGCACCACTTCTTTACCACTCAGCTACTGGTGGGCACTTAGGATGCTTCCAGATCTTAGCTATTGTAAATAGTGCTGCAGTGAACATATGGATTCACATCTTTTTCCATTTAGTGTTTTGCCCGCAGGTGATTCTGAGGCATAGCCAGGGTAAAGCCCAAGGTCCTGTAACCCACTGATTCAGTGGGTCTGGACCAGTGAGTGAAATAACAGCAGAAAACATCAGAGCGCGTCACTGCGGTTGGGGAAAATACTTCAGCAAACTTATTTGTGTCCTGGGTCACAGTGTAAAATTTCACATTGTGGTTTGTGGTAAAAAAAAAAAAAAAAAAAAAAAAACTTTGACCCCGCAGCCCTAGTGGCCCAAATAACATCCTAGAGCCGTGCCTCTTGGGCCTGAGCGTACAGGAATTGTCAGGGGAATGTCCTGAGGGTGTACTTATAAGCCCCACCTCAGCTCTCTTGAGTCAGATTGCTGGGCACAGAGTACAGAAATCTGCTTTCTTCACAACCCTCCCCTGTACAAATGGTTCTTGCATTTTTTTTAAGTTTGAAAACGCACTTCCCATCTGGGGAACCCAAAATAAGTAATAGAGACTACGTGTTTTACGTGAACACAGTGCATCTTGTCATGTACAACTAGGTAACTGTTGACTGAGCCAGTGATATCAGGACCGGCTTTTCTTTGGCGCAAGGTGCAGAGATACCTCTGGGAGGGTAATTCTGCAGGGCCTTCGAGCCTGTGAGTGGACGGAGGAGGAAGGCCTGAGGCCTGTCAGCTCCCAAGAACCCTACTCAGGGTCTGGAGGGGGGAGGGGACAGCCCGCCACCCCTTTCCCCAGAGTCCCTCTTGGCTACCTGATTGTGGTCTAGGCCAGCGGGGAGCTATGACAGGGCCCAGGTCAGACCCAAAACCTTGGTCTGTGAGGAGGCAGTGAAGACTTCGTGGAGATCACAGGACTGCTCCAGAGGTCAACGCCAGGGCCAGGCCCCAACAGCATCACCGCCTTGCCTTCCTGTTGTCCTACTATGTGTTCTGTATCAGCCGCTGTAAAGGTGACTGATGAGCAAGACGTGCTTCCTGCCACTGAAGGGCTCCCCTCTGCCCATTCTGTCAGTGAGGAAACATTAAGCCTCTCCTGGGAGTCAGCCTGCCGACTCGTGGCTCCGGTCCTCAGGCTGCTGTCGGGGCGTCTAAGGTTCAGCATCCTCGCGGACATTAGTGTCTCAGAAACCTCAGAGAGGAAGGCCCACCCCCCACACAGCTCCTAACCTGATTCCTCATACTGTGGGCCCCACCCTCCTCCTGGCAGTCCTCAGAGCACCGAGAACTTGGCACCTGACCCCAGAGCTCCCTGTAGGCCTGCATGTGACATTGGCTAAGACTTGCGGGGCCTTTCCAGAGTGAGGACTTTGGATTTAAGTATAACTGGGTGGGGGCGGGGTGCTGGGTAGGGGAGTGGTGACCTGATCTCGATTGCTACAAAGAGAGGCTCTGGCAGGGGCTCAGGTGATCAGGGGAAGCCATGTGAGCAGTCATTGCAGGCTCCATCTGGTGAGAGCGGTCAGATTCTGGATGTGTTCTGAGCGTAGCCAGTAGGGTTTTCTGTTGGGTTGGACGTGAGGCCCGAGAGGATGGCAGCGGTCACGGGGACTCCAGGGTCAGGAGCGTAGTAATGGGTGAGGAGTGCTGCTGTTTCTGAGGCGGGAGGGTGGAGGAGGACAGAGCAGAGCCATTCCTCAGGCTGCGGTGGGCTATGTGTGCTGGCGAGGTGGATAGAGGGTTGGGTGGAGGGACAGATGACGGCACAGCAAGACCCATGGTGCCATAAAGCGCTTGTGCCTGGGCAAGCCTAGAGCCGGGGCTTCTCCTAGGCAGGGAAGGTGTTCTGGAGAAGGAGTTGTCTGGGAAGAACTAAGTTCTAAAGGGAAGGATGGGGGTTACTCAGGAGGAAGAGTGTTAAGTATAAAGGGAACAGTGCGAGCACAGGACCAGGCCAGAGACTGCCAACTGTACTTCATCACCTGGATCCTCGTGGAGATCTGGTCAGACTGGGACAGTTATTATCACTCTTTCCAGATGAACAAACAGATCTGAAAGGTCAAATAATGGGTCTTAAAGACACTGCTAGCGAGTGAGGAGCATCAGGGGTGTTGCAGTGCGTGGCTCTGAGTGCGACTGAAACCCAGGGAGTCTGAGTTGAAAGGGACTGGGATGGGGAGAGAGCAGCAGGCATCTGGGACTGGCTGGGACATGCGGTGAAAGGAACAATGGGCCACCCGGGCACAGAGGCCAGTCACAGGTCTCCTTGATAGCTAACCTGTCCCCACAATGTTGACAGCCCCACGTGCGTTTGACAGAGCTTGCTGACTATACCCTTTCTGGTTCTAGTAACCGTAGTGACAGTGGCCAGAGTGGGCAGCTGAAGAACCAGGCAGAGGAGGTATAGAGGAGAGGGAGAGACAGAGAGAGAGGAGAGACAGAAGGGGGGGAGGAGCTGGAAGCATCAACTCCCATATGTACCTTGACCAGGCAAGCCCAGGGTTTCGAACCCGCGACCTCAGCATTTCCAGGTCGACGCTTTATCCACTGTGCCACCACAGGTTGAGACTATTCTTAAAAGTACAGAGGTCAAGAAGCCTCTAGAACAGGGGTCCCCAAACTTTTTACACAGCGGGCCAGTTCACTGTCCCTCAGACTGTTGGAGGACCGCAGTATGAACAAATCCCTATGCACACTGCACATATCTTATTTTAAAGTAAAAAAAACAAAACGGGAACAAATATAATATTTAAAATAAAAGAACAAGTAAATTTCAATCAACAAACTGACCAATATTTCAATGGGAACTATGCTCCTCTCACTGACCACCAATGAAAGAGGTGCCCCTTCCGGAAGTGCTGCGGGGGCCGGATAAATGGCCTCAGAGGGACCCCTGCTCTAGAATGAGGTAGAGAACAAGCAAAAGGAAGTAGGGACCCTATTCCACACTTCTCTTTGTATCCTATAGCCTTGCTAAATTCATTTATTAGTTCTAGTAGCTTTTTCTTTTATAGATTTCTTAGCATTTTCTACATATATGATCATATTATCTATAAATACAGTTTATTTATTTTCCAATTCATGTATCTTTTATGTCTTTTTTTTTTTTTTTTTTTTTTTTTTGCATTATTGCACTGGCTAGGACCTCTAGTATGAATGAAGTGGTGAGTACATTTTTGCTATGTTCCCAATGTCAACAAAAATGTCCAGAAAAGTGCAGGAAAAGAGAGACTTTATTCAGGTGAAACATTTTGCAAACCAGAGACATGCAGGCTGCAGTTGCCACTAAGAGTACACTCTACCAAGACAAAGGGGAGGCTGCCTTTTGTAGGGAAGATTCCCAACTGGTCCAATTTTATACAAATTAGGTCTCCAAATTCATAGTTCTGAATGGTCTGAATTATGCAGATCTGATTGGTCAGTATCATGTGTTTTGATTGGTCATTATATGGCAGTTCTTATTGGTTGGTATAGATGCAAACGAGGATACAGTTGTGCAGTTCTGATTGGATAGGGCAGCTTTCAGTCCATTGCCTGAAAGACAAAACCAGGGCTTCCCTGCAGTGGTTAACTCAGCACAAACAATCAAGGCTAGTGCCAGAAGCCCAGAGTTCACTCTGAGGTTCTTCCCAGTACACAGAGTGAGGAGCCCCTGCCAGTAAATGACCCTTAGGCTCTTATTCATTAAATTTGGGCACTGGGGCCTGACCAGGCGGTGGCGCAGTGGATAGAGCATCAGACTGGGATGTGGAGGACCCAGGTTCGAGACCACGAGCTCGCCAGCTTGAGCGTGGGCTCATCTGGCCTGAGCAGAAAGCTCACCAGCTTGGACCCAAGGTCATTGGCTCGATCAAGAGGTCACTCGGTCTGCTGAAGGCCCATAGTCAAGGCACATATGAGAAAGCAATCAATGAACAACTAAGGTGTCTCAATGAGAAACTGATAATTGATGCTTCTCATCTCTCTCCATTCCTGTCTGTCTGTCCCTGTCTATCCTCCTCTGTCCCTGTTTAAAAAAAAAAAAAAATTGGGGGCACTAGGTCCATGGTCCATGATGGCTGGATAGCTTGGCTAGTTAGAGCATTGTCCTGATGCACAGAGGTTGCTGGTTCAATCCCTGGTCAGGGCCCATACAGGAACAGACCGATGTTCCTGTCTCTCTCTCTTCCTCTCTCTGAAACCAGTAAGTAAAAATATTTGATAATGTATTTTTAAAATTTGGGCCATTGGTTGACCATGGGGAGTCCATTTCAGCAGATGAATTCCTTCTTGGGGTTCACATCAAATAAATCTTACTTCTCAGGGTCCACACCAATCTCAGAAGGTCAAATTTATTCTTTCGCAGTAAGTGTGAAGTTACTGACAGATTTTTCAGATGCTCTGTCAGGTTGAGAAAAACTGTCCTTCTGTGGTGGGCAGGATAATAGCCCCCCTTCAAAGATGTATAAGTCCTGATCACTGGAACCTGTGAATATGTTCCTCTCACTGCAAACAAGTTTGTAGATGTGATTGATTTTGAGATAGGGAGATTTTGAAATCATGGATTAGCCAGAGAAACCCAAAGCACAAGTGGAAGGCAGAACGGTCAGAATTTGGGAGTGATTGGCAGGTGCCATACTGCTGGCTTTGAGATGGAGAAAGGGGCCAGGATTTAAGGAATGCAGGTGGCTTCTAGAAACTGAAAGGCAAAGAAATCCATTCTCCTCTGGAACCTGGAGAAGAAACACAGGCCTGCTGATACATGGATTTTAGTTCAGCAATTTAGTGTCTTAAAGCAACACAAAGTTATTAGCTTACAGTTATGGAGTTCATAAATCTAAAATGGGTTTCACAGAACTAGCAATAAGAACCGATTATATCTTCTATTCATAGTTTTCTCTGGTTTTGTGGGAGGTGATGGGTATTGAATTTTGTCAAGTGATTTTTCTATATTTCTCCACGGGATCATGTTTTTCTCCTTTATTCTAGTAATACAGTGAATTATACTGATAAATTATTTCATTTTTTAAAAACTTATTGATTTTAGAATGAATACAATTTCTTTAACAGATATAGAGCTATTCAAAATTTGTATGTCTTGTGTCAGTTTTGGAAATTTGTACCTTTTAAGGGATTCTCTATGTCATCCAAGTTGTGGGATTTACTGACATAAAATTGCTTGTAATATGCCCTTATTATCCTTCTAAGGTGTGTCAGGCAGGGGGATTCATTTCTTTAGTTAACATTTCATGAAAACCAAATGGGGCCTGACCAGGCAGTGGCACAGTGGATGGAGCATCAACCTGGGATGCTGAGGACCCAGGTTTGAAACCCAGAGGTCGCTGGCTTGAGCGTGGGATCAATGACTTGAGCATGGGATCATAGACATGACCTTATGGTTGCTGGCTTAAGCTCAAGGTCGCTGGCTCAAGCAAGGGGTCACTGGCTCAGGTGGAGCCTCCCGGTCAAGGCACATATGAAAAAGTAATCAATGAACAAAACTAACGTGCCGCAATGATGCATTCTCATCTCTTTCCCTTCCTGTCTCTCTCTTGCTCACTAAAATAAAATAAAATAAAAAGAACCCCCCTTTACATTACCAAGTGCTCTCATATGCATCCGCATCTGCTGAAAACTATTGGAGACCTGAGTTATTATGATGCTCTTAGTTTTTTCTTTGTATTCATTTTTCAGCCATGTGCTGTCTTTGTTTAGCTAGTTTAATTAAAAGTTTTGTTGAGACCCATCAAACTGGGTCCTTTTTTTTTTTTTTTTTGGTATTTTTCTGAAGTGATAAGCGGGGAGGCAGACAGACTCCACATGCGCCCAACCGGGATCCACCCGGCATGTCCACCAGGGGGTGATGCTGTGCCCACTGAGGTGTTGTTCCACTGCAGCCAGAGCCATGGAGCCATCCTCAGCACCCGGGCCAACTTTGCTTCCATGGAGCCTTGGCTGCAGGAGGGGAAGAGAGAGACAGAGAGGAAGGAGGGGGTGGGGTGGGGTGGAGAAGCAGATGGGCTTCCCCTGTGTGCTCTGGCCAGGAATCGAACCCGGGACTTCCACACAGCAGGCCGATGCTCTACCACTGAGCAACCGGCCAGGGCCCAAACTGTGTACTTTAAACATGTACAGTATACTAAAGTATACCTCAATAAAGTTTATTTCAAGATTTTATTTATTCATTTGGGGGGGGGGGATGGAGGAGGAACAGGAAGCATCAACTCCCATATGTGCCTTGACCAGGCAAGCCCAGGGTTTCAAACTGGTGACTTCAGTGTTCCAGGCCTACATTTTATCCACTGTGCCACCACAGGTCAGGTCAAAGTTTATTTTAAAAACTAAAAAAAGCAAAACTGGAAAAATTCTATCACATGCATATAGATAATGTACATGTGTAAGTTAAAGTCTAATGAGAAAACTGACATTCAGGTGCCCACTTACCAGCTTAAGAAACTGTAGAATCCCTTTGAAGCCCCTTGCATGCTTCACTGTTAGTCATTACTTTCTTCATAGCTTTACCGCATGTGTATTCCTATGTAATAGTCTTGACTGCCTTTGACCTTTATATAAATAACCATGCTGAATATATGCTTCTGTCACTTGCTGCTTCTGATTTTTTTTTTAGGTGTTTTTTTTTTTTTAATTGACTTTAGAGAGAGAGGAAGGTAGGGAGAGAGTGACAGAAACATCAATTTGTTCCTGTATGTACCCTGACCAGGGCTTGAACCAACCTTTGCTTATCAGGACGATGCTATCCAGCCAGGGCTCTGCTCATTTTTAAGGTTTATCTGTGCTGATATACATAGTGGTTATTCACTTTTATTGCTGTATAGTCTTAAAATCCACCATTCTATTGAGTGCACATAGCTATTCAGTTTGGGGCTTTTCCAAACAGTGCTGCTGCTATGAATATTGTTCGTGCATTTCTAAGGAAACCTGCTGGGATGGCACTGCTGGCTGGTGACTAGTGCCTGTTCACCTCCACTAGTTGATGCCAGCTGCTTCCTAAGCGCTTGTACTAATTCACCTTCTCACCGCGGAGTGAGAGTTCCTTTCTCCATGTCCCTGCTGACCTGTACTGATACACTTTCACATTCTAACTCTTTTGCCCACTTGAGTCTTGATAACAGCCAACACTTAATGTTTATTTAAACTGCGCCAGGCTCTGTACTGAGTGCTGTGTGTCCATGATCTCATTTCACAAGAGCCCTATCCATTAGGTACTGTCCCTATGACCACAAGAGCAAGACTGCGTCCTTCCCTGCCAACTTCACTTCTGTCTGGGCCCGTGGCTCTTCTCTGTGGCCACCTCATCTCTTCCTCCTCCCAATCTGGGCTGGGCCGGCTCCCAGCAGGGCCTCAGTCCCTCCGTGGGCCCTTCCCTCCTCAGGCGGTTACTCCTTGTCCGTCCGCCTCAGCCGCCCTGCTTCCTGGGACCGGATCAGACACTACAGGATCCAGCGCCTCGACAATGGCTGGCTGTACATCTCGCCACGCCTCACCTTCCCCTCCCTGCAGGCCCTGGTGGACCACTACTCAGGTACGGCCTCGCCTCGCCCCCAGGAGAGTAGACAGGCTGTGGGTTTTAGGGGGCAGTGTGTCCTTAGACATTTTACCTCCTAACAACTATCCAGACAGATGGAAGAAGGGTCTGCCCTAGTTTCATGCCGTCCCATGCTAAGAAACGCAGGCCGGCAGGCCTATCTTTATCCCACGTCCCGACAGCCGCACAGACCTCCCTCATGGGCTCAGGCGTCACTCGCCCACCACTGTAGTTCCAAGTCCCCACCCCCGCAGCAGGCAGTTCTCGCCACAGGGACTAGGCCCAGACCTCTGCTGTTTGGAACTCAGCTGATTCCTGGCCATTCCTGGTGCCTGCGCCGTATCAGGCACTGGAGGAGGTGGAGGAGGTGGAGGGGCAGAGAGGCGAGCTGCCCGGGCCGCTGGAGGGTTGTGCACATGACAGATGCTGCCTGAACAGGCAAGGATTAAGCTGCCTTAGCGCCCTTCATTCCAAAGCACTTCCCTAGCCAGAAATGGCTCAGAGAGGTCAGTTTACCCAAAACCGTAGTAAATTAAGCCTCCAAAAACCTAACCCGGAATGACTTTTGATTGCATCTTGGCCTCTAGGAGACCAACAGCTTGGGGCTCACGCCCTGTGGCTTTTAGACCAGGCCTGTCTGTCTGCCAAGCCAAGCGGGTCAAACTGTCAGGGTGAGGGTGGGGCTCACTGGGCAGGTAAGCCCAGCTGGAGTCAACCACGTCAAGGGTGTAGGTCTCTTCCTCAGAGCTGGCAGATGACATCTGCTGCCTCCTCAAGAAGCCCTGTGCCCTGCGGAGAGCTGGCCCAGTCCCTGGCAAGGACATACCCCCACCTGTGATGGTGCAGAGGGCGCCCCTCAATTGGAAAGAGCTGGACAGGTGAGGGGACCCCTGGGACATGAAGCAGAGAAAGGACAGTTAGGATTCACCCCCCGGGAACCCAGGACCCAGAGTGAGCCCGCCACCCAGGGGTCCTGGGGGCCAGCCCAGGACTGGCAGGGAGGACAAAGTGGGCAAGCACACAGGCACACCTGCCTAAGAGGCCGGGATGGGAGGGAGTCAGACCAGGCAGGGTGAACAAAGAGCACCCGTCCGGAGGGGAGAACTGAAGCTGGGTTTGGGCTGATGGGGACCAGGGAGCCACTGTGCGTCTTTAGCGGGAGGGAGTATGGGTGAGTGCAGGGACAAGCCCCCACCCAGCCCTTCTCTTCGCAGCTCCCTCCTGTTCTCTGAGGCCCCTGCCACCGGGGAGGCGTCGCTCCTCAGCGAGGGGCTCCGGGAAGCCCTCAGCTCCTACATCAGCCTGACTGATGACATCTCCCTGGACGACGCCAGAGCCCAAAGCAGAGGCCTGAGACGGGAGCCGAGGCTGTAGCACCTAGAACCCTGGCTGGGCTCAGCTTGACTGGGCGCCCCCGTGGCAGGGCTGTACCCTGTGGGAGGGCAGGGACGCGGAGGCTGTCAGGGCCCCATCTTGTCCTCAGTTCCTTCGGTCAGCCCTAAGTCAAAACCCTCCTCCCAGCGCTATGACGCTGCCTGCAACCGCTGGTTCAAGTTCAGACCAGCAGCGAGCAGGGCAGGGGCTCCACAGACTGAACTTTCTTGGGGCTCTGATGTAGGCGTACCCAAGGCTGGCAATTCCAGCACATCTTCCTCCCTGCCAGCTGAATCCCATTCAAACCCCCAGCCCTGCTAGCCAGCCCCACTTACAAGGCAAAAACAGCCACAAGCATAAAGAAAAAAAAATCACTCAGAGATGGACCTATGACAGTCCAGGTCCTCAAATGTCCCCAAAGCCCCTTTTCTGGACCACTGTAGCTCTCAGATCTCAATTTCATTCTGCACCCTAGCATCTGGACGTGGCCAAGCCTTACTGGCCTTGCCATCTGCTGGCCCAATGCAAAATGACAGCTTCTGAGCCTAGCACTGTGATGGTCAGTTATAAGTGGCGCTCTCGTGCTGGCCAGGGACACTCAGGCATCAAAGGGGTAAGCCCTCTCTCCACAGAGCCTCGGCCTCAGCCTGAACCCACGAAAGGAGAGGGGCCAGGGGGAGCTGCTCAGCGGGCAGGGAGAGGAGGAGGAATGGGAGGGAGCTGGGAGGGCGCCACCCCACTTTCCCACTGATTCCCCGGCCAGGCCAGCGGTAGGGGGAAGGCTTTAGCAGGTACCGTCAACAGGTGGTCAAATAAAGATCTGATTTATTCAAGTATCTGAAAACATTCTGCAAAGGAAACGGTGACTAGATATTGCTTGTACTGTGCTATGACCATGCATATACTGCCATACTGTTTTCAGAAAACTTGAAGTGCCACTGATAGTTTAAAAACTGTACACCTGATGGAGAAGTGAGGAAGACTAAAATTTAATGTTTCATCTGGATCCAGAGGTGCGTCAAATTAAATGACAGCTCCAGCTGGCAAACACGTGTTTCATGATGGTATCCAAGAAGAAATGGTTGGTGACGGACAATTCAGAATTGCTTCCCCAAGAGGTGGATGGTTCTTTAAAAGTTTCAGGTCACAACCTTTGCAGAAAACACTGATGCCCAGCACACTGATTCTTGGTCCAGGAAACACGGGTCTTCCAGGTTCCACATGGCTGGGGTGCCCCTATACTCATGTTTCTGTGCTGTAACTAAGAGGGTCCTTAGGACCAGACAGGGAGCTGCTGGGGACTGCTCACCATCAGTCATAGTGGATGGCAGTGTAAAAGATGATCCAGATGACCTAGAGAGGAGACAAGCAACGTTCATGGTCACCCGGGCAATGCAGGCGGGTAAGAATGTGTGCAGTGGGCTGCCCAGGGGCTATCCAACGCACAATCTGGGGACTTACACGATGTCACTGGAATCAAGCTGTCTCCAACAGAGCCCAGAACCACCCACCTATGCTCCCAAGGGGACCCCAGACGAGCCTCTCACTCTGCCAGACAGCAACCCAAGTGCCAGGGAGTGGAGTTAACAGGTGTGGAAACGATGCAGGTAAATGAGACTGTGCTGCTAGCAGGTGTTAGGATTAGCAGGAAATGTGAAAACCAGGCCGCCATCACACCCTGTCAGCACCGTATCAAATAAAGCACAGATTCTCAAACTAGCTGCCCACTCATCTCCTGGGACCTTTGAAAGTGTATCTACGTAGATGCCCAGGTGCCACCTCCCAGAGGTTTATTTGATTGGTTTGGCTAGGGTCTATAAGTTAAAAACAAAAAACAACTTTGAGATACATATAGTATTCTATAAAGTATACAACACAGAGGATTTCTTTCTTTTTTTAACGTTCTGGTTTTCTTATTTTCTGAGCCCATTTAAAAAAACCCCACAATTCAGAGGTTTTTAGTACATTCACAGAGGTGTGTAAACATCACATTAACTGATTCTGGAACATCTTCATCCTTAAGAGAAAGCCTGTTCCCATTACCAGTTATTTCCCCTCCCCATGGCCACTGGCGACCACCAATCTAACTCTGTGTCTGTGTGACTTGGCCCAGTCTGGATGCCTTCTGTCTGATTTTGTTTTTTGATTTTAGAGAAAGAAAGGGAGAGAGAAACATCGATTTGTTGTTCCACTCATTCATGCATTCACTGGTTGGTTCTTGTATGAGCCCTGAGCAGGGAATGAACCCGCAACCTTGGCATGCCGGGATGACACTAATGAACTGAGCTACCCGCCCAGGGCTGTGTGGATTCTTTCATTTACGTGACATTTTCAAAGTTGTGTCTTCTGTCTCATAGCATTTACCAATATTTCATTCCTTTTTATAGCCAAATAATATTATGTATGAATATATATTTTACTTATTTATCCAGCGACCCAAGGTCACTGGCTTAAGCAAGGGGTTACTTGGTCTGCTGTAGTCTCCTGGTCAAGGCACATACGAGAAAGCAATCAAAGAACAACTAAGGAGCCACAACGAAGAATTGATGTTTCTCATCTCTCTCCCTTCCTGTCTGTCCCTATCTGTCCCTCTCTCTGACTCTCTGTCTCTGCCAAACAAAAAAAAGAGTGGATATGCCCTTTGGCCTTGAGCTATTTGAAAAATGGTCCTCCAATCACATAGTGTATGTAACTCAATCAGCAGGCTCCCTGTGAGTGACTCATGAAATCATAATACTTGCTGTAAAACTATAAGCTACACATACCATGAACAAGGCAAAAGATGTCATAAACCCTTCTTTCGTGAGCTCCCATGTGCCACCATATTCTTCCTCATCTATCTGTAGGTAGTTGCTGAAGTAGAGGTACAGAACTCCTGCGTTGATCAGGCAGAATCTGGAGTGAGGGAAGACAAGCACCGGAGGTCAGCTGGAAGCCTGGCGGACTCGGCACTCCTACCCCCTGGCCCGCTCCACCATTGTTCTCACTGTCGCAGAGTTAACTGTTTCTATTACGGGGAAGCAGGAAAACCCCAAGGCCCTCAATGGAGCAGCCCATTCGCTGAGCTAGATACTTAAAGAGGGAACAAGTCGATTTAGCTGCCCAGCCAAAGCAAAAAATTAAAAAGCAGATTGGCCCTGGCCGGACAGCCCAGTCAGTTAGAGCATTGTCCCAAAACACCAAAGTTGCAGGTGTGATCCCCGCTCAGGACACATGGGAAGCAACCAATGAATGTAGAAATAAGTAGAACAAAAATAAATGCTTTGGCCTGACCAGGCAGTGGTGCAGTGGATAGAGTATCAGACTGGGACGCAGAGGACCCAGGTTTGATACCCCGAGGGCGCCAGCTTGAGCGCGAGCTCATCCGGCTTGAGTATGGAATCATAGACATGACCCCATGGTCACTGGCTTGAGCCCGAAGGTCACTGGTTTGAAGCCCAAGGTCACTGGCTTGAGCAAAGGGTCACTCAGTCTGCTGTAGCCCCTCGGTCAAGGCACGTATGATAAAGCAATCAATGAACAACTAAGGAGCCTGACCTGTGGTGGCGCAGTGGATAAAGCATCAACCTGGAAATGCTGAGGTCGCTGGTTCGAAACCCTGGGCTTGCCTGGTCAAGGCACATATGGGAGTTGATGCTTCCAGCTCCTCCCCCCTTCTCTCTCTCTGTCTCTCTCTCCTCTGTCTCTCTCCTCTCTAAAAATGAATAAATAAAATAAAAAAAATTAAAAAAAAAAAAAAAAGTTTAAAAAAAAAAAAAAAAAAAAAAAAAAAAACTAAGGTGCTGCAACAAAGAATTGATGTTTCTCATCTCTCTCCTTCCTGTCTGTGCTTATCTGTTTCTCACAAAAAATAAATAAAAGCTTTGTACTCTCTCTAAAGTCAATTAAAAAATAAAAAAGCGTATTTAAATTCTCAAAGCCCCCTTGAAGTAAGACAGACTGGTCCCAAGTAGGACCAGTACCTGACGAGTCTCCAGGCAGCTCCACCTGTGGTGAGGGGTGGCCAGGGGTCAAACACGTTAAGCTGTTGCTTGATGGCCTAGTTGAGCAAGCAAGGTAGGTACTAAAGCAGGTGCTATAATAATATTCCATTCCCAAAGGGAGCCAATTTCTGGATGTCCACTGTCCGTCTGCAACTGCACTCGCTGCAGTGAACATTCCAGTTCCTGTCCTCAGCTCGCCATCTGCGAGGGGCTAGAAACAGCAGTGTGGAACTGAAACCAAAGGTCTGCAAGCAGCTCCGGGAAGGTCTCCTGGCCCCATTGTGCGTTGTTTAACTGACGAGAGAATCCGAGTGCAGCACGCAGTAATTTATTGCTCTGTTCCACTGAGATCTTGGTACTGTCGTCATGTAAAAGTGACTGTTATAAAGTGAACAAGTTGTTGATCTTTCCAGGCATGACATCCAATCTAACGGGGGAATGTATGTCTCGGGTCATATCCCTCCTGAAGACTGAGATGGGAAAAAGCAAAGAGAACCGGTTCCCCTTGGGGGATGGAGGGCGGGCAGGGCAGTTCAAGGATGCCGAGGAACGTCTATCAGTCTGTAACGGGGGGTGGCAGACCCCACGGCAGGCTGAGCACGGTGGGGTAAGGGAAGGTGTGCTTCCTCCAGGAAGTCTCGGGAGTCAGTGAGGGCTTGCTCCTGTGGAAGGAACTGGAGCTGGGAGAGTGGTTGAAACTAGACCGCGTGTCAGTGCAAGAGTGCAAATCGTGTTTGAGGACAGCACTAAGACACTGGCTGAAGGGGGGGGGGGGCAGTGCGAGAGCTGAGGATGTGGGAGTACAATGGTTTCACTAACACGCAGGGAGTTTGGAAGAACTAAGGGTTTTTCTTGGATTTCACCCAATATGGAGTCTTTGGCTTGGTTATGTTGTGACCACATCCACCTGGCCAATCTGGCCATGTTCCTCTAAGAGTTTCATTTTGGGCAGGCTGAATTAGTGGCTGGGACTTAGAAATGTCACTCTGGGACTCCACTAATAAGACTGACTGGGGACTCATTGAGGGAGATGAGCTGTTAGAGTGCTGCTTGGTGAGAGAAAGAACGTCAGGGAGACCGGGATGGCATAAACCCTGCCTTCTAAGGGTCCACACTTAAGAGAAAATTAAGTCATGGAAACAAAGGTATTTAAATGTTTTGATGGTCAAGAGGAAAGGGTCCAGAAAGGACTAGAAAGGCTCAAACCGATGTTTAAGTATGGGTGTCCCTGGCCGGTTGGCTCAGTGGTAGAGCGTCGGCCTGGCGTGCGGAAGTCCTGGGTTCAATTCCCGGCCAGGGCACACAGGAGAGATGCCCATCTGCTTCTCCACCCCTCCCCCTCTCCTTCCTCTCTGTCTCTCTCTTCCCCTCCCGCAGCCGAAGCTCCATTGGAGCAAAGATGGCCCGGGCGCTGGGGATGGCTCCTTGGCCTCTGCCCCAGGCGCTAGAGTGGCTCTGGTCGCGACAGAGCGACTCCCCGGAGGGGCAGAGCATCGCCCCTTGGTGGGCGTGCCGGGTGTATCCCGGTTGGGCACATGCGGGAGTCTGTCTGACTGCCTCCCCGTTTCCAGCTTCAGAAAAATACAAAAAAAAAAAAAAAAGTATGGGTGTAATTTCCATATTGTAAACGAGGGCGAGAACTACACAGCAAATGTGTAGACAAAGAAATGAACGTCCTGGATTGGGGGACAGAGAAGAACATTAAAAAGTATGACTCTCAAATGGGTTTTTAAATTTTTTAATCCTAAGAACTCCTGCCCATGGTAAGGATGACTGTTTGTATTTCCTACATGAAAAGAGGAAAGGTCACAGGCCTGTCTGTCCATTTCCACCATAGCTTGCTCACAATTCCTATCTTAAGGCAACTTCGACACATCCTTTTCATTCAATCAAGGGGGCAGTGGGCATGTGAACTCACTTTCCGTGGCCGGTTAAGAAGCAGAGCACAATCGGGCTGCTGTCAACTGTTTCCACCGGCCACAGGTGCACAGTAAAAGGTGGAAAGCCAAGCCTTTGACTTTTCACCACCTCTATAATGTAGGGACCTGAAAGAACTTCGGAAAAAGCCAAGATTCAGCACATCCAGCAGAGTGCCGGGCACAAGGTAGTGGCTATTAAGGACAGGAGCTCTTCCGCTTTCCAAACTGCATACAAAGTTCATGCAAGAACCAGATGATACCTGCCACCCACAGGCATGTGGTGGCCTCTTGCAGGGCACTTGGAACCAATGAATGAATGGACTGACCCATCCTTCAGGAAGGTAACATACTTGACCTTAGATGCTCCAGGGCTTGATGAGCTCAGGAGTGCTATCCTGAGGCCAGCTTTTTGCTTTACTCATTACATCACACACACATACAGTTTTCCAACATGGCAATGGCATTTTCCATAAAAGAAAAATAAAATCTCTAGATGAAAAAGAAATAATATCATGAAAATGCAAGACACCCAAGACTTACCCTGCTATTCCCAAGAAACCTCTCAATGGTAACACTCCCCAAATGACACCGAGGACCACAGCAATGATCTGTCGGAACCAGTAGATCACATCTAAGAATTCATCCTGTAGAAAGAGAGACTGCATGCATTATCCGGAGTGGGTGCCAAGGGAAAACCTCCTGTAATCGGTGAGGAACAGAAAAGCTTCCTGTTAAACACATCCAGAAAAGCTTCCTGTTAAACACATCTGCCAGGGAATTTCCCCACAAAAGCAATAGTATAGGGCTCTCGCATCTCCACCTCTTGTTATACTAAAAGGTGGTGAAAAAAACCAACACATTTGTCTTGAGTGATGACTTCTAGGGGCTGTGCTCTAAATAAAAATTTCAGAAAAACAATTTACCTTTTTTGAGACGCTGCAAAAAATGGAATGGCTTGTGAAGAAATAGCTGTGACAGTAATTGTGCTACTGGCCATTGATAACTCACCTCACTTGGGAATACGAGACACTAGCCCTAGGCAGAAGGGCAGACAGTCAACCCACCCAGCACCATCTTCCTGCACCCTGAATTTTGAGTAAGGTACAAAGGAGAGAAAAGGATTAGAAACAGAAGTGCCGGAGGCAGGTGACAGCATATCTGTTTTACATACAAGGACACAAAAGCCTCAGCTTTCTCACCTGCTCTAGATTGCGGAAACCAGTCCTTACAGAAGGAAGGGAAGAAATGACACAGCAGATCAGAAAGGCTTTACAGGAGATGGGTAGGGCTGGGGCACCTTCCGGAAGTGCCTCCTATGCCCATTCCTGGAACTCCAGGTAGGAAGACCTACTTCACCAGCCCCTACCCCCCATAAAAAAGACTGCAATATATAACATTCTTCTCAGGGCAACTGGAACCAAGCCGTTTGTGACGGTCCCTTCCAGATCATGGAGCAGTGACTGCCCAGACTTAGATCTGAACGAGTGTGACCAGGAAGAAAACCGGGAACCCCAACCACTCCTTACATATGCACCTTCTCTCTCACACCCTCACCCCTGCAAGGTGGTCTCAGTCTCCCCTCTCTCACACTTAAGGTATTCGCTTTTTCTCCTTCAACAATAAAGCACGGGCAGCTGACCTTTACTGAGCCCCACTATGTGCTACCTCGTTAATGCACCCCAGTCCCCCGGTTCAGGGTGGTTCTGAAAACTCAAGAGACATCGTAAGGACAGCACCTGCCGTAGAAAGTACCCAGTAGATGTCTGTTACCTTCCCTTTTCGAGCTAACGACTATGTTAAGCAGTTAATTCAGAGAAGATAAGACACTTATTCTCCTCCTGGGAGAAAAAGGCGGCGGTCAAATCGAACTCCGCTCAATCTCGTTCAAGCACGTGCCCTGCCCGCAAGTGACACCTCCTCTGCCCTCTGCACGCTCCTTTCCCCTGCGATCCAGGCGGCTCGGCCGTTAGGCCACTCAGGCCACCCTCTGGTCACCTGCCCCGCCACGGCAAACACTCCGCCGCACCAGGGTCAGACTCGGGCTTGTCCATCGGACCCCAAGTGACAGCCGGCTCCCCGAACCGACGCCCTCGCCAGACGCCACCGCACCTTGTCCTCCCAGGCCGCGTCGCTCCGCAGCACCTTGCTCCAGACAGAGACTCTGAGGGCCCCGTTGGCCAGGTGCGGCTGAGACGGCTCCTCCTTCCGCCTCCCGCCGCTCATCCTCCCGTCGCGCCGCCCGGGCCGGGCCTGGGGCGCGCGGGCCGAGCCAAATGGAGACGGGGTCTGAGGTCGCGGGTCACGCGCGCGGGGCGGCAGTGACAGGTTTAGCAAGCTGGTTCGATGGGGCGATGAGGCTCCCGCCGCTGGCCAAGCAGTCCGGTTCAGCTCCTTCAGCCGAGACCAGGTGCCGTGGAGGGAGGAGCAACGCAGCGCCGTGCGTCCTCCCGTTGACGTGCCCACGCAGCCAATCGACGGCCGCACAGCCAGCCGAGTGAAAAAGTAGTCGTCGTTTCAGCGGAAGCGTGCTGCGCATGACGGAAGTGACGGCAAGCTTCCGCCAGGCGCGCGGTAGGGTGAGAGGTAAGGGACAATCTTGGAGGGGAAAGGGAACCGCACGAACGTGAGGGGGCGCTGTGAAGACTGAAGAACCGTGTCTGAAGCGAAAGCGGAGGTTGGACCAGAGCGTCGCTCAGTTCCCCACATCTCGTCCCCTCGTCCCCAGGGGCAGAACGCAACCCTGCCTTTCCCGAAGCGTCCTTTCTAGCCTAAACTTGGCTTCCCGGGAGTCCTAGGCTGCCTCTCGGGGTTGAGCCCCTGCTTGTTTTCTGCCCTGACCCTACAAGTTCCGTAGGACCTTGTTCAGGATGTTTAACTCTCTTCTGTAATAACTTAGTGTCACAGCTTGCCCAGCACCCCCTTTTGGCACGTGAGCCCTGAGGCCCAAAGAGGGGAAATTATTTTCTAAGGCTGGGTGGCAAGTTGGCACCAGCTGAGGACTCCTCGCGGGTTCAGGTGGAGAAGAGACTCGACCAGGTGTCCGAGTATCTGCGTCTTCATCTGTTGTGTCCTCAGGATGGGCTAGGTCAGCGGTTCACAGTGTGTTTCTGGACCAGCAGCGGCCACGTCACCTGGAGACTTGGTTAGCGAGGTTGCCGCTCAGACTCCATCCGAAAGCCTGGGGGCGGGGCCTGTCGCCAGCATGTTAATAAACCCTCGGGGTGTGGGGCGGTGCCCTGCGCACTGTGCAGTGTGCAGTGAGTCGAGACCTTCCTGTGCGGTGGCTTTCGGGAGACAAAGTAACTTGCCCGGAATCCCTCCACTAATCCCTGGGTTTTTCTGACCTCGAAATCTGTCTTTTAACCTTAAGCTTTAAGTCTTAAGGCCTGACCAGCGGTGGTGCAGTGGATAGGGCTGGGATGCGGAAGACCCACGTTCGAGACCCGGAGGTCTCCAGCTTGAGCGCGGGCTCATCTGGTTTGAGCAAAAGCTCACCAGCTTGAGCCCAAGGTCGCTGGCTCGAGCAAGGGGTTACTCCCTCTGCTGAAGGCCCGCGGTCAAGGCACATATGAGAAAGCAATCAATGAACAACTAAGGTGTTGCAACGTGCAATGAAAAACATGATTGATGCTTCTCATCTCTCCATTCCTGTCTCTGTAAAAAAAATAAATAAAATAAAATAACAGTAAGGTCAGAACAGCTTATGCATACCTATCGACCTTCACCTGTAGTTCTCCATCTTAGGTGAGCGACACAATGTCCTAAGTGCCGTTTTAGAATCCCATAGCCGGTGTTTCCACCACAGTCTACCCCCAAGACCCTGTTTGAGTAGGTTGAGTGGGGCTGGACCCCAAAGGGGATCCACACTGTAATAAACATGACTCCGTCGGAACCTAGTGGGAGGGCCATGCAGCTGACATGGTTGTACATCTTTAATCCTAGCTTTCCCGTGGATCTTGTTCTTTTTGGCCCTGCCTCTTGTCTGAATCCGGTTCCCTCCCGCATTCAAATGGGGGGGGGGGGGTGAAGCCTAGTCTAAGCAGCTCGCTCCAGGTTGGAAGCTTACAATCAGTATAAAACCTCTTTCATAGGCTCCCCGGCTGCATGCAGCGCTGGAGACAACTGGCCCCGCTATCAGAGAATGTTGGAAGACTAGCCCGTGGTTGAACGCAGAAAAGGTACGTTTTCAGCCTGCTGGGTCTGACAGTCAAGATTTGTAATGGGGAATGAGGCAAGATAGTTGTGAAGGAAGAGGAGGCATTAGGAAGGGCAAGGCAGAGGCAGGGGGAGAGAGCATCAGGAGAGAGAACCCTGTGGGTTGACGGTAAGGAAGCCACAAGGAGGAAGACAGGAGGGTCATGCTGAGGAATCTGTTTTTCTCCCCAGGGGTGGAGGAGGAAGCCACAGAAAGGATTTGAGCAGGGGAACCTCACTTTTTTTAGGTTTGCATCTTAAGCAAGATCACTCTGGCTCCTATCTGGAGGACTGGATCAGAGCGGGAGACTAAAACTGTAAAGGGTATTCAGGTGAGATTTAGTGGGGCGCTGAAGATGGAGAAAATTGGAATAAAATGGAATTCATTCTTTTTTAAAACTTGTCACAAAATTCACCATTTTCAGTGTATAGTTCCATGACACAGTGAAGTATATTCACCTAGTTTGGCAGCCATCCCCACCAGCCATTTTTAGAACCTTGCATCTTGTAAAGGTGAAACTCCTTTACCCATTAAACTATTAACTCCCCATTCTCCCCACCCCTCAGCCCCTGGCAACGAGCAATCTCTTTCTGTCTCTGAATTTGACTGTACCTCATCATAGTGGACTCCCACAGTACTTGCCCTTTTCTGATTGGCTTATTTCAGTTAGCATAACATCTTCAGTGTTCGTCCATGTTGTAGCGTGTGTCCGAATTTCCTTCCTTTGAAGGCTGAATAATAATAAGACTGAAAATGTTTGTTACATGTCCGTTGTCTATGTATGCCGCATTTTGCTTATGCATTCATCTACTGAGAGACGCCTGGGCGCCTCCACCTTTTGGGTGTTGCGACTAGTGTGTCTGAATCCAGTGGTGTACAGATACCCGTTCGTGTTCCGTTTTCGGTTCTTTTGGTGTAGGCCCGGAGTTGAATTGCTGGATCATATGGTGGTTCTATTTTTAGGTTTTTGAGGAACGTCCTTCAGCAGCCGCCCCATTTGAATCCCCACCGGCAGCGCACAGAGTTCTAGTTTCTCCACATGCTTGCCACCGCTCGTCTTCTGGTGTTTTGATCGCGAGTTCTGCAGTTTTGATTTTCATTTCCCCGCTGTTGAGTGACGTTGAGCACCTTTTCACGTGCTTGTTGCCCACTTGTCTATCTTTGGAGAAATGTCTGTTCCAGACTTTTGTCCCCTTTTCAGTCTTGTCAGGTTTTGTAGTTGTTGAGTTTTAGGGGTTTTGTATATAGTCTAGGTATTAATCCCTTATCACTTATGCAATTTGCAAATATTTCCCCCATTCCTTTTACTCTGTCGATAGGTGTAGTTTTCTAGGAGCAGAAAAAGCCAAGCAGGGGAGCCACCACGGAGCACCCTTGCCTAGGAAGGGGTCTCTGGGACCGACTGAGCCTTGTTCCTGTTTTGCTTTCACCCAAGGTTTCCCTTATCTCAGGAAGTAGGGAATCTGGCTGAATCCCAGTGCATCCATCTGGTTAAAATAAATATCCTGGGTGGCCTAATTCGGGAAAGAACTTGATGAAGTCAGATTTGGAAGTGAGAGAGCCAGATTTGGAATCAGGTCAAATTTGCCTTTGTCAGGTTGGGGATTTTTAGCACCAGTTAAACACGTGATCTCAGCCTTGGGGGTGAATACAGACACACCCCTGAGATCTTGTGGGTTCAGCTCCAAAACACCACGGTAAAGTGAGTTGCAATCTTTTTTTGCTGGTGGAAGGTCTTACATTCAATTTGTAAGTTAAAAAAAAAAAAAAAAACACCCCCCCCCCCCCACAAAAACACGGCCATCTGAAAAGCTCAGTAAAGCAAAGCTCAGTGAATGCCTGCCTCCCAGCTGAATGCGTCTGACTACTCACAGCTGCCAGGGTTTGGAGAGAAAGGTGGGCTCAGAGAGGTAACTCTGTGGCTCCAGACAGACGTAGATGGAATCACAGAAATCAGGAGTTCTGGAAGGAAAACCCTCGGCCAAGGAAAGAGCAGCTGTTGAGAAGTAGAGGTCTGAGTTTGTATCCTGGTCCTCTTTTCTCTCTTCCCACAATCAATGTTTAACTAGCACTTACCAAGACCTTAGTGGGTGGCAGGTTTGCTAAATTTTTTTTTTTTTTTTTTTTTATAGAGACAGAGAGTGAGTCAGAGAGAGGGATAGACAGGGACAGACAGACAGGAACGGAGAGAGATGAGAAGCATCAATCATTAGTTTTTCATTGCGCATTGCAACACCTTAGTTGTTCATTGATTGCTTTCTCATATGTGCCTTGACCGTGGGCCTTCAGCAGATTGAGTAACCCATTGCTGGAGCCAGCGACTTTGGGTTCACGCTGGTGGGCTTTTGCTCAAACCAGATGAGCCCGCGCTCAAGCTAGTGATCTCGGGGTCTCGAACCTGGGTCTTCCACATCCCAGTCCGACGCTCTATCCACTGTGCCACCGCCCGGTCAGGCTTGCTAAATGTTTTACATACATTTGTTTTCCTCCAAAAGCTGGCCAGGCTCTTCACCACTAGACTGAACTCCCCTGACTTTTATTTTAAATTTTCCTATAGTGAACGTGGATTGCTTGTGTAACTAAAATGATAGTCTCATGCCCTGGCTGGATGGCTCAATTGGTTGGAGTGTCATCCTGATAGCAAAGGTTGCCAGTTCGATCCCCGGTCAGGGCACAAGCAGAAACAGATTGTTGTTTCTGTCTTTCTCTCTCTAAAATCAATATATTAAAAAATAAAAATGAGGCCCTGGCCGGTTGGCTCAGCGGTGGAGCGTTGGCCTGGCGTGCAGAGGACCCGGGTTCGATTCCCGGCCAGGGCACACAGGAGAAGCGCCCATTTGCTTCTCCACCCCTCCGCCGCGCTTTCCTCTCTGTCTCTCTCTTCCCCTCCCGCAGCCAAGGCTCCATTGGAGCAAAGATGGCCCGGGCGCTGGGGATGGCTCTGTGGCCTCTGCCTCAGGCGCTAGAGTGGCTCTGGTCGCAACATGGCGACGCCCAGGATGGGCAGAGCATCGCCCCCTGGTGGGCAGAGCGTCGCCCCTGGTGGGCGTGCCGGGTGGATCCCGGTCGGGCACATGCGGGAGTCTGTCTGACTGTCTCTCCCTGTTTCCAGCTTCAGAAAAATGAAAAGAAAAAAAAAAAAATAATAAAAAATAAATAAAAATAAAAATGATACTCTCAGAAGGCTGCTGTATTTGACCTCAGGCCACCATAGACTCCTAGGGGGCCAAGAGGAAGTCGGATCGTTTGGGAAGACCACGTCGTGGTGCCCTCTTCCTCTCATCTTGTTACTTTGAAAGCTGAGGCGCTGTCTTCCCCAACCCAGCAGTTTTCTGGACGGCAATCAGTGTCCTGATTGTAAGGGATTGGGTCTCAGGAGCAAAGCACGAGACTCTCCCGCGGCATTCGTGAAAAGTGTCAATTCCTGGACTTCCTGAGGATGAGGTCTGGGAACTGCATTTTCTTCAGCTCTCCTGGTGAGCTTGATGCATATGGAGGCTGGAGAACTACTTCTTGGGTAACTGGTACCAGTTCCACCCCTGAGAAGCTGTGTGGTACGTGGCAAGGTAACTTCACCGGTCCATTTCACTCTCAGCCCTGTGCCGAGAGGCCAGATACATGATGCCTGCCAGTAAAACGGATTATCCCATTCATCCTCCTAGGAGGTGAATACTCCCATTTTATGGATGAGGAAACTGAAGTTTGGGGTGGGAAACTGACTTGCCTATGGTCCTAGCAGCTCATGAAGTGACAGAGCCAGAATGTGGACGCAGGCATGGATCACAGAGAAGTGCTTTGGGAACCAGTAACATTGAGGGTAGTGATGACTAGCCGTGGCCGGGTAGCTCAGTTGGTTGGGGCGGCATCCTGATGCACCAGGGTTGTGGGTTCGATCCCCCTTCCAGGCACGGGCAGGAGTCAGCCCATGAGTGCATGGATGAGTGAGACAAATCGATGTTTCTGTCTCTCTTCTCTCTAAAATCAATAAATTTTTAAAATATTTATAAAATGAAAATATGTACAGAGCAGTGATGATTATTCTTTCTACATTGCCCCTGAGTTCCATACCTTTATCTCTAAAGCTCCAGTGGCCAACAGTGAGGGTACGGGCGCACCACAGCAGGCCTGGGCCCTACCCTCTGAGTGCTTTCCCTTATCGGCTTCCAAACTAGAGTGTCTTCTAAATCCAGTCCTGATTCCCACCCTAGAGATTCCTATTCATGGGGCTGAGCCAGGGGAAAGTTTCCCAGCGAAGTCCATGGAGAAATGATCGCTTTCTTTTGTTTTGTTACTGACTGATTGACTTGAGAGAGACAGAGAGGAAAAGGTGGGATAGAGAGAAGGAAGCGTTCATTTGCTGCTCCACTTGGTGTGCAGTCTCTGCTTGCTTCCTGTTTGTGCCCTGACTGGGATTGGACCCACAACCTTGTCATTTCGAGACACTGTAATTGACTTAGCTAACCAGCCAGGGCAAGAAATTGCCACTTTCAAAAACAATGGAGCCTGACCAGGCGGTGGCGCAGTGGATAGAGCGTCAGACTGGGATGCTGAGGACCCAGGTTCGAGACCCCGAGGTCGCCAGCTTGAGCGCGGGCTCATCTGGTTTGAGCAAAAGCCCACCAGCTTGAATCCAAGGTCGATGGCTCCAGCAAGGGGTTACTCGGTCTGCCAGCAAGGCCCATGGTCAAGGCATATATGAGAAAGCAATTAATGAACAACCAAGGTGTCACAACGCGCAATGAAAAACTAATGATTGATGCTTCTCATCTCTCTCCGTTCCTGTCTGTCCCTGTCTATCTCTCTCTCTGACTCACTGTGTAAAAAACAAACAAAAACAGTGGAAAGGAAGAGGCCTTCCTTGCCCATCAATCTAAACACCCCTTCAATCTTCCCTAACTACCTTTTTTTTTGTTGTTGTATTTTTCTGAAGCTGGAAACGGGGAGAAACAGTCAGACAGACTCCCGCATGAGCCCGACCGGGATCCACCCGGCACGCCCACCAGGGACAATGCTCTGCCCACCAGGGGCGATGCTCTGCCCCTCTGGGGCGTCGCTCTGCCGCGACCAGAGCCACTCTAGTGCCTGGGGCAGAGGCCAAGGAGCCATCCCCAGCGCCCGGGCCATCTTTGCTCCAATGGAGCCTTGGCTGCGGGAGGGGAAGAGAGAGACAGAGAGGAAGGGGGGCGGGTGGAGAAGCAAATGGGCGCTTCTCCTATGTGCCCTGGCCGGGAATCGAACCCGGGTCCCCCGCACGCCAGGCCGACGCTCTACCGCTGAGCCAACCGGCCAGGGCCTTCCCTAATTACCTTTAAAAAACAAAAACAAAATCCTGTTGGACACAGGATCCATGTTTACACTGATACCCAAGGACTTGAAGCATCATCCTGGCCCCAGTGCCAAAAGTAGGGGCATAACCTGACTGGTGGTGGTGCAGTGGATAGAGCATCAGCCTGGGACACTGAGGTCCCAGGTTCGAAACCCCAAGGTTGCTGGCTTAAGCACGGGCTCATCAATTTGAGCGTGGGGTTGCCAGCTTAAGCATGGGATCATTAATATGACTCCATTATCACTGCCTTGAGCCCAAAGGTCACTGGCTTGAGCAAGGGGCCACTGGTTCTGCTGTAGCCCCCCCACCAAGGCACATGTGAGAAGCAATCAATGAACAACTAAAAGTGCTGCAACTACATACAAGTTGATGATTCTCACCTCTCTCCTTTCCCTCCCTAATGGCCAGTAAATACAGGAGCAGACTGGTGTTTCTGTCTCCCTTCCTCTCTCTAAAATCAATGTTAAAAAACAAACAAACAAAAAAAAAACGTAGGGGCATGAAAAGGGGATCTGGTAATACACTGCCAACTAAACAGCTGGTACTCAAGACCAGGGAACTTGGCCTGACCTGTGGTGGCGCAGTGGATAAAGCGTCGACCTGGAAATGCTGAGGTCGCCGGTTCAAAACCCTGGGCTTGCCTGGTCAAGGCACCTATGGGAGTTGATGCTTCCAGCTCCTCCCCCCTTCTCTCTCTCTGTCTCTCTCTCCTCTCTCTCCCTCTCTGTCTCTCTCCTCTCTAAAAATAAATAAATAAAGTAAAGACCAGGGAACAGAAATGCATTTAAAAGATATTTTTCCCTCAGGCCATGTGGTTTAGTGGATAAAGCATCAACCTGGTGCGCGGATCATGGGTCCGACCCCCGGTCAGGGCATGTAGGAGAAGCAGTCAATGAGTGCACAACTAAATGGAACGACTAAGTGGAACTAGTTAATGCTTCTCTCTCTCTCCCTTCCCCCCTTCCTTTCTCTCTCCAATCAATGGAGTAATTGCAAACGTTATTTAAAACCCCATTTCTGCACTGCTACCGTTAGAGGAAAGGTAGATGCTCGCAGACAGACCCAGCTTCGGAGGCGAGGGGCCCTGGCACGTGACCCGCCCGCTTTCACCCTCTGAGCCCTTGCGCCCCAGGGCTCAGCAATTTGAAGCTCAGTGCAACTCTTTGGTTTCAGTTCTTTGAAAAGAATTTGTAAGAGGCCATCTCTCCTGAGGCAGTTGAATCACTCAAATCACTTCCTTTCTTATATGAATATTGTTTCCCAGATGTAGAATGAGCACTGAACTTACTCTGAAGAGCCTTTCTAGCATGTTGCACTTCTCCGTGCCCCAGGGTCGAATGCCCAGTGTAATGGATGCTGACAGAGGGAAGTGGGGACACCAGGACCTGGGGGAAGCAATCGCTAAATCTAAATCAGGGCCTTTCATCCTGGGAACTTGAGCCAAGCAGCCTCATCTTCAAATTCCCGAAGGAAGGTGACCTGTGGGAGATTTGGTATCTTTCATCCAGGTGTATACGGGAGAAATCAGGAAGAAGCCAATTTGGTTCAGCAAAAGAAACTTCTAGTACTTAGTCCAAACCCTACCAGAGAGCTGGATGCCAGTAGGCTGTGAACTTGCCCATCACCAGTTCAAATAAGGTCTGGGTAGACTTCAGGGTGACCTTCAAGCAGGACAGACTTGAATTCATGTCCTGGCTCCACTTGGAATTAACTCTATGACTTAACAAATCCCGTTTCTTTACCTGTGAGGGTGTCTCACCTCTGTGTACAAAATCACGAGACAATGAACAGTGCAGGGACCGGACACACAGCAAGACTGTTGACTGCTGTAGGCGATTTCCTGCTGTTTGGGCTGCACTTGTTACAATGATGATGCCCGTACGTTCTAAGTGCAGCCCACAGCTGGCTCAGAAAGGTGAATCCACTCGGGGCAGTCCAGAGGTGGCACTGGTTTCAGACACTAGAGCAGGGGTCTCAAACTCGCGGCCCGCCGAACAATTTTGTGCGGCCCGCAGACTAATCCACGAAGTTCAAAATATTTTGGATAAAATTAAGTAAGCCCGTGGATTAGTCTGCGGGCTGCACAAAATTGTTCGGGGGGGGGGCACATGCGGCCTGTGGGCCGCGAGTTTGAGACCCCTGCACTAGAGCCTGTATCCCCTGCTTGTGTGCCGGCTTCACTGCAGCCATGCCCTTCCTCGCTGCCAGAGCGAGAGGAAGATGTCAGCTCCCCGAACCCCCTCAGCACCTAGCCACCCCACCCCGGTCCAGCTTGGGACACACTCGCCCCCTGCATGCTGCTGAGTGGGATAAGAAACTTGCTTGAGGCTGAGGCAGGAAGAATGCAGAGCCGAGGCTCCCAGGCGTCCCCCCCCCAGAGTAAGAACTCAGCAAGGGCCCCCCTCCAGGCTGGGCCCAGGGTCCCAGTGGAGCAATCTGTTTCTGCTTAAAAGCAAAACAAAAACAAACAAAACAAAACCCAAAACAACTTTATTTGACAAAAAACAAAAACAAAACATATTTACAGTAGTTTTCTGCTCAAATTATTCAATGGGATAACTGTGCTTCTCCTCCAGCTGTTTCTCCAACCAAGCTGAGCTGAGGCCGGCCAGCCGCCAGCCTCCCTACCTTGCACACAGCAGGGAACGCCAACCATAATTCAGCAGCATGGCTCCCGCAGCCCTCAGCACCGCCATCGTTCAGTGCACTGTGGGGAGGAAGAGTCCCACCCCAGCCCCACACACTTCCAGTCTCCTGCTCCAAGTACCTTGCAAGTCACCTTAGACCTGGGGGCGGGGGAGGAGGCTGGGCAGACAGCTTCAGCTAACCTTGGAAGCTGCCCTGTTCATTCTTTCCCAGCTGGGCCTGCGGTGGGGGTCCCTGGTCCCCTCCCACCCACCCTAGGGCATGCAGGGCGAGGGCCCAGAGAAGGGCCCAGGAAACTCACCCAGTCCCACAGCAGTGGGCGGGCCAAGCCGGCAGAAGTGAGGGTGCCTCCCTGAAGTCTCAGGGTTATCCCAGAAAGGACAGCACCCCCGTTTCTGTCTTTTCTCCCGACCAGGCCTAACCACGTCCTCAACACCCAGTAACTCTCCCCCTTGCGCCTGACCTGGCAGCTTCTGGAAACTACAGGCTGGGGCTCTTGACCTGTCTTCTGGCCCAGTAACAATGTCATTCAGAACAAAAGTATTTTGGCTAATAACCTAGGATTAGTGTTTCTCAGGATACATACAGATGGGGTAGATTGCTGTTCAATGCTGTCAGCAATGAAACAGCAAGATAGAGTGGGGAAGAGGAGGAGGAAGACCAACTGGGAGCTGGTCCGCTGTGAAGTCCAGGGCGGGCCTCTGCAGCTCCAGGGGAAAGGAAGGTGCGACAGGAAGACAGGTAACTTCCAGCCCGGCCTCCTCTGAGGGCGGCTCCCAGGAGCTGGGGACACTATCCCGGCTCCCTCCAGGACAGTTTCCTGCCACCATCGTGGGAAAGCCTGCCAGCAGATGGAGCTTGACATTCTGGCCCTGCTAACCCAAGTTCCTAAAGCAATCAGAAACTCAGGCTGTCGGGCAAGCTTTCAGGGATAAAGGGGAAAACAATACAGAGAAAAAACAATCAACAAAAACTTTTCTGCCTTAGTCTAGTTTACCTCTCCCACCCCCAAAAGTACAGTAAAAACGAAAGTAGAAAAACCACCTCTCCGGTTTACCATCCTTCTGTGCTCTGCGCTAGGTTTGGTCAGGTTCTGTTCTGTGTTGGACCCTCTTGCTGGCTTTATCCCCCTTCTGTGCCTGATACAGAAGAGCCAAAGCCAGTAAAAGTGTTTTTCTCCTTTTCTTGGTAAACCAAACCAACAATAAAACCATTTGGAATTTTGCAGATTCAGCTGGTCCCCAAAATACCCAAAATACAAATACGCCTTCCTTGTAAAACATCAGCTGTCAGTGGTAGACCATTCCCAGCTCATCAGACTCCGCCCACAACGCACTTCCTCCCGCCCCCCCTCCGGCTCACTACCCCAATGAACACAAATCACAGCAAAAAGGGAAAAGGAACACAAACTTTAGCAAAAACCTAAACATTCAACAGGAGTCGGTCCTGATACACCTGCTGGGTTCCTCCGTTCTTTTGTTCACACTTAGGAACTTGGAATGTCCACTCTGCTTAACAAAGAGGCCAGCTCAGGGGCAACTTGGACCCAATGTTGGTCTGAGCTTGGCAGGGATCCCGTGCCCAGCCCAGGAAGCAGGCTGGGTCAGCGGTGTCGTCAGCGGTGTCCTGCGGGTTCTCTGGAGAAGTAGCAGCAGCACCATGCCTGTCTCCGCCCTCGTGGTCTCGTCACCTGAGGAGGCCTGGAGAAATGGCAGAGTCGGCAGAGAGGTCCCCGTCACAGTGCAGTGACACCAGCTGGCATCTTCCTGCTGAAGACGTCTGGACAGAGATGATCCTGATGTTTGGCAGTGATCCAAAGAAGACCCTCTGGATGAAAGGGAACCAGAGCAGAAACCCAGGGCGCTGGCTCGAGCCGGGAGTGCCCCTGTCGGCAGATGCCTACTTGGGGTTTTCGGAGACTAAGGGGACGGGGGTGCGCAGGAACGAGGGTGCCGGGTCCTGCTGCTTCTGCAGCTCCATCTCAGCGGCCCTCTGCAGCGCAACCTCCACCAGCAGCTGGAAGCCACTGAAGTCCTCCTTGTCCTGCTCCGGTGGGGTGGGCGGCGGGGTGTTGAAGAGTCCGCCTGTGGGGCTTCCAGCTCCGGCCCTGGTCAGCAGGGTGAGTGTGTTACCAGGGGGCACCAGGGGCTTGGGGGGCTCTAGCTCCCCTTGCGGGAAGGGGGCTGCTGGCTTCTCCCCCTGGCCTGAGTGCAGTGGCACGGAGCACAGAGACAAGGAGAGCACGTTGGTGGGGGCCGGCACAGACACCGCCAGCACCGAGGGGCCGCTGCCCCGGGGCGGGGCCACCTCTGAGGCCTTGCCCCCGCGGCGGGAAATGGTGTACTGGTTGGGGTCCTGGCCATCCTTCCGAAGCATGTCTGGGAGAAGCCGCCGCCGCGCATTGATGAACCAGTTACATATCTGGAATGTGTAGGAGACAGCGATCAGTTCACTTGACCAGAACTATGCGGCACCTATGTCGGGACCCAGAGGCAGCAGCAAACACACAGTCCCAGTCCTCAGAGAGGGTCATGTTGGGAAGAGAGAGGAGAAATCATGGGGGTGGGGAGTATAGGAGGCCAGATACATGATGACAGGTGGTCTGACTTTGGGGGTGGTAACTCTCTGAGGAAACTGCTCCTAAATTGTGGGATGAGTAGTAGTTTAGGTGGAAGACAGGGAGGGAGAGGAATTTCGATTCAGGGAAACCACCCTCTGAAGAAACCGTGCAGAATGCCAATGAGGCATGCAGAGGAGGCGGCCTGTTTGGCTGGGCTCAGTGGTAGCTAAGGGTTCCCTCCAGGGCCGGGTTTGGTTCTTTATTCTAAGGGCAAGGGGGAGCGTGGGGGGGGTTGAGGCAAGGGAGCAACTTGCTATGAGGAGAACGGAGTGGAAACAGGGAGAAAGGCTGGTAGCTCAATTTACACTAAGGGAGGTGATGAGATGACAAATGTTTGATCTGTTTGGGAAACTGGACTTAAGAGGACCCGGTGCCCAGTGGGAAATGGGTGTATGAAAGGAGAGAGGGGACGGCGCCCAGGGTGACTGGTTCACTCCTCAATGTCTAGAGCAGTCTTACTGCAGGCCTCAAGGACACCAAGGGACTCTCAGGTAGAAGACAATGCTTGTTTCCAAGCAAAACCAGGATCAGTGGCTCCAACTGAATGTGCATTCAACCAGCGTCCTAGAGTCTTTCTTCCTACATGCTGCTCAGAAAGCTGCCGTTTAACCTTGACCCCATTTTCCTGTCTAGTTCAGGGTTTAGATCAGGGGTCTCAAACTCAGGCCCGCGGGCCGCACAAAATTGGTGGGCGGGCCGCATGCGGCCCGCGGGCCACGAGTTTGAGACCCCTGGTTTAGATTGATCTTTTTGGATCAGTGCAGGAAGCACGAAATTTCTCCGTTAAGTGTTATGCTGCAAAGCTAAGACCCATCTAGCACCCTGATTCACATCTGTCTCAGTTCCTTTTAACAGCTTCCTGGCTCTCAATCCACCCTCTTCACAGGTTGTCACTTGTCTTTCTAAAACGCAGTGACTTATTCTCATTCTAGGAAACTGATGTTTGTCTACCACTGCCTGCAGGATTGGGTCCAGACACCGAGCTTGGGTGTTAGCCCCCTGCCGGGCCTGTACGCTACCCCTCGTGCCCCTCAGCATGGGAAACTGCTCACCTGCTTCACCAGCCCGTTCTCTAAACAGCTCCATGGCTGTGGCACATCACATTTCTCTTTCTGAAACGCTCTCTTCTCTACCTGCGTGAGAATGGCCACTCCGCTGAGTCTTGGCCTAGTAGCAAGAGCGCCAGAGCCAAGGAAATGGATTCCAAACACTCTTCACCTAGGGCTGGCGTAGGCCTGGCAGTTTCTTCTCTTACGTGACTGATACAAGGGGGGACAGCTTTCAGGAAGAGTGTGAATCGTTTCTGCATACCCAAGAGCAGCAGGCACCTCATCGTGGCATTCTTCTTGACCATTAAAAAAAAACAGAATCAACCACTCCTACACTCTTCTCTCGTTTACTCCCGACGGCCTGGCGTGCGGCAGACCTACCCTGTAATAGCTCACCTGAGCATTATTTTAAGTTCACCTGAACATTATTTTAAGTTATGGGATTAAACTAGGGAACAGTTTCTTAGCTGCACGGCTGGTGAAAGGTCATAAAAACAAACCTGTTTTGAAACCCTAACCCTTCCCTAAATAGGCAAATACAAGCCCCTCCTATTTTTTCCCAGCCCTCCTCCCTCCACTGGAGGCACCTGGGAAGAGCTGCCTAAGAGCGTACCTGCCCTCAGGGGTAGTGGGAGGGAAGAAACCTGGAAGCTGTGGATACTGGGGTGGGGCCTGGTGGGTGAGCCTGGTGGGCATCCACACATCCCGGCATCTTTCTGGGGAGCTCTCGCTGAGAAGGGTTTACCACTAGCTGCCACTGACCGAGCACTGAATAGCTATATAGTTTTCTTCTCATAGTCATCTCAGTTCTCTGCGTGGCCATTCCTGTTTTACTGATGAACAAACACACTTAATGCTCAGCCCGGAGAAGTCAGGCGGGATTCCACCTCCAGCCAGGGACCCCCAAGCCTGAGTTGAGCCCTTGGATCTGGAGGAGCAGGAGCCCCTCCTCTCTGAGTCCCTCAGGCTGTCACAGGGCTCAGAGCCCAGCTTCTTTTGTTCATCAAACAGCTCAGGCCCTGGATGGTTAGCTCAGCTGGTGAGAGCGCTGTCCTGAAACACCAAGGTCGCAGGGTCCATCCCTGGCCAGTACGCAAACAGAAAGTGACCAATGAACACACAAGGAGAACAGATGAATGCTTCCCCCTCTCAAATCAATGTGCCCTGGCCGATGACACAGCAGACAGAGTGTCCTGGAGGGCTGAGGTCGCCGGCTTGAGCCCCGGTCAGGGCACATGTGAGAGGCAATCAGTGGCACAACTGAGTGGAACACCGAGTTGATGCTTTTCTCTCCCTCCCCTCTTCTCCTTTCCCTATTCTCTCAAAAAAAGAAATCGAACGACTAAAAAATGAGCTCTCATTTCCTTGTTGCTCCCCCTTTCAAGGCTTCGCGCTCACTCAGATAATACTGAGCGCTTACTATGTGCCAGGCTCTGCTCTTGGTGCCGGCGACTCTGGGAATTAGACAGACGTGCACTCTACCCTGCAGTGCTCACAGCCCATCTGGTTGTGCAGACTGGCAATGAACAAACACGGCGAGGAGCCGCTGCTAAGTGCCAGGAGGAGACAGCAATGAAAGGGTAGCATATAAAGATAAGAGACTTTTGTAGACAAGGTTCAGGAAGACTGAGACCTACAGGATAAAAAAGTCAGTCAAATAGAAAGCTGCGGGGAACAAGGTTCTAGAGCAGGGTAGTCAACCTTGTTATACCTACCGCCCACTTCTGTGTCTCTGTTAGTAGTAATATTTTCTAACCGCCCACCGGCTCCACAGTAATGGTGATTTATAAAGTAGGGAAGTAACTTTATAAAATTTATAAAGCAGAGTTACAGCAAGTTAAAGCATATAATAATAATTACTTACCAAGTACTTTATGTTGGATTTTCGCTAAGTTTGGCAGAATAAATCTTTATAAAACAACCTACTAGAGTTAAATCTATTCTTTTATTTATACTTTGGTTGCTCCGCTACCGCCCACCATGAAAGCTGGAATGCCCACTAGTGGGCGGTAGGGACCAGGTTGACTACCACTGTTCTAGACTTAGGGAAGAGCAAATAAATACCAAGGTCCTGAGGCAGGAATGGGTTTGGTTTAAGAAACTGACAGATGGTCCTGGCCGGTTGGCTCAGTGGTAGAGCGTCAGCCCGGCGTGTGGATGTCCCGGGTTCAATTCCCAGCCAGGGCACACAGGAAAAGTGCCCATTTGCTTCTCCACCTCTTCCCCTCTCCTTTCTCTCTATCTCTCTCTTCCCCTCTCGCAGCCAAGGCGCCACTGGAGCAAAATTGGCCTGGATGCTGAGGATGGCTCCATGGCCTTCGCCTCAGGTGCTAGAATGGCTCTGGATGTAAGAGCAACGCCCCCTGGTGGGCATGCGGGTGGATCCCGGTCAGGCGCATGCAGGAGTCTGTCTCTCTGCCTCCCTACTTCTCACTTCAGAAAAAGAAAAAGAAAAAAAAAACCGGCAGAGGCAGGCAGGGCTGACCCCACTAGGCCAGACACTAGGGTAAAAGACTAAAGGGCCTAACAGCAGCTTGACCTAAGCCCCACTCTTAAGTCTCCTCCTGGTCTTGCCTCTCCTTTAGTTTATCACCAGACACTTGAGGGCACGCAGCAGCTGCTGCAGGAGGGAGAGGGGAGGAGCCCGCCCCTCCTGTCCTGTGAGCCAGGATGCTGGGAACTGTGTGGGCCACAGCAGCGGGCCATGCTGCTCAAAACATCCCTCATGTCTGCTGAAGGGAATCAAAGGCCCCGCTCTCCTTCAGGCTCCTGTATCAATTCTACCAATCACTCATACGAGGTGGCCCATACGAGGGGCAAGCTCTTGGTTACCGTCTTCCTGTGGACTCTGTCTCTACCCAGCTGAGGGGCTGGCCACCTATGACCGGAGCTGGTGCCTGGAGCTGGCATGGGTCCTCGCCCAGCAGGCTATAGCTGCATCCATCCCACGGGGCCTCCAAGGACAGCATGAGGCCCCTGGTCCCGGCTGCATGGAAAAGCCTGGGCCGGACAGGGTCAAAGCCCCTTCCCCCAGTTCTCTCCCTTCTCCTGTCCAGCCTAGAAGGACTGCCCCGGGGCGCTCGCTCCTCCCTATTCACCTCTCTGGTCTAGCCAGTGCTGCTGAGCACTCCCCTGCCCCCCCCCCCCCCCCCCCCCCGCATCAGCGGACACCGGCTGAGCTGAATCCTGGCTGGAGCAGCAAGGGGTCCCCAAGGATAAGGCGGACAGCTGCACACAAGGAAGGAGAACTAACCAAGCCCGCTGGATACCAGGTTATCATGTCAGCCGTCTCAACCACATTGTATTTAATCTGCATACAAGCCCGGAAGAGTAGCAAGCAGTGTCTCCCGAGGACCACAGGGGGGACTAGAACGTGGAGATTGCCCAGGTCACATGGCCCAGGTGCCAAGCTGTGATGCCACCCTGGTGTCCTGGCTTTAGTGCCCTTACTGCTATTCTACTCCGCTCTGCTGTGTCTCACCAAACAGAGGGACAGAACAGATAGCTATGTCATCATCATCATCATCATCCTAATCCGAAAAGAAAACACCTGCTGAACCAAGACATCAGGTGTTCTGAACACTCCTCATCTACACCTTCAACAGCCTACGGGACCCACTGAAGAAACAGAAGCCCTGGCCAGAGAGGTTCAGTGACTTGTTCACAGTCTCAAATGCCACTGGACGTGGCCCAGACAGCCTGGTTCCAGGCAGATGCAAGGACAGGAGAGTCAGCCTAGGGCATTTATCCTTGTCTAGTTGCTCCATCTCTCCTTCCGGCTGCCTCCTCAGTCACCTGTGCCACAGGACAGCACGCACCTCTCCAGCTGACCCCTGTATGCAGGGGAAACGGAACACAGTGACCTGGGTCAAGTGGTCTTGGGGTGGGGAGCCTGGGCACTTTCTAGCAGCAGCTGTGTGGGCATCTAGCCCCTAGCAGCACCTCCCACCTGGCTTATAATTCTGAGAAGAGAACAGAAACACACATACACCCCCAACACACTCCCCCACAGTCCCCGTGGTCTGCAGAAAACTTGGTTGACCACTGTTTTGTCTTCTCACCCGACAGAAATGCACCGCTGGGGTGCTGGGTAGGGGTAGGAGGCCTGTGTGCACTGCCATGCCAGCTGCGAGGAGAGGTCCAGGGATTTTCTCTAGCCCC
Organism: Saccopteryx bilineata; assembly: GCF_036850765.1. NCBI lineage: Eukaryota > Metazoa > Chordata > Mammalia > Chiroptera > Emballonuridae > Saccopteryx > Saccopteryx bilineata. The sequence goes on from NC_089495.1 coordinate 201,388,170, forward strand.
TTCCAGCTGCCCGACCCACGCCTAGGTCAGGAAAGGGACATGGGACTCGCCCCTACCCTAGGTCCTTGGGGAGGTGGCAGGAAGAAGGCCAGGGTGAACTCTGTGATTGATAGGGCAAAACAGATCGAGTGCCCGAAAGCCGGCCTCCCCCGTGAAACAAGACCCTATCTGAAAGCTGTTGACCAGCAGTACTTTTCTCCTTTTTAATCAGCGGCTGAGCTGAAGGACGAGGGAGGAATCGCTGTGGCAAATGGGAGTGGGAGGGCACCAGGAAGCCGGTGAAGGCCACCGGAGCGGAGCAGACACCAGAGCTTTAACTGGAATGTCCTTCGGCTGCATGTCCGCACCAGCACTGGGCCTGGCTCAGGGGCACCCCAGTCAGCCCCACAGGGCGAAGGGGTGGGGCCTGACCCCGCCTCGCCCCGCCCCTCCCTGACAGACAGCCCCCGGGCCCAGTCACAAACCACAGCAACAAGGTGGGCTCAGGGCGGGGGCTCAGGGAAGCCGGAAAACCCTTCACAAATGACTTTTTTTGTTGTCGTCTTGCCCTCGCAACTGCCTAGCCCTGGGCAAGTACCAGCAAACCAGTTAGTTAAGTGACTCATTGACTTGCTAATGAGATTGCTCCTGGGCAGTTAAAAGAGACAATCAAAAGAGATGTCCCCAGGGAGAGAGGAAAACCGGCCTTGGCAAAAACGTTGGTGCTTGTGGAGGCCAGGTGATGGGCACCAGGGGCGCCTTAGGATCTTCTCTTCCGTGGATATTCGCAAAGGTTTTTAATAATGAAATTTTAAAGAGTACAGGAAAAGGAGTTTCCTCCAGGGACTGAAGCCATTTGTCCAGGCTGATGAGCCACATTCCTTCCTTCCCAGGTCCTGTCTGGACATTTCCAACACTGCCTTCCCTTTCAGTCACCTCCACAACTATGTCCCAGACAGAAGGCACTGAGCTTCGACACTGCGTTTAGCGATCAACGAGACCAGGCTTCTGGGGCTCAGTGTGTTCTTCAAGCAACTCCACTCCAGGGTCCACATGCTGAGCCGGTCCCAGGGCTGTGCAAAGGCACAGCTCCCCCAGGCTCGGGAGTCCGGGAGCAAAGGGTCTGGGCCCTGCCAGTGTGCAGGAGCGTGGAGCGCAGGTGCCACAGACGAAGCCTGCCTTGCACACAGGGACAGCTGGTGTCCTCAAGTCGGCAGGAGCTATTGGAGGCTTTTCATTTTAAGAGGGGTGGGGTGAGGAGATCAGACCAGCCAGGCTGGACCAGGACAGAAGGAAAGCCGTATGTCAGGAATATTTAAGGAGTATGCATAGTTGCACAGGAGTTGCTACCTGACCACAGGAGCTGGGGAACAGCTATGAAGGAGAGCCCTCAGGAAGGAAAGGAGCCACACGGAGACGGGATCAGTTATCAATCGGGAAACCTGAGGTGCCCGTGAGACCTCCAAGCAGAGGTGGGTGCAGGGGATTCCCAGCAGTTTCCATCAAGGAGTGCCAGATGGTCCCACTGCTTGTCACCTCTCAGCAAGAGTCTAGTGCAGGTTGGCTGCTGGAAGCCTCCCACCAGAGGAGGCCATGACCCAGCCCCAGCTACCAGCGCCTCCCCCCCTCCATCAGAGGTCTCGAATCCTTGCCCGGGACCTATATTCCTGCAAGTGGGATCGGGGGATATGCCTTCTTAGGGGTCCACTGGTTCCCCACAAAAACACTGTGGCTTTGTGTTGCAGCTCTGATTAGGAGCAGGAGCACCGTGGCCTCCGGCCATCCAGACCTGCTTGGCTCAGAGTCACACACTCACACACACACATGCACGCACACACAGCCCACTCAGGCAAAGCACCATCCGCTTTATGGACCCTCACTGGTTTTACAGTAATTTACTCAGGGAAACTGCTTACTTTATAGTTGTGTATAAGAGCAAAAGCAAGACGTTTTTACCCAGTTTTCAGTTTGTATGCCAAAGTGATGTGAAAACAAAAACATTTCCTTTAGAAGGAGATGGTCCGTTACTCCGATTTGAGCAGCAGTGTCCCCGACAGCGCAGGGAGGAGGGGCCGTGGGATCTCACAGCAGTGGCCTCACACCTAGGTGGGGACAGTCAGAGAATGCTTGCAAAAGAAAATGCTTAGCTTGCCTGACCAGGCGGGAAGTGGACCGAGTGTCGGACTGGGACGCAGAGGACCCAGGTTCAAAACCCTGGGGTTACCAGCTTGAATGCAGTGTCACTTGAGTCACAGGATCATAGACATGATCACCAGCTTGAGCAAAGGGTCACTCGCGCCTGACCTGTGGTGGCGCAGTGGATAAAACATTGACCTGGAAATGCTGAGGTCGCCGGTTCAAAACCCTGGGCTTGCCTGGTCAAGGCACATATGGGAGTTGATGCTTCCAGCTCCTTCTCTCCTCTCTCTCTCTGTCTCTCCCTCTCCTCTCTAAAATGAATAAATAAAAAATTTAAAAAAAAACAAAGGGTCACTCGCTCTGCTGTAGCCCCCCCCCCAAGGCACATATGAGAAAGCAATCAATGAACAACTAAGGTGCTGCAATGATGAATTAATGCTTCTCATCTCTCTCCCTTCCTGTCTGTCTGTCCTTATCCCTCTCTCTGTAAAAAAAAAAAAAAAGGCAAAATAAAGAGCTTAGCTCAACCTATGGTGGCACAGTGGCTAAGACTCAGACCTGGAGTGCTTGGGGTTGCTGGTTGGAAACCCCGGGCTTGCCAGGTCAAGGCACATATGAGAAACAACTAGGCTTCACACTAACTTCCCCCTTTCTCTCTCTCTGCTCTCTAAAATGAGTAAGTAAAATCTTTTACAAAGAAAATGAAACGAAAAGGAGGGAAAGGGAAGGGAGAAAGGGAGGAAAGAGAGAGAAGAGAGGGGGAGGGAAGAGAAGGAAGGGAGGGGAAGGAAGGGAAGGGAGGGAAGGGAAGGGAAAGAAGGGAGGGAAGGGAAAGAAGGGAAGGAAGGGAAAGGAAGGGAGGGAAGGGAAAGGAAGGGAGGGAGGAAAGGGAAGGGAAAGGAAGGGAGGGAGGGAAGGGAGGGAAGGGAAAGAAGGGAGGGAAGGGAAAGGAAAGAAGGGAAAGGAAGGGAAGGGAAGGGAAGGGAAGGGAAGGGAAGGGAAGGGAAGGGAAGGGAAGGGAAGGGAAGGGAAGGGAGGGAAGGGAAAGAAGGGAGGGAAGGGAAAGAAGGGAAGGAAGGGAAAGAAGGGAAGGAAGGGAAAGGAAGGGAGGGAAGGGGAGGGGAGGGAAAGGGAGGGGAGGGGAGGGGAGGGAGGGAAGGGAGGGAAGGGAAAGAAGGGAAAGAAGGGAAGGAAAGGAAGGAAAGGAAGGAAGGAAGGAAATGCTTAATTGAATGGAGTGAGCCAGGTTCAGAAAGGTCAGGAAGGAGCCAAGGGAGGAGGCCTGGAGGCCCAGAGGGCTGAAGGGCCCAGCAGCAGAGGAACCAGCACGAGACCACTGACTAGCTAAGAAGTTTGGGCTCCATCCCGAGGTCCACAGGATCTGTGGAGTGTGTGTCACAATCAGATTTGCACTTTTGTGTTCAAAAGAATAGACTGATGGAACAAGTCTGGAGGCAGAAGACCAGCAAAGAGACTAGGTAGGTGATACTGGCTCTCAGGCTCCAGACTGTGTCCAGTTAGCTCAAGTCTACCCCTTCAGGGAGGCCTTCTGAGGCTCCTGAGTGGCTCGGAAGCCCCACCCTGGCTCTCTGCCACCTTGTCTCAGCAGTCATCACTTCTGTAAACATCAATGGCCAAGTCTTTCCTGCCACTCCATCCCAGAACCATACTCCTTGAGGGCAGGAGTGAGTCTGGCTCCTCTCTGGGACCCCAACTCTGCCCAGCACAGAGCCGGCTGGGCGCAGTGGGTGCGTGGTGGCACACAGTGAATGCTAGACACGGGTCAGTCAGGACGGAGGAGGCAGGAGATGAGGAAGGGGAAGAGAGAGTGCCCCTCTGGGCAGCAGCGCACAGTGAGCCTGGCGTCTTCTCGGTCCCTCCTCCCGACACCCTGAGCGAGTGCCACGTTCACCTCCCTTTGTCAGAAGAGGAAACGAGAGGCTCAGGGAGGAGGCAGTGACATGGCCAAGGTCCAGGCTTCCCCTCGTGGAGATGGGATCTGAGTCAGGGTGTGTAACGCTAGAGCCCTTCTCGTAGACAGACTCCAGTGAACCACTGCCCAGCGAGAAGTCAGGTGACAGGAATTCTGAGAACCAGATCCTCACCAAGTGACTTCAGGGAGGAGGGACAGGAGCTGAGGAGACCTGTGGGTTCAGAGTAGGGGGAGGGGACAGCACCATAGCCTGGATCCCATGCCGGGCCAGGAAAGGACAGAGGTGGACAGGGAGGCAGTGGTGCAGCTTCGCTAGGCTGAGGCCTGCTCTGCGTCTCCCAGGGAGGGGACAGCCAGACTGCAGGCAAGGCAGTCCAGGGTCCGGGGGTCCAGCCACAGCGCCGTGGAAACAGAGACAACACCGTGTGTCAGCAACTGAGGCGATCCAAAGGGGACAGCATCTTGCACTTTGACAAAAAGTGGATCAACACAATCTTTTGAATTTGCTCAAAGTACTTTCACACCTGCTTCTGAATCTGTTTCTCCCAAGAGTTCCTTCAAGCAAGAGACAATGCACCCTGACTTTATAGACGGGGGAACCAAGATGAGGTCCACAGCTCCCACAAGGCAGAACTGCATTTTGAACCCAAAATCTCAGACTTCTGCCCTTTCCTTGACCAAGACTCCAGCTCATTTTTCTTTTTTTTTTTTATTTTTTTTATTTTTTTTTTATTTTTTATTTATTCATTTTAGACAGGAGAGGGAGAGACAGAGAGAGAGGAGAGACAGAGAGAGAGAAGGGGGGAGGAGCTGGAAGCATCAACTCCCATATGTGCCTTGACCAGGCAAGCCCAGGGTTTCGAACCGGCAACCTCAGCATTTCCAGGTCGACGCTTTACCCACTGCGCCACCACAGGTCAGCAGCTCATTTTTCTTTTCTTTTTTTTTTAATCAATTGAGAGGCGGGGAGGTAGAGAGAGACTCGTCATGGGCCCTGACCAGGATCTACTCAGCAACCCCTATTTGGGGCTGATTTTCTCCCATCTGGGGCCATTTCTCTGTTGCTTGGCAACTGAGCCATTCTAGCTCCTGAGCCAAAGCCATGGAGCCCTCCTTAGCGCCCAGGGCCAACTTGTGCTCATTTGAGCCATGGCTGCAGGAGGGGGAGAGGGAGAGAAAGAAGGAGAAGGAAAGGGGGAGAGAGAGAGAGAGGGAGAGAGAGAGAGAAGGGGAGGGGAGGGGCAGGGGTGGAGAAGCAGATGGTCACTTTTCCTGTGTGCCCTGACCAGGAATCGAACCCAGGACTTCCACACACCAGGCTGATGCTCTACCACTGAGCCAACCGGCCAGGGCTCCAGCTCATTTTTAACCACACTGCAGATCACCAGCTGTCCCCTGCACCCAAGTGGCCATCCAAGCATCCCTCTGGGGCTGGGGGCCAAATCCCAGACAGTCAGTGCCTTTTCCCCTTCCCACGGCCTCCACCATCAATGACAACATTTAGACATGAATGAAGACTCCTTGCCTCTTCAGAACCCTCAAAAAATCTGAAATCTAGTGTAAGGACCTCATGTCACTATCCTCCCTTGAGGCAGGGGAGTGGGTGTTCTCATCTAACGGCAGAGGAAACTAAGGCCCCGAGAGGGAGGGGGCCATCCTACGGTCACCCAGAGCCGGTGACAGGGCTGGCAGAGGCCGGGAGCCAGGTCTCCTTACCTGCAGCACGGACAGGTTGGTCTGCCCCGAGAGGGAGGGGGCCATCCTAAGGTCACCCAGAGCCCGTGACGGGGCTGGCACAGGCCGGGAGCCAGGTCTCCTTACCTGCAGCACAGACAGGTTGGTCTGCCCCGAGAGGGAGGGGGCCATCCTAAGGTCACCCAGAGCCCGTGACGGGGCTGGCACAGGCCGGGAGCCAGGTCTCCTTACCTGCAGCACGGACAGGTTGGTCTGCCCCGAGAGGGAGGGGGCCATCCTAAGGTCACCCAGAGCCCGTGACGGGGCTGGCACAGGCCGGGAGCCAGGTCTCCTTACCTGCAGCACGGACAGGTTGGTCTGCCCCGAGAGGCTCAGCTTCTCCTGCTCGGAGGGGTAGGCGTTGTAGCGGTGCAGGTACAGCCAGTCGCGCAGGATCTTCACCGACTCCTTGGGCAGGTTCCCTCGGCGTTTCCTCTTGCCTGCCAGGGACAGGAGGCCTTCCTCCTCACCCAGGTCACTGTCTGACATGCTGTCTAGCGGCTAAGCTGGACTCGGGTGAGCCTGGAACAAGAGACAGAGGGGATGGGGGCATCGTCACTGTGCACTGCGTCTCGCCCTCTTCCTAGTCTCCAAACACACCATTCCTAGAGCCCGGGACACCAAACTGATGGGGAAATCGCAACTCAGCCTCAGACCACACCACAGCTAGGCAAGCTGCAAGGGAGGAGTTCAGAATGCCTCCACTTCCATACATGACCGCTGAACTAAATGGCAGCTCATTTACAAATGTGTTACCAATTACAGCTTACGTTCAATACTATTTTCTATTAGTTCTAGGTATAGCACATAGTGGTTAGACAGTCACAGACTTTACAAAGTGTTCCCTGTAAAGGGCAGCTCATGAATAAGCAGCACCAGATTAGAAATAATTCCAGCTACCATTGAGATCCGTTTCCCACTCTAGACTGAGCACTTTCTACTTATCATCTCATTCAATCCTCACAACACCCTTGTAAGGGAGACACTACTATTATCATCATTTTATAGATGTGCAAACCAACGCCCTGAGAGATTAAGAAAGCCACCCAAGACTGTTTAACTATGGCTGTTAAACAGTTACCATGTGACCCAGTAATTTCCCTAAAGCAATGAAAACCTATGTCTACACAAAAGCTTGTACACAAATGTTTATATAGCCACATTATTCATTATAGCAAAAGGTAAAAACAACCCAAGTGTCTGTCAACAGATGAATGGATAAATAAAATGAGGTCTATCCATACAGTAGAGTATCTGGCCACAGGACTGAGGTCCTGATCCGTGCTACGGTGTGAAAATACACTGAAGCCCCCCAACACCCCAAGGTTGTGGGTTAGATCACTGGTCAAGGCATACACAAGAATTAACCAATGAATATATATATGTGGAAAAAGTTGATATATTTCTCTCTCTCCCCCTCCCTCCCTTCCTCCAAAATCAATAAATAAAAAAATAATTTTTTTTTAAAGAAAATATTCTAAGTGAAAGAAACATATTACAAGGAACACATCCAGAATGGGCTAGAAGGGTATAGAAGGGTGATAACTAAAGAGTATGGAGGGTTTTCTGAGGTGATAAAAATGTTTAAAATTGACTGTAAAAATAGCTGCATAGTTGTGAATATAAAGTTCACCCTTGAACAACACGGGGTTAGGGGCCCGAAGCCCCACACAGTTGAAAAACTGCAAATAATATAGAAAAAAACTGCTAATAATTTTTGACTCCCCCAAAAGTTGGTGGTCCCTGGGCAGTTCCAGGGGTTTGGTTTCAGAAACCCCTGCCAGATACCAAAATAAGTGGATGCTCAAGTCTCATATAAAATGGCATTGACGGGCCCTGGCCAGTTGGCTCAGCAGTAGAGCGTCGGCCTGGCGTGCGGGGGACCTGGGTTCGATTTCTGGCCAGGGCACATAGGAGAAGCGCCCATTTGCTTCTGCACCCCCCCCTCCTTCCTCTCTCTCTCTTCCCCTCCCGCAGCCAAGGCTCCATTGGAGCAAAGATGGCCCGGGCGCTGGGGATGGCTCCTTGGCCTCTGCCCCAGGCGCTAGAGTGGCTCTGGTTCTGGCAGAGCAAAGCCCCGGAGGGGCAGAGCATCGCCCCCTGGTGGGCGGAGCGTAGCCCCTGGTGGGCGTGCCGGGTGGATCCGTGGGGCGCATGCGGGAGTCTGTCTGACTGTCTCTCCCCGTTTCCAGCTTCAGAAAAGTACAAAAGGAAAAAAAAAAATGGCATTGACGCACCCACGAACTTCAAACCACAGATGGAAGATAGTACAGGTATTTATTTTAAAAAGCCAACTCCCTGGCCAGATATTCAGCTGGTTAGAGTTTTGTCCTGATACACCAAAGTTGCATGTTCAATCCCTGATTAGGACACTTACAAGAATCAACCAATGAATGCATAAATGAACAGAACAACAAATCAATGTTTCTCTCTCTAAAATCAATAAACAAAAAAGAAATCAATAAGTAAGTGGATCCACACAGCTCAAACCCATGTTGTTTAAATTTCCACAGTACTAAAAACAATTAACACATTCACTTTATTTTTATTGTTTTTTACTTGTTCACTTTAACTTGGTAAGGTCTATGGTATGTGAATTATATCTCAAAAAAGCTGCTATGGAAAAAAAAACCCACATTACGTCCAGAATACAGTATACATAGTACACAGTGGGTTTGGACCAAGGTAGTTTGTTCCCACCCTTACTCCACACCATCTTGCCTCCCAGGTCTCCCAAGTTAGGAATCAGGAAAGTATCAATCACCATGGTCCTAGAGCAGGGGTCAGGAACCTATGGCTCGCGAGCCAGATGTGGCTCTTTTGATGGCTGCATCTGGCTCGCAGACAGATCTTTAATAAAAAATAATAATGTTAAAAATATAAAACAGGCCCTGGCCAGTTGGCTCAGTGGTAGAGCGTCGGCCTGGTGTGCAGGAGTCCCAGGTTCGATCCCCAGCCAGGGCACACAGGAGAAGCGCCCATCTGCTACTCCACCCCTCCCCCTCTCCTTCCTCTCTGTCTCTCTTCCCCTCCCGCAGCCAAGGCTCCATTGGAGCAAAGTTGGCCCAGGCACTGAGGATGGCTCCATGGCCTCTGCCTCAGGCGCTAGAATGGCCCTGGTTGCAACAGAGCAACACCCCAGATGGGCAGAGAGCATCGCCTCCTGGTGGGCATGCCGGGTGGGCATGCCGGGTGGATCCTGATCAGATGCATGCGGGAGTCTGTCTGACTTCCTCCCGGTTTCCAACTTCAGAAAAATACACACACACACACACAGCCTGACCAGGCGGTGGCGCAGTGGATAGAGCATTGGACTGGGATGCGGAGGACCCAGATTCAAGACCCCGAGGTCACCAGCTTGAGCACAGGCTCATCTGGTTTGAGCAGCTTGGACCCAAGGTCGCTGGCTCGAGCAAGGGTTTACTTGGTCTGCTGTAGCCCCACGGTCAAGGCACATATGAGAAAGCTATCAATGAACAACTAAGGTATAGCAAGGAAAAACTGACAAATGATGCTTCTTATTTCTCCACGTTCCTGTCTGTCTGTCCCTATCTATCCCTCTCTCTGACTCACTCTCTGCCCTGTTAAAAAAAAAAAAATATATATATATACACACACACACACACACACACACACACATTCTCATGTATTACAATCCATTCATTTCCTACTGCTCATCCGCTCATGTTCATGGTTAGGGGTGGCTGGAGCCAATCACAGCTGTCCTATGGGCCAACACCAAATTTTTATTGGATAATGTGTAACGTACAAGGGTTGTTGTATGGCTCTCACGAAATTACATTTTAAAATATGTGGCGCCCTGGCCGGTTGGCTCAGCGGTAGAGCGTCGGCCTAGCGTGCGGAGGACCCGGGTTCGATTCCCGGCCAGGGCACATAGGAGAAGCGCCCATTTGCTTCTCCACCCCCCCCTCCTTCCTCTCTGTCTCTCTCTTCCCCTCCCGCAGCCAAGGCTCCATTGGAGCAAAGATGGCCCGGGCGCTGGGGATGGCTCTGTGGCCTCTGCCTCAGGCGCTAGAGTGGCTCTGGTAGCAACATGGCGACGCCCAGGATGGGCAGAGCATCGCCCCCTGGTGGGCAGAGCGTTGCCCTATGGTGGGCGTGCCGGGTGGATCCCGGTCGGGCGCATGCGGGAGTCTGACTGTCTCTCCCTGTTTCCAGCTTCAGAAAAATGAAAAATGAAAATAAAATAAAATAAAATATGTGGCGTTTTGGATCTCTCAGCCAAAAAGGTTCCCGACCCGTCCTAGAACTATCCATGTAACATTTACTGTGCACCTCCTGTGTGAACTGCAGAGTGTGGAGTCATTCCTACAGGTTGTCTCTCAAATCTAGCCTCTGGCCTGGTACCAGATTCAACTCAAAAATTCCCTGTAAAGGAGTAAGTAAGGCAGGGCTCTGGTCCCTCCAACCTCGCTGTGTAACCTTGGGCAAAAGTCCTCTCCCATCTTTGGGCTTGAGCCCCCTCTTCAAATGAAAGAAGGTATTTCCCTAGACAATCCAACTCAGTTGCTCAGCCCCCTGACAAACTTCTTGTTCACACATGCAAAAGAGATTTACATTTTAAAACCAAAAGTTCCAGGCCCAGCTGATGCCAGAATCTCAAGACTCCTCCCTCCTCTGCCTTTTAACAGCTCCCGGGCAGGCTGGGCCAACAGACTCTGGCATTTCCCAGGTTTTGTTTCCTCGACTTGGGCCAGCGCCCAGATGACTGGGCTGGTGAGGCCAGGCTTTCGAGGGAAGGGGCTACCCTCCCAGCCAGGCCACCTGGAGGTGAGAGAGGCACTGATTAGAGGTGCCACTCCTTCAGAGTACCAGCAGCATGACTGCTTTCTGAGGTCAGGTGTCTGCAGTTTGCTGGCTAGGGCCGCTGGGGTTTGAGCTCAGGGATGCAACCCTGGCAAGCTGTGAGTTTACTCAAGGTTATCTGTACAAATTCCACCCTGACTGCCAGCCAAGTTCCAGTCTGCACGGTTCCAGAGGTGGCCGGAGGAGACGACCCCTTCCTTAGTCTACACAGACCTCTCCACCATAGTGTCCCTACACTTCATGCTGACACATATATACACCCCACACTCCCACCAGGCAACTCCCTAACACAACTCAGATTGCTGGCACCAACTCGCCGCTCAGCCCCTGGAACTCCTGTGAACATCACCGAAAAATACATCACACACGCAGTTTACAGACACAATCCCACTTCTAGCACTACCAACAGTTACCCTCACAAGCAGCCCAACTCCTGGATACCAGCCCACCCCCTAATTTCAACCTCCCGGACCCGCCCACCCACGATCACTCAGACTGGGAAAACAGACGTCATCACACCAGCCCTCAGTTTTTACCCTAACTGGCCTGAGGCAGCAAACTCTCGACACAACACCCGGTGCACCCTACTACACAGTCCACGATGCCGACCTGCAGCCAGTCCCGCACGAACTTTCTGACAACTCCCCAGCACGGCCGGACACTCCCCCGGGCCACGCACGCACTCGCGCTGCATTCCCAGCAGTTCACACAAAGCGCGCAGCCTCCCCCGCAGCCCCGACCGAGTCGAAGCACATGGCTCCCGGGGCGGCGGGGAATCGCCTGCGCTGGGGGAGCCTGCACCCCTCGGCCCCCACCCAGCAGCAGTCTCGGCGCTCCAGCTCACCCGCGGACCCGCAATCCGGAGTGGGAGGGGGCCTGGAAGGAAGAAAAAAAACTCACGTGTCCGTCCCGGGGCAGGAAAAAGTTTGATTCCCACCCCCTTCCCCCGCGGCTCGGCGCTGGCTGACTCTTCGGGGCGCGGACTGGCCGAGCCTGCGCGCTCAGCTTTGTGCTCCGAACTCGGCCCGGAGGGGGAGGGGAGCGGAGAGGAGGGGGCTGGGCTCCCACCTCCGCACCGCCCCCCCCCAGCCCTGCGCCCAGACTCCATGTTGGCCGCCCCCTGCCCCTGAGACTGCGCGCTTCCCCTGCAGGAGGCTCGGCTCACGCTCGGCCTGCCCGAGGGTCCCAGCGCGCACAAACTTTCTTCGGGTCGCCGGCCCCCGAGCCCCGCTTCCTTGACCCGCCCGGGAGTGACAGATGCCTCGGAGACAGACTTTCCTTTGTTCCAAAGGAAAGGGGAACTCGCGCGGGCTCCCCGGCCCTCCCAGCTCCGGGCCCTTCCCGCTGCCCCCACCCGCAGCTGTCACCCTCAGGGGCCCCCTCCCCCTCCCCCTCTCCGCCGCACCGCGGGGGGGGGCAGCCGGCGGTTAGCAACGTGCACTTTTGAAACCAAACAAACCGGTCCCCGCGCGCTCACCCCGGCCGGGGCAGGGGCGGCCCGTCACCCGTGGTGGGGTCCTAGGAAGCTGGACCCCCTAAAGGTCCCCGAGGGAGCTTTCTCTCGAGGGGTGGGGCACCCCTCACCGGCCGCCGTCATCACAATGCGGCCGTGACTCACAAAACACCCGAACTCACACACCCACACTCGCACGCGCCTGGACGACGCCCCCTCACCCGCCCGGGCCAGAAAAGAAAACTTTCCAAGTTGTCCGCGCGCCCCCGCCCCCATCTTCTCCGCTCCTGCGCCCCGCACTGACTTTCCCGAGCGGCCTTTCCGTCCACGAGGCCTCGGGCTAGGTCCGGGTGGTCCTGGCAGGGGGCGGGGGGCGCCGGGGGAGCGCGCCGCGTACCTGCCGGGCCTGACACTCGGCCTGACAGCTCGCGGCTGGAAAGCACCTCGCGGCCTGACGTCAGATCCCCTCTCCTTCCCCTCCGCCCCCCGCTCTCGGCTCGCCCTCCCCCACCCGCCCGGAGGGAGAAAACAAACTTTGTGCGGAGCGCGGCGAGCTACGCCCACCCCCCGCGGGGCGTGCCGGCGGCGGCGGCTAGGGGCTTCGCCCCGCCCACCGCGCCGGAGGGGGCGGGGCCGGCAGGGCACCTTCTTCCTGCGCCCACCCCCACCCTCGGGAATGCCACATGGCCTCGGTACCGAAGCGGTGGGAACCCTGAATCGGGATAGTGCGCTCGGGGGCAGGAAGTGGCCCGTACCTCCTTTTCGAGAGCATTTCCGGAGCGCCTACTGTGTGCTTCACGCTGGGGGAGGGGCCGTTGCTTGGAGAAGAAATAATGCAAATTCCAACGTTTGTTAATTCAGCTGGCTCCAACAGGAACGAACTCCTACCGGTGATTTAATTGTTCCCATTGCTCCGAGAGGAAACTGAGGCCCAATTAGTCCGGGGAATTGCCCCCAGCTGGGAAGGACCGGGCTTTGAAAAGACGCCTGTTGTGCCCGCAAGGGCCAGTAGAGTCGGGTAGAGGCTCCCTCTGACACCACCGCAAAGCACGTAGCCCCAGGGCCTAGAACACAAGTGGCAGCCACAGATACACTCCGCCAACTCGGAAGGAGTGTTTGTAACAGGGACGCTTAGCGAGGCACTTCGGGTGCAATGTCCCGTCTAATTTCGTTTATGGGTTAGAGGCTGTTATAGCTCAGTTTACCCGTGAGCTTCAGAAACGCTCTTGCTTGTCACATCGTCAACCGGTGTCATTCAGCCCAGGTGGATAGGACAGCGGAGCGGGAGCCATGGCCGTTAACCACTGAGATAGGCCCTTGAAGGAGGCAGACCACCCATATAGGCGTTCCCAGCACTCCTGGTTGGTTTATTTTTACTCTGCTCACAACACCCAACTCCAGGACATTACCCTCTGTCTTCCCCAAGCCTGCTGCCTGTACTCCTACCCTGCTCTTTGCTCTCCATACCACTTACTGTAAAATATCTGTTGACCAACACACACACACACACCCCAGGACCTGCAGGTGGGGGGAAGACCTTGTGCACTAACCCCAGCCCCAGCCCTTGCCCGGTGCCCCAAGCCCCATGCCCAGCATAGAGACAGCCTAAAACTGGGCCAGGCTTTTTCTGGGCCTCTGGTTCCTCATCTGGACCCAGACATCTAGGACCCTTGAGCTTGAAAACCAGGAGCCTTGAAATGTCTTTTGGTCTTAATTTCACTTTAACAGTGGAGACTTCTGGCCTCACCAGGCGGTGGCGCAGTGGATAGAGCGTCGGACTGGGATGCGGAGAACCCAGGTTCGAGACCCCCGAGGTCGCCAGCTTGAGCGTGGGCTCATCTGGTTTGAGCGAAAGCTTGCCAGCTTGGACCCAAGGTCTCTAGCTTGAGCAAGGGGATATTCGGTCTGCTGTAGCCCCACGGTCAAGGCACATATGAGAAAGAAATCACTGAACAACTCAAGTGCCACAGTGAAAAACTGATGATTGATGCTTCTCATCTCTCTCCGTTCCTGTCTGTCCCTATCTATCCCTCTCTCTGATTCTCTCTCTGTCTCTGGAAAATAAAAACAAAAAAAACAATGGAGACTTCTGGAAACAAAAATCGAATTTTCTCCAGTCCCTCAGCCAATCAGAATGCTGATTAAATAGTTGTTAGATGCACCTGGACTCCCCATTAAAGCGAGATTTCCCTGCAAACGCGAACCTACACGGCCACACTGCTCACCTCACAGCAACTCTGAAAGTGTCGGTGCCGCTACCCAGTTCTCTCCATGTCACAGATGGGGAAACGAGCCCAGAGAGGAGGCCCCAGATAATTTCTTGGGGAAGTGGTGCGTGGTCCACAGCATTCTGAAAGGAAAAAGAGAGAGGCTTTGGGAGTCTTAGGTAAGAAGGGTAAAACCACTGGGCCCAGGTCACTAGGATCACAGCACATGTGTGGGGCAGGGACCTTCAGAAAGGAGGTGACCTGGAAGCAAGAATGGGTGCAGCCTGGTAACCCTGGAGATGTGACTCTCTCCCTGGTACTTAGTGCCAGGCATTGCACATTATTTATTGTCCTGGCCGGTTGGCTCAGTGGTAGAGCATCAGCCTGGCGTGTGGAAGTCCTGGGTTCGATTCCAGGCCAACCACACAGGAGAAGCACCCATCTGCTTCTCCCCTCTCTCCCCTTGCCTTTCTCTCTCTCTCTCTCTCTCTCTCTCTCTCTCTCTCTCTCTCTCTCTTCCCCTTCTGCAGCCAAGGCTCCATTGGAGCAAAGTTGCCCCGGGCACTGAGGATGGCTCCATGGCCTCTGCCTCAGGCGCTAGAATGGCTCCAGTTGCAACAGAGCAACGCCCCAGACAGGCAGAGCATCGCCCTTTAGCGGGCTCTGGGTGGATCCAGGTCAGGTGAATGCAGGAGTCTGTCTCTCTTGTCTCTCTGCCTCCCTACTTCTCACTTCAGAAAAATACAAAAAAAAACCCAAAAACTTATTTATTGATTTGAGAGAGAGGAGAGAGAGAAAGGCAGGGGGGAGAAAAGAATGGGAAGCAGCAATTTCCAGTTGCTTCTCCTATGTTCCTTGACCGGGCAATCCCAGGGTCTTGAACCAGCAACCTAAGCATTCCATATTGGCCTGACCAGGTGGTAGTGCAGTGGATAGAGCAGGGGTCCCCAAACTACGGCCTGCAGGCCGCATGTGGCCCCCTGAGGCCATTTATATGGCCCCCGCCAACTTCCAGAAGGGTCACCTCTTTCATTGATGGTCAGTGAGAGGAGCACATTGACCATCTCATTAGCCAAAAGCAGACCTATAGTTCCCATTGAAATACTGGTCAGTTTGTTGATTTAAATTTACTTGTTCTTTATTTTAAATATTGTATTTGTTCCCGTTTTGTTTTTTTACTTTAAAATAAGATGTGTGCATAGGGATTTATTCATAGTTTTCTTATAGTCTGGCCCTCCAACGGTCTGAGGGACAGTGAACTGTTCCCCTGTGTAAAAAGTTTGGGGACCCTTGGGATAGAGTGTCAAACTGGGACCCAGAGGACCCAGGTTTGAAACCCCAAGGTTGCCAGCTTGAGCACGGGCTCATCTGGCTTGAGTGTGGGCTCATCTGGCTTGAGCACAGGCTCACTGGCTTGAGCCCAAGGTCACTATCTTGAGCAAGGGGTCACTCGCTCTGCTGTAGCCCCCCCCCCAATCAGGCACATATGAGAAAGCAATCACTGAACAACTAAGGTGCTGCAATTTCAGAAAAGTACAAAAAATAAAAATTAAGGTGCTGCAATGAAGAATTGATGCTTCTCATCTCTCTCCCTTCCTGTCTGCTGTCCCTCTCTCTGACTCTCTTTCTGTCTGTCAAAAAAAGAAAAAGAAAAGCATTTGATTTTTTTTTATTAAACAAGAACATCAGAAAAGCAAATGACAAGTCAAAGAAAGTTGTTTAATTATGCAAGTGAGATGCAAACTCAATTATTGTGATTGAGCAGCAAGTGACATATCAAATGCTTTTTTTATTGCTTCATATTCATTTTGAAATATCCTCTAATTTTTTTATTAATTTTTTTCATGGAATCATATAGTTCTTAGTTTTTTCTGATTTACTTATTTCACTCAGTATAATGTTATCAAGGTCCATCCATGTTGTAAATGATCCGATGTCATAATTTCTTATCGTTGAGTAATATACCATAGTATATATGTACCAAAGCTTTTTTTTTTTTTTTTTTTGGTATTTTTCTGAAGCTGGAAACGGGGAGGCAGTCAGACAGACTCCCGCATGCGCCCAACCAGGATCCATCCAGCATGCCCACCAGGGGGCGATGCTCTGCCCATCTGGGGCGTCGCTCTGTTGCAACCAGAGCCACTCTAGCGCCTGAGGCAGAGGCCACAGAGCCATCCCCACTGCCTGGGCCATCTTTGCTCCAATGGAGCCTTGGCTGCGGGAGGGGAAGAGAGAGACAGAGAGGAAGGAGAGGGGGAGGGGTGGAGAAGCAGATAGGCGCCTCTTCTGTGTGCCCTGGTCAGAAACGAACCCAGGACTTCCGCACGCCAGGCCGACGCTCTACCACTGAGCCAACCGGCCAGGGCCACCAAAGCTTTTTTTTTTTTTTTTTTTTCATTTTTCTGAAGCTGGAAACAGGGAGAGACAGTCAGACAGACTCCCGCATGCGCCCAACCGGGATCCACCCGGCACGCCCACCAGGGGCGGTGCTCTGCCCCCCAGGGGGCGATGCTCTGCCCATCCTGGGCGTCGCTGCGACCAGAGCCACTCTAGCGCCTGAGGCAGAGGCCACAGAGCCATGCCCAGCGCCCGGGCCATCTCTGCTCCAATGGAGCCTTGGCTGCGGGAGGGGAAGAGAGAGACAGAGAGGAAAGCGCGGCGGAGGGGTGGAGAAGCAAATGGGCGCTTCTCCTGTGTGCCCTGGCCGGGAATCGAACCCAGGTCCTCCGCACGCTAGGCCGACGCTCTACCGCTGAGCCAACCGGCCAGGGCCACCAAAGCTTTTTAATCCACTCGTCCTATGACAGACACTTGGGCTGTTTCCAGATCTGCCATAAACATGGGGATGCATTTCTCCTTTTGGAACAGTGCTATGGTGTTCTTGGGGTATATTCCTAAAAGTGGGATAGCTGGGTCAAAAGGCAGTTCGATTTTTAATTTCTTAAGGAATCTCCATACTGTTTTCCACAGAGGCTGTACCAGTCTGCATTCCCACCAGCAGTGCAGAAGGGTTCCCTTTTCTCCACATCCTCGCCAGCACTTATTCTGTGTTGTTTTGTTAATGAGCGCCATTCTGACTGGTGTGAAGTGATATCTCATTGTGGTTTTAATTTGCATTTCTCTAATCATTAGTAATGTTGAGCATTTTTTCATATGCCTATTGGCCATCTGTATGTCCTCTTTGGAGAAGTGTCTATTCATTTCTTTTGCCCATTTTTTGAATGGATTGTTTAGTTTCCTGGTGTTGAGTTTTACAAGTTCTTTATAAATTTTGGTTATTAACCCCTTATCACACATATTGTCGAATATGTTCTCCCATTGTGTAGTTTGTCTTTTTATTCTGTTCTTATTGTCTTTAGCTATGCAAAAACTTTGTAGTTTGATATAGTCACATTTGTTTATCCTGTCTTTTATTTCACTTGCCTGTGGAGATAAATCAGCAAATATATTGCTGCGAGAGATGTCAGAGAGCTTACTGCCTGTTTTCTTCTAAGATGCTTATGGATTCATGGCTTACATTTAAGTCTTTTATCCATTTTGATTTTATTTTTGTGATTGGTGTAAGTTGGTAGTCTAGTTTCATTTATTTTGCATGTAGCTGTCCAATTTTCCAAAGCATTTGTTGAAGAGGCTGTCTTTACTCCACTGTATGCTCTTACCTCCTTTGTCAAATATCAGTTGTCCATAGAGCTGTGGATTTATTTCTGGGTTCTCTGTTCTGTTCCATTGATCTATATGCCTGTTCTTATGCCAGTACCAGGCTGCTTTGAGTACAATGGCCTTGTAGTATAAATTGATATCAGGAAGTGTGATACCTCCCACTTTATTCTTCCTTTTCAAGATTGCTGAGGCTATTCGTGTTCTCTTTTGGTTCCATATAAATTTTTGGAATATGTGTTATATATCTTTGAAGTATGTCATTGGTATTTTAATTGGTATTGCATTGAATTTATAAGTTGCTTTGGGTAATATAGACATTTTAATAGTATTTTTTTTTTAATTTTTATTTATTTATTTATTTATTTATTTATTCTTTTTTTTTTTTTTAGAGAGGAGGGGTAGAGAGAGAGAGAGAGAGAGAGAGAAGGGGGAGGAGCAGGAAGCATCAACTCCCATATGTGCCTTGACCAGGCAAGCCCAGGGTTTTGAACCGGCGACCTCGGCATTTCCAGGTCGACGCTTTATCCACTGCGCCACCACAGGTCAGGCAACATTTTAATAGTATTTATTTTTCCTAACCATAAGCATGGTATATGCTTCCACTTGTATCTTCCTAGACTTCTTTTATCAATGTTTTATAATTTTCTGAGTACAAGTCTTTAATCTCCTTGGTTAAATTTACTCCTAGGTACTTTATTTATTTTTGGTTGCAATAGTGAAGGGAATTGTTTCCTTAATTTCTCTTTCTGACAGTTCATTGTTGATGTATAAAAATGCCTCTTATTTCTGAGTATTAATTTTATATCCTGCCACCTTGCTGAATTCATTTATCAGGTCCAATAGTTTTTTGACTGAGACTTTAGGGTTTTCTATATACAATATCATATGATCTGCAAATAATGATAGTTTTACTTCTTCTTTTCCAATGTGGATGCCTTTTATTTCTTCTTCTTGTCTGATTGCTGTGGCTAGGACTTGCAAAACTATGTTGAATAAGAGTGGTAAAAGGGGACACCCCTGCCTTGTTCCTGATCTTAAGAAGATTGCTTTTAATTTTCGCTCATTGAGAATGATGTTGGCTGTGGGTTTGTCATAGATGGCCTTTATCATGTTGAGGTATGTTCCCTGTATTCCCACTTTGCTGAGAGTTTTGATCATGAATGGGTGCCGGATTTTATCAAATGCTTTTTCTGCATCTATTGAAATTATCATGTGGTTTTTCTCCTTCCTTTTGTTTATGTAATGAATCACATTGATTGATTTGCAAATATTGTACCAGCCTTGCCTCCCCAGAATAAATCCCACTTGATCATGGTGTATGATTTTTTTCATATATTGCTGGATCCAGTTTGCTAATATTTTGTTGAGGATTTCAGCATGTATATTCATCAGGGATATTGGCCTATAATTTTCTTTCTTTGTGTTGTCTTTGCCTGGTTTTGGAATCAGAATTATGATTGCCTCATAAAAGGAGCTTGGAAGTCTTCCTTCGACTTGAATTTTTTGAAATAGCTTGAAAAGGATAGGAGTTAGTTCTTCTTTGAATATTTGGTAGAATTTACGTGTGAAGCCATCAGGCCCAGGGCTCTTCTTTGTAGGGAGCTTTTTGATAACTGTTTCTATCTCATTTGTTGTAATCAGTCTGTTTAGGTTTTCTGATTCTTCCAGATTGATTTTTGGAAGATTGTATGTATCAAAGAATTTGTCCATTTCAGCCAGGTTTTCTAGTTTTTTGGCATATAGTTCTTCATAGTATTAATATTTTCTTACAATATTTTGTATTTCTGTTGTGTCAGTTGTTATTTCTCCACTCTCATTTCTAATTTTATTTATTTGAGTCCTCTCTCTTTTTTTCTTGGTGAGTGTAGTTAAAGGTTCATAGATCTTGTTTACCTTTTCAAAGAACCAGCTTCTGGTTTCATTGATCCTCTGTATTGTTTCTTTAGCCTCTATGTCATTAATTTCCACTCTGATCTTTATTATTTCCTTCCTTCTACTACCCCTGGGCTTTACTTGCTGTTCTTTTTCTAGTTCTTTCAGATGCAGGATCAAGTTGTTTATTTGAGCTTTTTCTAGCTTCTTGAGGTATGCCTGTAATGCTATGAACTTCCCTCTCAGGACTGCTTTTGCTGTGTCCCATAAATTTTGAGTTGTTGTATGCTCATTATCGTTTGTTTCTAGGAATTTTTTCATTTCTTCTTTGATATCATTGTTAACCCATTTGTTATTTAATAACATGCTATTTAGTTTCCACACGTTTGAGTATTTTTCTGTTTTCCTGTTGTGGTTGATTTCTAGTTTCATGCCATTGTGATCAGAGAAAATGCTTGGTATGGTTTCAATCTTCTTAAATTTGTTGAGACCGCTTTTGTGCCCTAACATGTGGTCTATCCTAGAGAATGTACCATGAGCACTTGAAAAGAATGTATATTCTGCTGCTTTGGGGTGAAAGGTTCTGAAGGAAATCTCCTGTAATTTCTGTGAGCAGTGTATTTTGGGGAAGCGCCGCACTGTTTTCCACAGTGGCTGCACAAGTCTGCATTCCCTCCAGCACTGCAGGAGGGTTCCCTTTTCCTCACACCCTCTTCACACTTGTTTGTTAGGATTATACAGTGTAAACAAATTCTTCAGGTAAAGGCTAAAAGCATATGTGGAGGTTGAGACCCTGGCTGGGAAGTTCAGTTGATTAGAGCGTCGTCCAGACATGCCAAGGTTGTGGGTTCCATACCCAGTCAGGACACACACGGGATTCAACCAATGAGAGCATGAGTGAGTGGAGCAGCAAGTTGGTGTCTCTCTCTCCTTTCCTTTCTAAAAATCAATTAAAAAATTAAATATGTGGAGTTTGACAAATACCACGTAAAATCTCTTAACTAGTAAGTATCAGAATTTAAAATGAGTGTATCCTCTTAGCCTGTAAATGTCCTTCTAGGAATCTGTCATGAAAAATAACCTCAGACCAAAGATAAATGCTTATACAAGATTGTTCTTTGCAGCACTCTTTGTTCTGGTGGAAAATTGCAAACAGCTACATGCCCTTCACCAGGAGGTGACTGCTTACGGCAATGCTGGGACCTCCGTACAGCGGATGCAACGATAGGGTAAGTCTGTGTACACTGCCTGACGAGATGGTCAAGGTGTCTTTAGGAGCACAGCTGGCCTGCAGAGGCTCCTGTCTTGTCTGTGTCCTGAGATTATGACTGAGGAAAGGTGGGAGGGAGGTTGCAGGTGGGGTGGGGTGATCAGGGGAAGCCGCTCTAGGTTAACTAAGGCAGTGGTCCCCAACCTTTTTTGGGCCACGGACCGGTTTAATGTCAGAAAATATTTTCACGGACCAGCCTTTAGGGTGGGACGGATAAATGCATTATGTGACCGAGACAAGCGTCAAGAGTGAGTCTTAGACGGATGTAACAGAGGGAATCTGGTCATTTTTTAAAAATAAAACATTGTTCAGACTTAAATATATAAATAAAACTGAAATAATGTAAGTTATTTATTCTTTCTCTGCAGACCGGTACCAAATGGCCCACGGACCAGTACTGGTCCGCAGCCTGGGGGTTGGGGACCACTGAACTAATGCCCGACGGATGGAGACCTGTCCTGAGGTCTAGGAAAGCTTGCATCTTTCTCCCATGAGGCTCTGCACTTGCATCTAACGTGGCTTTCAGCTGGATAGCATCTTATAAGCCTGTTGTATTGAATATCATGTTGGTCAATCCTACTTTGCTTGGCTTGCTCCTAGTTGTTGGGTATCCACTCATGCGTCTAGTTTTTGAGTGTCTACGTGTCAGGTTGTGTTTAAAGATGGGGGATTTAGGCAACGTGGAAAGATTAAGAAGCATATGTTGACAGACAGTTACAAAACAGTCATGTGATATGAAGTTCAGCTGAGAAGTGAGAGGGTTGGGCACGGTAAGTCCTAAACATCTCTTCTTTGATATACTGCCGCCTAAAGCTTACATATTTTAAAAGTAATACCTATGTAAATGTAAATGACTGTTTGCCCACAGCTTGGGCAACACCGAGATTTGTCTTTATCTTTGTTGGTTTATTTAAATTTTTAAATTTATTGATTTTAGAGGGAGAGAAAGGGGGAGAGAGAGAGAGAAACATTGCTTTGTTTTACTTATTTGTGCTTGCATTGTTTGACTTTTTTTTTTTTTTTTTTTGTATTTTTCTGAAGCTGGAAATGGGGAGAGACAGCCAGACAGACTCCCGCATGCGCCTGACCGGGATCCACCCGGCAGGCCCACCAGGGGGCGACGCTCTGCCCACCAGGGGGCGATGCTCTGCCCCTCCGGGGGCGTCGCTCTGTTGCGACCAGAGCCACTCCAGCGCCTGGGGCAGAGGCCAAGGAGCCATCCCCAGTGCCTGGGCCATCTTTACTCCAGTGGAGCCTCGGCTGCGGGAGGGGAAGAGAGAGACAGAGAGGAAGGAGAGGGGGAGGGGTGGAGAAGCAGATGGGCGCTTCTCCTGTGTGCCCTGGCGGGGAATCGAACCCGGGACTTCCGCACGCCAGGCCGACACTCTACCACTGGCCGGTTGACTTTTTTTTTAAGATTTTATTTATTGATTTTTTTTTCTTTAGAGGGAGAAAGAGGTGGGGGGAGGAACAGGAAGCACCAACTCATAGTAATCGCTTGTCTTATGTGCCTTGATCGGGCAAACCCAGAGTTTCCAACAAGCGACCTCAGTGTACCAGGTCAATGCCTCATTTACTGTGCCCCCGCAAGTCAGGCCATTGGTTGATTCTTGTACGTGCCATGACTGGGGATCGATCCCTGTAACCCGGGCGGATTGGGGGATGCTCTCACCACCTCAGCTACCTGGCCAGAGCTATCTTTGCTGGTTTAAATGGTTCAGGATATTACCTAAAAGCTGTATATGTCTGCATGGCTTTCTTTAACTGCTCGTCTAAGCTGGCTTCTTGTTGTGCTTATTGATCTGGTTTTCTGCCTGTGCAGTTTGCATGGAAAGGATATTTCCAATGGGCCTGAGTTACAACATATTAACTTGGGGGTATGCGTGTGTCAGGGACGTGATGGTGATTAGCAGGGAAGGACGCCACAGTTTCTTTCCTTGGTGCCCTATGACTTCTAGACTCAGATTAAATAGAGAGTGTGTGCTTTTAATTTGGGGATATAAAAAAATAAATCCCTTCTGAGTTTCTGGTAGTCTGCTCACCTACCTATAAACTTAGCTGGGTACTCTCATGGCTCTAGAAATCGGCTGATGAGAGAGTTGGCTGTTTCTGGCCAGGGAGGCTTAATGACTTTTTTTCCATTGATGAGAGAGAGAGAGAGAAAAAAAAAAGCATCAACTTCTTTTCACTTAGTTGTTCCATTTAGTTGTGCACTCATTGGTTTCTTCTCTTAGGTACCCTGACTGGGGTTGAACCCATGATCTCCATGGGCTGGGGTCGATTCTTTATCCACTGAACCAATCGGCTAGGTCCTCAATGACTGTATTTTAAGTGATTGGGTTTTTTTTTATTAGGGTCCCCATTGATAGGATAGATGGGGATCAAATGCCATTTGGCATAGTTTCATCTTTTTTCTGTGTGGGAATTTTCTTCCCTCCTGGACTACCTTTTACCGTAATTACAAAAGCAGATATATCATGTTAATTATGGCAGGTGAAACAATGCAGAGGTATATAAAGAAAAAGCAGCCCCCCCCCTCATTCCCACCCTCCAGCACTAGCAGCAGCAACAGGTGTGTGGGCTGCCTCACCTTTCTCTGAGTTCAGGGAGACACGGGCAGATGTACAGGCCGCCAGGAGGTCTGTTCTCGCCTCCCTCTCATTTACATCTGTCCCCAATTTTCAACAGGGCTGCAATGAATGTTTTCTACAGAAATACTTTGCACTAGTGCGACTTTGTTGAAAGAGCTTCTCTGAAGTGGGAATTACTGGGGCAAAGAGTAAGAGTGAATATTTTTAAGAGTATTACTGAAGCGCTCTCCACCACAGCGTTGGTGGAGTCACGAGTATTTGTATCACTCAGTCCTTAACCCGTTAAGTGATAGCAATTTTGAGTTTATCTTTGCTTATTTGGGTGGCTAAGTAGCCTTTGCTTCTTTTAATCTGCATTTTTAAAATGATCACCAAGATTGAAAACCTTAAATTTGCATAATGATTGGACATTTGTCGCCTGTGAGTGAATTCTGTCCACAGCATTTGCAGCGTTTGAGGTCTTCGTGAGATTTTTCTTCTGATGTCCGGCCAGGGAAGCTTTCCCCTCCCCCTCTCTTTCGTCTGGTTGGTCGAATAATTCAATAATAACAAATAGCAGAGTAGCAGGAGAAAATCCAGTTTTAATAAGGGACCCCAGCGAAGTGACAGAAGCTAGAAAGTCCCAGAGACGGGAAAGCCAAATGAGGTATATATGTCCTCCCGGGCTGAGGTGAGGAGGCGGGCCATTCATAGGCAGATAAGAAGCAGCAGACACCTGGTCGGCGAATTCCTGCAGTCACCCAGAAACAATGCCGCCGCGGAGGGGAGTCTGCAGCGCAGATTTCTGCTTGGCTCCTCCCTGTCTGCCACGCTCCATTCCTATGCGCCGCGCTGAATCTGCGGAGGCCCTTTGCGCTGTCAATGTCTTTAGGTAGGAAGGGGGAACTACCAGACTCTGCCTGAGTTCGTTGGGGTTTAATTGTTTTCAGCTTAAAATAATCTCCCTGGCAGGGTGGTGGGTTCTAGCACGACTCACTCCCAACGCCCCCCACCCCTCACCCCTCTCCCATTGACTCTCAAGGGTTCTTTAGTCTTAAGGCTACTTAACCTAGTTTGTCAGATTTGTTGCAGGTGGGTCCCCCCATCCCCAAGATTACTGTTTGCCTTACATTTTAATAAGCTGTTGTTATTATTACTTTTTTAATGTTTAAACTTTTCTCTTGGCCCAATGTCAATCTTTGTGACGTCCACTGCTTTTAGGCTAAGAAAGGATACCCGTGATCATTGGCTATTCATCTGTACTCCCCCCACCCCCTTTTTTTTTTTGCAGAGACAGAGAATCAGATAGAGGGATAGACAGGGACAGACAGACAGGAATGGAGAGAGATGAGAAGCATCAATCATCAGTTTTTCGTTGCGAGACCTTAGTTGTTCATTGATTGCTTTCTCATATGTGCCTTGACCGCGGGCCTTCAGCAGACCGAGTAACCCCTTGTTTGAGCCAGCGACCTTGAGTCCAAGCTGGTGAGCTTTTTGCTCAAACCAGATGAGCCCGCGCTCAAGCTGGCGACTTTTGGGATCAAGCCAGTGACCATGGGGTCATGTCCATGATCCCACACTCAAGCCAGCGACCTCAGGGTTTCAAACCTGGGTCCTCCGCATCCCAGTCCAAGGCTCTATCCACTGTGCCACCGCCTGGTCAGGTCCCATCCTTTCTTTTTCACTTTGTTTCTTAATGGCTTTTTTTTTAACGTTCTCTGTTGCCTTATTTTTTTTTTGTCTTTTTTTCTCCTATATTTTTATGCTTTTATTTTTATTGAATCCAGAGAGAGGAAGGGGGGTAGGTGGAGACAGAAGCATCAATCTGTTTGTGTATGTGGCCCGGAACCAGCCACCTCTGCATTGCAGGACAATGCTCCAGCCAAGTGAGCCATCCAGCCAGGGCTTAATAGCTTAATTTTTAACTTTTAACCCTTTACTACATCTGGAGTTTAGTTCAGCTCACAGTGTAAGAATCTGAATGAGGTACCATTTCTTACCTTTCTGTCTTCATGAGTGTGTGGCACCATTTTACAAAGCATTCAGTTCTTACTCTATTTTTCATGGACTGTTTTACAAGGAGGCGATATCTTGAGGATGAATATGTTGGCAAAGCTTAAGCCTTACCCATTCAGAAGATCCGGTTGTAATCTGTCCCCTCTGGCCCTTTGGACGATGAAACTTCTTGCCCTTGACACGATCCTGATTTTGACGCTGAAGTCAACCCCATTTTTTGCGATCTGGTTAAAGGTTGAGTTCGAATACACTGAGTTTGGGTTTTCTGTTGATGTGCTTTGCCATCCCTTACACGGGTGATTCAGATATTGACAACTCATGGTACAGGAAAAGCTGACCGTATCACCAGGGGAAGGTGTCCTGGAGCATCTGCACCAGAAGTTTAACAAGGTGTGCAGCATTTAGAGTCAGAAGCTGGTCTGACCCGCAGTTCTTGCCATCATAAAGACTGTAAACACGGAAGCACTGGTTGTCACCTTGCCTTTTCCCCTTATCAGTAGATCTTAAAGACCTTTCTTCAGACAGGAAGAGCTTCCTCATTCTTTTCAGCAATTGCTTCTAATTTCCTTGCATTGTAACTACGGCCCCTGGATTGTCACTTGGGTTGATTCTAGCATTGTTATCACAATAAAAGCTGTAGTCACCTCCTATATATGTGATTTCACAGGAGTCCAGTTGTAGAATAAATTCTCAGTTGCACTCTTGTGAAAGTATGAAAAAAATTCAGTTGGGAAATACATTTCTCAAATTTTTTTTATTGTGGAAAAACACACACAACATAAAATATAACATTGTAGCCATTTTTAGGTATACAGCTCAGTGGTGTTAAGTCCGTTCACATTGCTGGGCAACCATCACCACCATCCATCTCCAGAACTTTTTCTTTTTTTTTTTTATAGAGGCAGAGATAGACAGGGACAAACAGGAATGGGGAGAGATGAGAAGCATCAATCATCAGTTTCTCGTTGCGTGTTGCGACTTCTTGGTTGTTCATTGATTGCTTTCTCATATGTGCCTTGACCGTGGGCCTTCGGCAGACTGAGTAACCCCCTGCTGGAGCCAGCGACCTTGGGTCCAAGCTGGTGAGCTCTTTGCTCAAGCCAGATGAGCCCGCGCTCAAGCTGGCGACCTCGGGGTCTCGAACCTGGGTCCTTTTGCATCCCAGTTCGACGCTCTATCCACTGCGCCACCACCTGGTCAGGTCAGAACTTTTTATCTTCTCAAACTGAAGCTCTGTCCCTATTAGGCAGTAACTCCCATTGCCCCATCTCCAGCCCCTGCAAACCAGCATTTTACTTCTCGTATCTATAAATTTGACTAGTCTAGGTGCCTCGTGTAAGTGGAACCATACAGTATCTGTCCTTTTGTGTCTGGCTTATTTCACTTTATATAATGTCTTCCGGGTTCACCTATATTGTACCCTGTGTCAGAGTATTCCTTCTTTTTTTTAAAAAAACCTTTTTTTTCAGATTTTATTTATTGTAATTTTTAAAAAGATTTTATGTATTAATTTTTAGAGAGAGAGAAGCATCAACTTGTAGTTGCTTCACTTTTAGTTTTCATTGGTTTCTTCTCATATGTGCCTTGACCCGGCAAGCTGGGGATTTCGAACCAGAGACTTCAGCACTCCGTATCAGTGCTCTAGCCACTGCGCCACCACAGGCCAGGCAGAATGTTCTTTCTTTTTAAGGCTGAATAATATTGTGTGTGTGTGTGTGTGTGTTTGTGTGTCACAATTTTTAAATCTATTCATTCGTAAATAGACACTGGAGTTCCTACCCTTTGGTTACAGTGCTGCTATCTACATGGGTGTTCTAGTCCGTTTTCAGTTCTTCTGGGTGCATATGCAGAATTTCATCAGATTTTTGGCCTGATCAGGCAGTGGTGCAGTGGATAGAGCGTCGGACTGGGATGCGGTGGACCCAGGTTCGAGACCCCGAGGTCGCCAGCTTTAGCGTGGGCTTAT
This sequence comes from Saccopteryx bilineata, assembly GCF_036850765.1. Lineage (NCBI taxonomy): Eukaryota > Metazoa > Chordata > Mammalia > Chiroptera > Emballonuridae > Saccopteryx > Saccopteryx bilineata. Next base: position 201,415,796 of record NC_089495.1, read on the forward strand.
CTGGTTTGAGCAAAAAGCTCACCAGCTTGAACCCAAGGTCGCTGGCTCAAGCAAGGGGTTACTCGGTCTGCTGAAGACCCGTGGTCAAGGCACATATGAGAAAGCAATCAATAAACAACTAAGGTGTCACAATGCCCAACAAAAAACTAATGATTGATGCTTTTCATCTCTCTGTTCCTGTCTGGCTGTCCCTGTCTGTCCCTCTCTCTGACTCTCTGTCTCTGTAAAAAAAGAAAAAGAAAAAAGAAAAGAATTTCATCATATTTTGAAAATGTTGTTCTGTTGTCTCTCAGCTTTCAGTATTGTGGTTGGGAAGTGTTGGTCAAATAAGTTTGTAAGTATGATGTATATGTTTGCATTGGGGGCTGGGCAACGCCAGATATAGTGTTCTGTGAGGTTGCAGGTTGCCTTCCTGCTTGGGAGGGGCTGTTGTCTTGCTAATGTTTACTGGAGGAGAAATTCTGCCCCCACCACAGACAGGTGCAGGAGGACTCCTTTTTTCTCTCCTCCCTGATCCCTGGTCCTCCAAGGGAAAAGCAGTTTTTCTGCTTTTCCTTTCGCTTTTCTTGTGGTTTGCCTGTCTTGGTGAGACACCAACAAACAGAATGGCCCACCATTGTCCAACTCTGCCGTTTCTTTACCGTCTGCCCAAATTCAATGAGAACCTGCGTGTGAGTGGCCACGCCGGTGGCTGCAGCCCCGGCCGTACAGGAAGTCTCAGGTCGTTCTGAATACGGATACTTTGCATATGACCTAATTTTTCTTTTTCTTTTATTTTATTTATTCATTTTTAGAGAGGAGAGAGACAGAGAGGGAGAGAGAGGAGAGAGAGACAGAGAGAGAAGGGGGGAGGAGCTGGAAGCATCAACTCCCATATGTGCCTTGACCAAGCAAGCCCAGGGTTTCAAACTGGCGACCTCAGCATTTCCAGGTCGACGCTTTACCCACTGCACCACCACAGGTTAGGCCGTATGACCTAATTTTTCTTGTCTAGGACTTTCTAGAATCTCCTCTCATCTTCAGTGAACTGGCATTTCTTGATAATATGCCCTGATAGGCGTCTGTTTTTCCCATTGTGCTGGAGTTTTGAGAGTCAAGTGGAAATGAAAGCCTGAGATGGGGGGGGGGGTGTCTCCATTTAGTATTAGGAGCTCCGTGCCTCTCTGGCAGTGTTCCCACAGCTGAGTGGAGGGCCAGGCGTGAGGGTCTGGACATCCTTGACAGTACATGAACTTTCCTAAAATCCCTTCCACTGTTGGTATCTTCTCTTGTCTCATGTGTCTAGTGTCTACCTGTCCAGGGACCTTCTTCTGTCCCCTCCTAAAAATAAACTTCTGATCTGCCAGGATCTGGGCTGCAACCTTGGGGACATGGGGGTAAGATGGGGGCGGGGGGAGAGCTAGGAGTCTACTGTTTTTAATTTTTAAGCTTCTTTTTAAATCTTCTTCTACTTACCTTCCTTCCTATAGCACCCCCCCAACCTCGCTTTCATGCCCCCTTCTAACAATGCCACTAATTTCTGAGTCTTTTAAGGATTCTGTGGTATAAATCGGGTTATATTTTCACCTTATTGCCTGCTTGGCTTTGTTGTGTGATAGATAGTACTTGTCCTTTATTTATTTATTTTTAATTGCTTTTTAGAAAGAGAGAGAGAAAGATCGATTTGTTGGCCCACCCATTTATGCATTCCTTGGTTGATTCTTTTTTTTAAATTGATTTTTAGAGAGAGAGGAGTAAGAAAGAGAGAGAGAGAGAGGGAGAGAGAGAGAGAGAGAGAGAGAAGGGGGGAGGAACAGGAAGCATAAACTCCCATATGTGCCTTGACCAGGCAAGTTCAAGGTTTCGAACCTGTGACCTCAGTGTTCCAGGTCGATACTCTATCCCACTGCGCCACCACGGGTCAGGCCCTTGGTTGATTCTTTTTTGTGCCCTGACTGGGGATCAAACTCACAACCTTGGCGTATCAGGACAACACTCTAACCAACGGAGCTACCCGGCCCAGGGTTTGTGGGTTTATGCATTTTGAAAGTGGAGTTTCAAGAGGTAGCCAGGAGACCTGCCTGTGATAAATCCACCCTCTTCCCCCGCCCCAGTGGTCCCAACACCCGGTGTTGACTTGTCTGCCTTTCTCTCTCTGCTTTGAGATGCCAACTTGATCCTACACATAATAGAAAGTCCTGTGTTTCTGTGGGTCCTACCGTTGAGCATTCACTTCTGTTCCAACAGATATTTGTTGAGCACATGGTTTGTGCCAGGCTCTGGTCTGGGCACTGGAGGTGGAAGCTGAGTAGAGCAGAGGCCCGGCCTCCTGGATGGTACACTGTTGCCAAAGGAGACGGCAGTGAGCAGACGCTGTCAGCGCTAGGGACTGGGAAGGGAGCTGAGGCAGGGTACCCGCACAGCGAGGGGGCGTCGGAGCTGCTGTGGGCTGGTTGGGCCGAGGAGCACCATCTCTGGAGGTGACATTGTGTATAGACTCTCTAATGAACTGGAAACTCCAGCCATGCGTCCATCTTTGGGGTGGGGGTGGGGTTCTGCAGGCAGAGGAAATACCAAAAGCCAAGACCCTGAGACAAAAACAAGTCGGGCGAGTTTGAGGAATAATAAGAACAGTGTGGCTGGGGCCCCGCAGGCAAAGGGGAGAGAGGTAGGGGCCCAGATTATGCGGGGCTGGTCTGCCAAGGCAAAGAGCGTGTATTTTATTCCACGCACAGGAGATGGGGATGTGAATGTCGTTAAAAAGCAAGGCAGTGGTGGTTCTATAGAGAACAGGCGTTGGGAGGAGGCCAGCGCCCTGACTCCAGAGCAGAGAATGGTGACTGGGACTGACTCTGGGGTGGGCCGGACCAGGCGGAGGAGCAGTTGGTGACATTTCGAAGGTAGAGCCAACAAAACAGATGGGCTGAAGGACAGGATGGGGGAGGGGAGGAAACACAACGGGGGTGGGGCAGTGATGAATTCAACTTGACAAGGTACTTAACATAAAGTCTTTCTTTCGTTGATTCTTTATAACTATTTGAGAAAAATTAGATACCTTTTTGAAGAGTAGAGGAAGTGAAGGCAGGTAATCTGCCTGCAATCATATCCTGGTCACTGGAGCAGGTGAGATTTTATTTCTGTAAGATCAGAAGTTAGGGTCCCTCTGCAATTTCTGATGTTGGTAGTTCCAAGTCTTCTCCCTCTTGTCTTGGTCAGTCTAGCTAAGAGATTGTCCATTTCTTTTCTTTAAAAAAAAATTATTGATCGTCCTGGCCAATGTCCTGAAGCACAGAGGTCGCCGGTTGGTCACCAGTTCAGTCCCCAGTTAGGGCACGTGCAGGTACAGTTCAATATTCCTGTCTCTCTCTCTCCCTTCCTATCTGCTGAAATCAATAAATTAAAAAATAATAGCCTGACCAGGTGGTGGCGCAGTGGATGGAGTGTCTGACTGGGACGCAGAGGTCCCAGGTTGGAGACCCTGAGGTCGCCGACTTGAGAGCAAGCTCTTCTGGTTTGAGCGAAGCTCAGCAGCTTGAGCCCAAGGTTGCTGGCTTGGGCAAGGGGTCACTTACTCTGCTGTAGCCCACCCCCTCCTGTCAAGGCACATATGAGAAAGCAATCAATGAACAACTAGGGTGCCACAACAAGGAATTGATGCTTCTCATCTCTCTCCCTTCTGTCTGTCTGTCTGTCCCTATCTGTCTCTGACTCTCTCTGTCTCTGTCACAAAAAATAAAATAAAAATAAATAATTCATTTAAAAAATTTTAATTTATGGATTTTTAGAGAGAGAAGAGGGAGGGAGAGAAAGAAACATCAACTTTTGCTTATTGGGAGCTATCTGGCCAAGGCCAAGGGCCCGTTAGTTTCAAAATATATATATATATATATATTTTTAGATAACCAACTTTCGGTTTTGTTAAATTTCTCAATTGTTTTTCTGTTTTCTGCTTCAATCCTTTCTGCTCTGACGGTTGTTATGTCTTTCCTCCGCCTGGTCGAGGTCTGGTTGGCTCTGCCCTTTTCCAGTGTCCTAAGGCGGAAGGTTGAGTGACTGATTTGAAAACACACACACACACACACACACACACACACACACACTTAGTATAAGCCTTTACAGAAATGGAAATGATGCCTTGGAAGGAAGTTTAACTAAATCAGACTTGGAAAACTTTTCCACATTAGGACAAAGGCAGTTTCTCATCCCAGCGCAGCGGGACTCTGGAGGCTGGTGCCCTTTATCTGTGTAACTATTTGGAGCAGGACAAGGTGGGAATTTGTAGATGGAGGTGATGGCAGGCAGGTCCTCACCAGGCTCCAGAGGACGCAAACAGAGGGCTGTGACATTAAAAACCATGCACCCACCCAACTGAAACACACACAAAAATTCAGAAGTTATAGAAGCCCCATGGTATTAAACAAAAATAAAAATTATTATTTTTTTTATTAAGTGAGAGGCGGGGAGGCAGAGAGACAGACTTCCACATGCACCCTGACTGGGATCCACCCGGCAACCCCCTGTCTGAGGCTGATGCTCTACCCATCTGGGGCCATTGTTCTGTTGCTCAGCAACCAAGCTATTTTAGTGCCTGAGGTGAGGCCATGAAGCCATCCTCAGCACCCAGGGCCAACTTACTTGAATCATTTGAGCCATGGCTACAGGAGGGGAAGAGAGAAAGAGAATGAGGAGGGGTAGAGAAGCAAATGGTCACTTCTCTTGTGTGCCCTAACCCAGAATCAAACCCAGGACCTCCACACGCTGGGCAGATGCTCTACCGATAAGCCACTGGCCAGGGCCACAAAAATAAAATTCTTAAAAGCATTCATACCTATAAATTTCCTTTCAAGCACTGAGTTAGCTACAGCTCCCAAATTTTGGTATTTTCATTCATTTCGTAGTATTTTTCTAATTTTCCTTGTGTTTTCTTCTTTGCATCATTCGTTGGTTGTTTAGGAGTATGTTGTGTAATTTCCACATATTTGAAAGTTTTCAAAATTTCTTTTGTTATTGTTTTCAAATTTCATTGCATTGTGCCCAGAGAACATACTTTGTATAAGTTCAATCCTTTTAAATCTATTGAGTTGTTGTTGTTTTTTTCTGAAGTTGGAAACGGGGAGGCAGTCAGACAGACTTCCACATGTGCCCGACCGGGATCCACCCAGCACGCCCACCAGGGGATGATGCTCCGCCCATCTGGAGCGTTGCTTTGTCACAACCAGAGCTATTCTAGTGCCTGAGGCAGAGGCCATGGAGCCATCCTCAGCGCCCGGGCCATCTTTGCTCCAATGGAGCCTCAGCTGGGAGAAGGGAAGAGAGAGACAGAGAGGAAGTAGAGGGGGAGGGGTGGAGAAGCAGATGAGCGCTTCTCCTGTGTGCCCTGGCCGGGAATCAAACCTGGGACTCCTGCACGCCAGGCTGACGCTCTACCACTGAGCCAACCGGCCAGGGCCTATTGAGGTTTTTTTTCTTTTTAATTTATTCATTTTTATTGCTAAGCAGCATCTTTTTTTTTTTCCTTTTTTTCTTTATTCATTTTTAAAGAGGAGAGAGAGAGGGAGAGAGAGAGAGAGAAGGGGGAGGAGCTGGAAGCATCAACTCCCATATGTGCCTTGACCAGGCAAGCCCAGGGTTTTGAACCAGCGACCTCAGCATTTCCAGGTCGATGCGTTATCCACTGCGCCACCACAGGTCAGGCTATTCATTTTTAGAGAGGAGAGAGAGGGAGAGAGAGGAGAGAGAGACAGAGAGAGAGAAGGGGGGAGGAGCTGGAAGCATCAACTCCCATATGTGCCTTGATCAGGCAAGCCCAGGGTTTCGAACCGGCAACCTCAGCATTTCCAGGTTGACACTTTATCCACTGCGCCACCACAGGTCAGGCTGAGTTGCTTTTTATACAAAGCTTCGCATGTGGTCTCCCCTGGAGAACGTGGATATGCGCTTGAGAAGAATGTGTGTGCATTTGTTGGGTGGAGAGTTCTATAGATGTCTGCTTGGTCTGAGTGGTATATAGTGTTGTTCAGGTTCTCTGTTTCCTGGTTGATCTTCTGCCCCGTTATTCCATCCATATTGAAAGCCGGGCGTTGAAGTGTCCAACTATAATATTATTGTTGGATTGTCTCCTTCTCCCTTCATTTCTGTCAGTTTCTGTTTCATATATTTTGGTGCGCATATGTTGAGAGATTTTATATCTTTCTGAAGGACTGACCTTTTCGTCATCATAAATTGCTCATCTTGATCTCTGGTAGAGGATAGTATTTTAAACCCAGGGCCTCCGCCTTCCAAGCCCATGCTCCTACCCCCGCGCCAGCTGCCCTGCCCCGACGGTGAGTCCTCAGGTGCCCCTCCAGCTCCTGTGTTCTCAGTCACTGTGGCCTCACCCACATGATCTGTGTCTGCTCCATCTTCCTGCCCTGGGTCTTGATAAGACCAGCAGAAATTCTGTCTCTACTCTGGGGAGGTCCCAAGCACTTCCCACAATGCCTACAGATTTCTAGAAGTTCCTCTTCTCCAGCATCTTGGGCCCTGGAGCTCGCCTGCCTAGCAGCGTGCCCGGTGGTGCCCAGTCTTCTCACCTGAATCGCTTTCCGCCGCCCTCTCCCGTGTCTCCCTGCCCCTCAGCACGCCCTCCCCCCCCAGCACCAGGGAAGTAAGCCAGTTGCCACGGGAGAGTAGGGCAAAGGTGTACTCACAGAGACACGGGGGACTTCCACTTCCATGTGGGAATCCCTCAGTGCCTCAGCTGCTGGGAGCTGTGTCACGGCCCCGCCTGTACCCGCCCCCTCCACCCCCGTTACCTGCTCCTGGCTCGGGTCTCCTCCCCCTCCATGTCGAGACCCCTACCCTCTCCTTTCAGCCCTTTCCTCTCTGGAGCAAAAACAAATCTCCTTTTCTTTTTTTTTTTTTTTACAAGTAAATTTATTTATTTATTTATTTTTTTTTTTAAGTATTTTTTTAATTTTTTTATTTATTTTTTTTATTTTATTTATTCATTTTTAAAGAGGAGAGAGAGACAGAGAGGGAGAGAGAGAGAGAGAGAAGGGGGGAGAAGCAGGAAGCATCAACTCCCATATGTGCCTTGACCAGGCAAGCCCAGGGTTTCAAACCGGCGACCTCAGCATTTCCAGGTCGACACTTTATCCACTGCACCACCACAGATCAGGCTATTTATTTATTTGAATTTTATTTATTTATTCATTTTAGAGAGGACAGGGAGAGACAGAGAGAGAGACAGAGAGAGAGGAGAGACAGAGAGAGAGAAGGGGGGGAGGAGCTGGAAGCATCAACTCCCATATGTGCCTTGACCAGGCAAGCCCAGGGTTTCGAACCAGCGACCTCAGCATTTCCATGTTGACGCTTTATCCACTGCGCCACCACAGGTCAGGCACAAATCTCCTTTTCTGCCAAACCATGTAGCGGCCGGGTTTACTGTCCTGACTTCCCGCTGTCCTGACAGTGTACTGACTTTTCTGGTGGTTGGAGAAGTTCTGTCATTTCTGATAATTTGTGGGAGCAGAATATTTGCAGCCAGGACTTTCCCGAAGAGTCTCGGAGACCTGTGAGGCTGAGTGAGTCATCAGACTGAGGCACCGGGGAACCGGTCCCCAAGCGCCGGGCCTGGGATTTCCGTTGACCCTGGGCAGCCCTGAGGCCGGGCACACCTTGGGTCACCCCCTTCCGCTCCCCTCCCTGAGCCTGACTAACTTCCTGTGCGGGGAATGGGATAACGGCTCCATCTCCTCCCGAGGCGGTTGTTAGAGATCGATGACAAAATGCCTATGCCATGCGTGCTTTGCCCAATATTTGGCAAATAATAAGGGAAAGTTGCACAAAAGAATCTTCACTAGTTACACTTTACGGTCATACAGTTTTGTAATCTGAGCTTCATGGATCGTGCGTGTGTGTGTTACATGGGAAAGACACGCTTCTTCAGTAAATCAAATTAATAGCAAGAGAATACATATTTTTTGCATGGAGTAGCAGGAAGTACCATGAGAAGTCTATCATTTTTGCTAGAGAACAAAGTATATGTCCACACAAAAACTTGTGTGTGAATATTCATAGAAACCTTATTCACAATGGCCCCAAGCTGTGAGCAACCCAGATTTTCACCAACCGGTGAGAAAATAAATTGTTATATCCTCACAGTGGAATACTATTCAGCAGTGAAAAGGAACTACCGGTCCGGTCCATTAATTAACATAAATGAATCCCAAAAAACATGCCAAATGGGAGAAGCCAGGCACGAGAGAGTAAATAGTACATGACCTAGTCGTATGAAATTTGGAACAGGCAAAGGAACCTGAATCTGTAAAACCCAGATCAGGGTTGTCTGGGCTGAAAGGCAGGCAGAAGGCCTTCACCGAAAATAGGCACAAGTAAACATTGGCTAAAATTACTTTCATTTTGCACTTTATTTTTATTTTTAACCATTTTAAGATTGTATTTATTGATTTTAGAGAGAGGAGAGAGAGAAGGGGGAGTGGAACAGAAGCATCAACTCATAACAGTTGTTTCTCGTATGTGCCTTGACCAGGCAAGCCCAGAGTTTCGAACCCGCAACCTCAGCTTTCCAGGTCGATGCTTTACCCACTGCGCCGCCACAGTTCGGGCAAAAATGTAGGCATTTTTGTGTATATATAAAGTAAACGAGAATGGGTTTTTAAATATGAGAACAAAAGACTGTCATGGTGGTCCATGTGAAGTCCAGAGGCCAGAGGAAGGGGCCCCAGGCCAGCTGGGAACCGTGGGATAAGTCAGGGACTGGAGTGGATAGAGTTCTGATTGCAGCACTGCCAGAGTCTGAGGGGAGCCTGGGTGGGACGCCCACAGGAGACGTGGGGGGCGGAGCAGGGGCCAGGATTGGGAGGAAAGCAGGTCATGTTCCGAGCACTGCAGATGAGTATCTCTGGGCGGGGCTCAGGGGCCCTGAGGGGTGAACGCACTGACTGCAGCTCTAAGATGCGGCCAGGACAGGGAGCCAAGACAAGGCCAAGACCCACCCTCGCATGTCGTGGCTTGTGGGGAAACGGGACAGCCTTCTCGGGCCAGTTGGGGATGGCATGGAGGGACTTTGGGGGAGGGTGCAGCCGTCCCTCATGACCCCCTCCTACATGCACTCTCCTCACCTGTTTGTCCCTTCTCCTAGATTTGTCTGAAGGTGGGGGATTTGTAACCAAGTGACAAAAGATCTGACCCGTCTGGTATGAATTCTGCTCTGAAGTTCCCTAGCAGTGTGACCCTGGACAGGTTGCTTAACCTTGTTGAGCCTCAATCTCTTTCCCGGTAAAGCGGGAAATAATATCCTTTTTGTAGGCATGTGACTGCCCACTCTCTCCCTTCCTAAAAAATGCAATTAGCAATTTTCCTGCTACTTTGTAATGTGCCCATATTGTGGACGGAAGGGGATGGGGTAGAGTGTGGCTCTTGGGCACCCCAGAATGAAGAATCCCTTTATTTAAGCTCAAGGGCTCCATGGGTCTGGGTACACTGGTCGCTCCACTGGTCGCTTGAGCATCTTAAACGGGAGGCACCTTGCAGGTCCTAGAGGCAGCTGGCTTCCGGGAAAGCAGACTGGGCTGGGAATTGAATGAATTTTTCCTCCCTAATTCTCTGGGTGACCTTGGGCGACCCCTAGTGGGGAAGTGTCAACACACCATCCTGGCACAATGGTAACCTGCAACATACGAATTTTTTTTTTTTTTTTTTTTAAGATATGAACTGTGACTCAGTCCGTATTTTTGTTCGATATCCGAGTGAAATTCCCAGATACGAGTTGTGATTTGGGAAGCTGCCACTAGTTGGCATGTTGGCGCACGGGTTCAGTATCGGTGGCACAATACCAGCATCTCGTTCTTTCTCACGTGTTACCGGCAGAATCAAGTTGAATCTTGTATGCTGTACTTGTTCTTGCATCATTTTTGCACTTTTTACTAACTTTTTTTGTGTGCTATCATGGGGCTGAAGAAAGTGAGTGTAAAGGACAGTGGTGAGAAGAAAAAGAGAATGATGTCGATAGAAGTAAAGCAAGAAATAGTAGAAAAACATGAGCGTGTTGTATGAATGATTGAACTGGCAAAGATATAGGACTGCAATACATCTACAATTTGTAACTTCCTTAAACAAAAGGATGCCATCAAAAGCACAAATCCAGTGCTTTTGTGGTTCCGGAAAGGAACTACAATTCTGTCCCAAATAAGGGAAAATATCCATGAAGAAATGGAGAAGTGCCTGACCAGGCAGTGGCGCAGTGGATAGAGCATTGGACTGGGATTCGGAGGACCCAGGTTCGAGACCAGATGAGCGAGGACTCATCTGGTTTGAGCAAAAAGCCCACCAGCTTGGACCCAAGGTCGCTGGCTCCAGCAAGGGGTTACTCGGTCTGCTGAAGGCCCGCGGTCAAGGCACATATGAGAAAGAAATCAATGAACAACTAAGGTGTTGCAACAAAAAACTAATGATTGATGCTTCTCATCTCTCTCCGTTCCTGTCTGTCTGTCCCTGTCTATCCCTCTCTCTGACTCTGTCTCTGTAAAAAAATAAAATAAAATAAAATAAAATAAATAAAATTAAAATAAAAAAGAAATGGAGAAGTTTCTGCTGGTGTGGGTGAAAGAGAAAGAGCTGGCAGGAGATACAGTGATGGAGACTGTAATATGCGAAAAGGCACATGTTATTTACGGCGACTTGAAGAAGAAAGAACCATCCACCTCAAAAGAAGCAGCAGAAGATAGGTTTAAGGCAAGTCACAGCTGGTTTGAAAATTTGAAGAAGAGATCTGGCATCCACTCGGTGGTGAGGCATGGTGATGCTGCGAGTGCTGACGTTAAGGTAGCTGAGGAGTACATCGCACGTTTTGCTGCGCTTATTGCAAAGGAAGGCTACATCCCCCAACAAGTGTTCAACTGTGACGGAACAGGATTGTTTTTTTTTGTTTTTTTTTTTTTTTATTATTCATTTTTAGAGAGGAGACAGAGAGAGAGACAGAGAGAGAGAAGGGGGAGGAGCTGGAAGCACCAACTCCCATATGTGCCTTGACCAGGTAAGCCCAGGGCTTTGAACCAGCGACCTCAGCATTTCCAGGTCGACGCCCCATCCACTGCGCCACCACAGGTCAGGCGGAACAGGATTGTTTTGGAAAAAAATGCCCCAGAGAACTTTCATCACCACAGAGGAGAAGAAGCTGCCAGGCCATAAACCCATGAAGGACCATCTGACCCTTGCATTGTGTGCAAATACTAGCGGTGACTGTAAAGTAAAGCCACTGCTAGTGTATCATTCCAAAAATCCTCGAGCCTTTAAAACCCATAAGATTCTTAAAGAAAAACTGCAGGTTATGTGACGCAGCAATGCTAGGGCATGGGTTACACAGCAGTTTTTTATTGAATGGGTAAATCTCATCTTTGGTCCTGCAGTGAAGAAATATCTTCAAGAAAATAAACTCTCGATGAAAGCATTACTAATCCTTGAAAATGCTCCAGCCCACCCACCTGGTCTTGCAGATGACATTCTCGATGAGTTCAAATTCATGAAAGTCCTCTGCCTCCCACTCAACATGACTTCAGTCTTGCAACCTATGGATCAGCAGGTCATTTCCAACGTTAAAAAGCTTTACACAGGCCTGACCTGTGGTGGTGCAGTGGATAAAGTGTAGACCTGGAAATGCTGAGCTCGCTGGTTCAAAACCCTGGGCTTGTCTGGTCAAGGCACGTATGGGAGTTGATGCTTCCTGCTCCTCCCCCCTTCTCTCTCTGTCTCTCTCCTTCTCTCTCTCCTTTCTAAAATGAATAAGTAAAATAAAAAAAATAAAAAAAAAAAAGCTTTACACAAAGTACTTGTTCTGCCGCTGCTTTGAGGTGACTGAGAATACAATTCTAATCCTTTGAGAGTTTTTTTTTTTTTTGTATTTTCTGACGCTGGAAACGGGGAGAGACAGTCAGACAGACTCCTGCATGCGCCCGACCGAGATCCACCCAGCACGCCCACCAGGGGGCGATGCAGTGCCCCTCCGGGTCGTTGCTCTGTTGCGACCAGAGCCACTCTAGCGCCTGGGGCAGAGGCCAAGGAGCCATCCCCAGTGCCCAGGCCATCTTTGCTCCAATGGAGCCTCGGCTGTGGGAGGGGAAGAGAGAGACAGAGAGGAAGGAGAGGCGGAGGGGTGGAGAAACAGATGGGCGCCTCTTCTTTGTGCCCTGGCCGGGAATCGAACCCGGGACTTCTGCATGCCAGGCTGACACTCTACCACTGAGCCAACCGGCCAGGGCCTCCTTTGAGAGTTTTGGAAAGATCACTACATCGTGATATGTTTACTCATTATTGACTTGGCATGGCAAGAGGTTACAAGAAGAACCTTGAACTAGGCATGGAAAAAATTATGGCCTGATGTTGTTGCAGACAGGGACTTCGAAGGATTCGAACCAGAGACTGAGACTGAGGTAGAAGCGTTGGAGGAGATTGAGTCCCTCGGAAAGTTGATGGATCTGGAGGTAGATGAGGGTGACGTAAACGAGCTCATTGAGGAACATGAGGAGGAATTCTCAACTGAGGAGTTGAAGGAGCTACAGATGATGCAACATACGGAGCTTCTGCAAGAGATTAGTAGTGAAGAGGAGGTAGAGTCAGAGGAAGTGACTTCTACAAGTGAAATTAAAGACATGCTGGCAATGTGGGAGAAGCTTTCAAGTTTCATTGAAAAGAAACACCCAGAAAAAGTCAACTGGTCGTGCTTCAGCACTTTTTAATGACACTTGTTGGTCACATTTCTGTAACATTTTAAAAGGTAGGCAAAAGCAAACCTCTTTGGATAGATTTTTATTCACAAGTCCTTGCAAGTGAAAATGCCGAAAATACAGCCAAAAAGGCAAAAACAGGTGATGATTAAATGAAAAATACATAATGTTAAGCTTAGGTTAAGTTTAAAGTTAAGAAAGTGCATTTTTGGCCCTGGCCGGTTGGCTCAGCGGTAGAGCGTCGGCCTAGCGTGCGGAGGACCCGGGTTCGATTCCCGGCCAGGGCACATAGGAGAAGCGCCCATTTGCTTCTCCACCCCTCCGCCGCGCTTTCCTCTCTGTCTCTCTCTTCCCCTCCCGCAGCCAAGGCTCCATTGGAGCAAAAAGATGGCCCGGGCGCTGGGGATGGCTCTGTGGCCTCTGCCCCAGGCGCTAGAGTGGCTCTGGTCGCAATATGGCGACACCCAGGAGGGTCGCAACATGGCGACGCCCAGGATGGGCAGAGCATCGCCCCCTGGTGGGCAGAGCGTCGCCCCCTGGTGGGCGTGCCGGGTGGATCCCGGTCGGGCGCATGCGGGAGTCTGTCTGACTGTCTCTCCCTGTTTCCAGCTTCAGAAAAATGAAAAGAAAAAAAAAAAAAAAAAAAAAAAGAAAGTGCATTTTTTTACAATTAAGTTTTTGTTGTTTCATTTTAAGTAAAGAAAATGCAGTTTTAGTTTATATTTAGTGTTAAGAAAGTGCAGTTTTAGTTTACGTGTCTACAGTGCCTGCATCCCTTCCTCCCTCCCTCCTCCTCCGCCATTCACCTCCGTTAGCCACACTCGTCTGTCTCCAAAGTAAGAATACAGTACTAAATAACACTTTTTCCTTTTATTTCATACATATATTTTGTTATGCGTTGGTAAAGTATACACGTGTGTTTCTTAATTAAAAACATGTCTTTTTTAATAATTTAGGATGGTTTGGGAATGTTTCACGAGGCTGGGACAGATTAAATCTATTTCAGTTATTTTACATGGGAGAAATTTGTTTGATATACGAGTTGACTGACTTACGAGCTTGGTTACAGAACGAATTAAACTCGTCTTCAGGGTATCACTGTATATTTTTGCATGTGGCTTGCTTTTTATTCACTTGGGTGCAGTACTGATATTTATTTTGTGTGTGTGTGTGTGTGTGTGTCAGAGACAGAGAGAGAGACAGAGAAAGGGACAGACAGACAAGAAGAAGTGGCAGAGAAGGAGAGATGAGAAGCCTTAGTTCATTGATTGCTTCCTCATAGATGTCTTGATGGGGGTGGGTGGGAGAGGCTACAGCAGAGCTAGTGACCCCTTGCTCAAGCCAGTGACCTTTGGGCTCAAGCCAGTGACCCCGCACTCAGGCTGGATGAGCCCGCACTCAAGCTGCAGCCTTGGGGTTTTGAACCTGGGTCCTCTGCATTCCAGTCCAATGCTCTACCAATGCAGCTCCGCCTGGTGAGGCGTTATTTTTATTTTATATTATTGCATGCATGAAGTGGGCTTTGTTGGCCAGTAAGTCCAGGGTGTCTTGTTACTTACAGTGTTTCACTATTTACTGATGTAAATTTTTCCAGAGCTTGTGAATTCCTACCAGAATCCTCTTAACTGTATTTACATAACCAAAGTGTTTCTTTCTTAAAACCACTTTAAGATTACATTCAATACGGGTATTTTACAATTCATTTTGTGTAATAATATTTTAAAAAGTAGCATTTTCTGCCCTGGCCAGATAGATCCGTTGGTGCAGTGGTCCCCAACCCCCGGGACATTTGGTACTGGTCCGCAGAGAAAGAATAAATAACTTACATTATTTCTGTTTTATTTATATTTAAGTCTGAATGATGTTTTATTTTTAAAAAATGACCAGATTCCCTCTGTTACATCTGTCTAAGACTCACTCTTGACGCTTCTCTTGGTCCCGTGATACATTTATCCGTCCCCCCCTAAAGGCCGGTCCGTGAAACTATTTTCTGACATTAAACCGGTCCATGGCCCAAAAAAGGTTGGGGACCACTGGGCTAGAGCATCAGCCGGAAGCACAGAGGTTGCCAGTTAATCCTCGGTCAGGGTACATACAGGAGCAGATCGATGTTCCTGTCTCTCCCTTCCTTCCTCTCTGGCTAAAATCAATATATAAAAATAAATTTTAAAAAGTAGCATTTTTCCCATTAAAATAAAAATTTATTAAAACAAAAAACAAAAAACAAAAACTCCAGGGGGACCTAGTCCAAGGGTGTCCCCACACTATTGTGAGATCTACCTCCAAGAACTTGACCATAGGGAATATATTTTACTATAAATCTAAAATTTAGTATTGAATATTTAATCTATATTTTATATTTTGGTATTATTATTATTATTTTTTTAATTTATTCATTTTTAGAGAGGAGAGAGAAAGACAGAGAGAGAGAAGGGGGGAGGAGCTGGAAGCATCAACTCCCATATGTGCCTTGACCAGGCAAGCCCAGGGTTTCGAACCGGCGACCTCAGCATTTCCAGGTCGACGCTTTATCCACTACACCACCACAGGTCAGGCCTATTTTGGTATTATTGATTGATTGATGCGAGAGGGGGAGAAGGGGAAGAGAGCAAGAGAAAAAAGCATTTATTTATTGTTCCACTTTAGCTGTGCACACATTCATTAGTTCCCATATGTGCCCTGAGTGGGGATCAAACTCAGACCTTAGATTTTGGGATAACACTTTAACTGACTGAGCTAACCAGCCAGGGCCTTTAATCTGTGCTTTAATTGGAAAAATCAATTTTTCTCTGTAATATATTCTAACTCCTTATATCAGAATGCTATTAGCTTTGTATATTTTTTTAGTCACACATTGATAACATCGGAAGCATTATAAATAGAAGCTATATTAATCATCTACTCAATCCTGTTCTATTCCCTTCAGGGTAAAAAAAAAAAAAAAAAAAAAAAGTAGCATTTTCTGTGTACCAGATGTTGTTCTGTATATTTGGTAGCCATAGCCTTATTTAATCCTCATAACAACTCTATGAGGTGGGTATCATAATCCCCTTCTATGGACGAGAAACTGAGTCTCAGAGATGTTAAATAGCACGCTCAAGTTCACACAGCTAATAAATGGCAGAACTAGGACTGTAGTCTAATTTTGTTCTTTTAATTCTCCTAGTGTGTCACTTCTGACCTCTAAATTATTTCTCCAGAACTTTCCATGTAGAATTGGGATGCATCTTATGTACTTGCGTATCTTACTCATAAGCCAATAGGTATGAAACTAGTGGCAGAACTTGACCCAACTTAACCTCGGGTTTGAACCCCAGTTCTTCTTCAGGGTGACCCGGGGTTCCCAAAGCTTCTTCTTTTTTTTTTTTTTTTTTTTGCATTTTTCTGAAGCTAGAAACAGGGAGAGACAGTCAGACAGACTCCCGCATGCGCCCGACCGGGATCCACCCAGCACGCCCACCAGGGGCGACGCTCTGTCCACCAGGGGGCGATGCTCTGCCCATCCTGGGCGTCGCCATGTTGCGACCCTCCTGGGTGTCACCATGTTGCGACCAGAGCCACTCTAGCGCCTGGGGCAGAGGCCACAGAGCCATCCCCAGCGCCCGGGCCATCCTTGCTCCAATGGAGCCCTGGCTGCGGGAGGGGAAGAGAGAGACAGAGAGGAAGGTGCGGCAGAGGGGTGGAGAAGCAAATGGGCGCTTCTCCTATGTGCCCTGGCCGGGAATCGAACCCGGGTCCTCCGCACGCTAGGCCGACGCTCTACCGCTGAGCCAACCGGCCAGGGCCCCAAAGCTTCTTCTGTAAAAGGGGGAGAGGGGTGTTGCGCCCTGGCCGGGTAGCTCAGTTGGTTAGAGTGTTGTCCTGATACGCTACAGTTGCAGGTTTGATCCCTGGTCAGGGCACTTACAAGAATCAACCAATGGGTGAATAAGTGGAACAACAAATCAATGTTTTTCTCTCTCCCTCTCTTCCTGCCTGCCTCCCTCTCTTTCTCTCTCTCTAAAATCAAATTTAAAAAATTAAATTGGGGAGTCATCTGAAGAATTGAGTTGTTTACAGTTCTTTCCTCAGATTTATTTTGATGTGCAAAATACATCCTGGAATATTCCCCTCCCCACCACACTTTACACAGATCCACTGTAAAATGTTTCCTTTGGCTCCTTGAAAAATGTATGTACAATGCCTTGAACAACCATACTCTGGTTTTCAAATCCTATGCATGTTTAACAAGGTCACAAATTGGGCGATAGCTCTCATTCTGTTTCGTCCCCACCCCTGCACACGCACAGTGAACATTAAGTTCATTGCATCACATGGTAGTCCACAGCATGCATCCGTCACATTTCACTATTCATTCCCCTCGTGACAGTCTCAGAGGTTCCCTCCAGCGACCTGCTGCCATCGGCCCATCAGTGAACACGCTGCCCTGCCCTGCCCTGCACGGCTGTGTTTCCCGTCACTCACCGCAGGGGCAGTCAGCGCTCTCCTGCCTGGTGTCCCTTTCCCGTCTGTCTCCTCTCCCGGTGTGTGTGCGTCCCCTTCCTCTCTGCATCTTTGCCCGTGTTTGGTATCAGCCATCTCTCCCACGTCTGGCAATCTGATGAGTCTAAAGGGTCTCTCTTGTTTCTGATTGGCTCTCTGAATACCAGGGAGGTTGATCTATTGTACTTGGTTGAAATTTCCCTTTTGTGAATTTTTTTTTTTTTTTTTTTTTTTTTTTTTTTTTTACAGAGGCAGAGATAGACAGGGACAGACAGACAGGAACAGAGAGAGATGAGAAGCATCAATCATCAGTTTCTCGTTGTGCGTTGCGACTTCTTAGTTGTTCATTGATTGCTTTCTCACATGTTCCTCGACCGTGGGCCTTCAGCAGACCGAGTAACCCCTTGCTGGAGCCAGCGACCTTGGGTCCAAGCTGGCGAGCTCTTTGCTCAAGCCAGATGAGCCCGCGCGGGACCTCGGAGTCTCGAACCTGGGTACTTCTGCATCCCAGTCCGACGCTCTATCCACTGCGCCACCGCCTGGTCAGGCTGTGAATTTCTTATGTATAAGCTTTGCCCATTCACCTATCAGATTCTCCAACTTCTTGTAATATTTTAGATATTAATTCCTTGCTTTATTCTAATGCAGCAAAAATCCACCCTTTAAAAAAAATGAGTCTTAACCGAGAGCGGTCACATCCCCCTGCCAGAGTTCCCTCACGCCCCTTCTACAGGTGGTTTTTCTTCCTCCTCTGGCCCCTGGCGGTCACTGAGCTGTTTTCTGCCCTGTAGTTTTTGCCATATCCAGACTGTCATATAAGTGGAATCATAGAATATAGTGTTTTGAATATGCTTTTTTCTTTTAGCATAACGACTTTGAGGTTCATTCATATTGTATACCTATAGGTAGTGGTTACTTTTTAAAAAGTTATTGATTGACTTTAGAGAGGAGGAGAGAGGAAGGGGGAGAGAGAGAGAAAGGGAAGCACTTGTTTGTTGTACCACTGAGTTGTGCACTCACTGGTCACTTCCCGGATGTGCTTTGATTGGGGATCGAACCCGCAACCTTGGCATTTCACTTTTGGAATGATGCTCTAACAGAGCTAATTGGCCAGAGCCAGTTGGCCACCTTTTTAAAATTTTTTAATTGATTGATTTTAGAAAGGAAGGGGAGACAGACAGACAGAAACATCCAGCTGTTCCTGTAAGTGCTCTGACTGGGGATCAAACCAGCAGTCTCTGCGCATTAGGACGACGCTCTAACCAACCAAGTTATCCGACCAGGGCTTGGTTACTTTTTATGGATGAGGATGAATGTGACCATTTGTGTATACAAGTTTTTTGTGTGGATGTCTGCTTTTATTTTCTCGGGTGTATACCTGGGAGTGGAATTGCTGGGTCATATGGTAAGTCTGTGTTTAACCTTCTGAGGAGCTCCCAGACACTTCCCAAGCAGCTGCACCATGTTACATTCCCACCAGCAGCATGTGAGGGTCCCACCGTGTTTTCTGTTATTAGTATTGGCATTGCCGTCCATCTCCCAGTGCCTAATGATGGTGAGCGCCTTCGCGTGTGCTGATTGGCCACGTGCTTGTCTTCTTTGGAGCAATGTCTTTCACATCCTTTGCCCATTTTTAAATAGGGTTCTTTCTCTTTATTTGTGAGAGTTCTTTATGTACAAGTCTCTTATCAGATCTAGAATTTGCAAATGTTCAATTTTTACTTTGTGTGGATCACTATTCAAATGTTGTTGTGTCTTGTACTTTCACCCAGATTTCCAAAAGGCTTGTGTTTGCCTCTTACCCTTACTTGTTAGTTAAACTTTATACCTAGTTAACAATTATTTATATGAAATGATCTCTGTTGAAATAACCAGCGTGGTTCCTGTCCCCTGATTGAATCCTATGCCGGGTTTTTTTTTGCCTGACATGTTGGTGGCGCTTGTCCATGTGGATGCATGGAGCTGTGGTTCCTTGTCATGTGTCTGGCCTGTTGGCGGGCAGGGTGGGTTGTCTCCAGTGTGGGGCTGTCAGAGCGGTGCTGCTGTGACCGTTCTGGCACCCGCCGTTGGGTGAACACGTGCGCCCCCTTCTGTTGGGTGTGTGCACACGAGGAGGGGAATCACGGAGTTCTGGGGTAGGGGTCTGTTCAGCGTCAGCCAAAGCGGTGGTACCTGTTTACACCCCTCCTGCATGTGCAAGAATTCTAGCTGCTGCCCAGTCTCACCCTTACCAGTTCTTTCATCGTCGCCCCTTCCGTCTATGTCAGCCCCATTCCAAGTCAAGTCCCTCTGCTTTCTCCACTGACCTGTCACCTTTGTCAGGTAACAAGTTCCACCGTTTCTGGACTCTCCATTCCGCTGATAAATTTACCCCACCACCAGCGTCCCTAACAACATGCTCCCACCTTCTTCCGGGAAGGCCTTTGGTGCAGAATGACCCGTGATCCTAGCGTCAGGCTGACTGCCCCCATAGAAGGCCGCAGGACCAAGCCAGGCCCCCACCCGCTACCTGACATGTGCTGGGGCCAGGTGGGATGCGTCCAGTCCTGGCCTGAGCCCGCAGAGGGTCCAGAAGGCAGGGCCCAGCCCCCTCTCCGTGCCCCACACACTAGGTGACCTCAGGCAGCCCCTGCTCTTCCTGGCTGTGTTCATTCAGCTAGTGTTTCTGCCCCTCCCCCTCAGCCCAGGCCCTGTTGTCAGTGTGGTCCTCATTCGGTTTAATGGGGATCCCAGCCCCGCCGCCTTGTTGCATGGGGGACAGAGGACATAGGAAGCTGTGGCCTGCTGCGCTGCTGGTCACGTGGCTGAAGTGTCACCCCCCGGTCTCGGAGTGTGCAGTCCAGAGCACCCTGGTGGCTGCCTGGAGCTGACCCCAGGAGTCTGTTAACCCCGTTCATTTCCCACTCCATCCCTGAGCTACTGGGACGCGCCCGCCTCAGTTTCCAAAGTCTCCGTTTTTTCAGGAGCACCGAGGTGTCCCTAGAGACCCAGGCACTAGTCCTGAAGGCCATGTGACCTTGACCCCTGTTCCCTGCAGAGGCCCAGGACCCCCCACCTGGATTTCCTATGGTGATTCCTGTGGGTCCTCCCCACCCTGACCTCTCCCTCCTGGGAGGGGGGTCTCCCTCAGCACCTCCGTCCACTCCCCCCTGCTGGGCTAGTCTCAGCTGAACACTGGGCGTGGGGCGTGGCGGGGAGGGTGAGGCAGCCATGGAGATGGGAGAGCACGGGAGGGTTTGGGGCCCAGGGGACCGCTATGTCACAGACCACAGACACACAGACCCAAGGCAGTGCTCAGCCTTCTATTGGAGACCCCGCCGCCCCGGGACGAGCCGCCCCTGCAGCACCCTCAGGGCCGCTCCCAGAGGGGGCCGGCAGGGCGGAGGGCAGGGGCTGGCATCCTCTCCTCTGAGAAGGGACCTGGTGAGGTTTGTGTGTTGTGGCAGTGACTGGGGAAGGGTTTTCACGCCCTGCATGGATTGCACGTGACATGGGCTCCCAGAGCAGGACACAGGGTCCTTCCTGTGGGGACGGCCCTGGAATGGGCAGGTGACAGTCGAGGCTGGGGCTTTCCTGTGGGGCCTTCCCATGGGGCCTCCAGGCCCCGCCCCCAGCTGACCCTTTCTGGTGGGAGGGTCACAGTGGGCATGTCTGTCTGACGTTGCCTGTGTGACTCTTGCCTGGCCCTGTTCTCTCCTGTTTCCTCCACTGGGATCTGGGCCTCTAAACCCTCAGAGGGAGGCTCCCAGGGGTGCGGAGCTGGTGCGGACGGTGTGGGGAGCAGGTGGCTGGGCCGGGCCGGGGCACGGGGGGCCTGGGGCTAGTCGTCTTTGTCCTTGGCGCCATGTTTGAGGATACGGGTGAACTCCACATAGTTGAAGTTGCCTTTCTTGTCAATGGGTGCCTCGCGGTACATCTCGTCCACTTCCTCGTCAGTGAAGCGGTCGCCCATGGTGGTGAGCAGCTCCCGAAGGTGGTCCTCGTGGATAAAACCTGGGGGCGGGGCCGAGGTCTGTGAGACACAGGAGCTCAGTCCTGGGACACAGCCAGTATCCCCTAGCCCTCTGCCCTGCCCGTCCTTGTTTTAAGAGCATGAGCCCCAGCGTTCTACACCTGAGTTTGAATGTTGATCCCCTTCTTCCTAGCTGTGTGACTTTGGGCAAGTTACATACCCTCTCTGTGCCTGTTTGAACTGGAAAATGGGGATGAGAATAATGTTAACCTGATAGGGGACTGGGAAGGTAGTCAGGAAAATGTTTTGAGCACACTTAGGCTCGGGGACGGCCTGCCCCCCCCCCCCAAAAAAAAACACAACAGAAATGACCGCTGCCAGCCTCATTCTGGTCGGGCCCTGGGCACACTAGCTGTGGGTGGGGAAGTCCTTCTGCAGAGTGAGGGTGGGGCTGGTTTCCGCGCCTGGCTGGCCAGAGGGCCTGGAAGGGTTTCTGGAAAGGTCTGAAGCAGAGGCAGTGTGTTGGGCCAACAAGTGAACTAAGTGGGAAGCCTCAGTGGACGTGGGCCATTTGGGTTTAGTGTCTGCGAGGAGAGCAGCGTGCCCTTACAGTTCTGGTGCCCGAAGCCAGCAGATGGGTGATTCCTGCTCTGGCCCCAAAGCCCCAGGACAGCCCAGCCGCACATACATCCCCAGGTGAGGGGCCCAGCCCCAACCCGCGGGCCGCCAGCAGCCGGCCCACCTGAGGCCTCCTCGTCGAAGCAGGCGAAGGCGTTGCGGATGACATCCTCCGGGTCTGTGCCGTTCAGCTTCTCCCCAAACATGGTCAGGAACATGGTGAAGTTGATGGGCCCAGGGGCCTCGCTCATCATGCCTTCCAGGTACTCGTCCGTGGGGTTCTTCCCTGTGGCGGGTGGGGCATTCGTGCCCGTTGTCACCGTCTGTCCCCTCCCTCCTCCCTGACCCACCCTTCACGGCCCAGTGTGGGCCTCCCCCCCCAGGAGTTAGGACGTCTTATAACTGTCAGGTATGGTGCTG